>NC_136507.1:47956642-48419142 GCF_053919585.1 Euprymna scolopes
GAAAAACAATAATCTCTAAACAGTGATTAAAATAAATTATAATCTCAAAACAGTGATTAAAATAAATCATAATCTCAAAACAGTGATTAAAATCTGAAAACAGATTCTAATTGTTGTTCGATTTTTATTTCGCTGTGTTTTAATAAAGTGAAATTATTTCTTAAAACGTAACTTTTTTTCGAGAGAGAGAGCAGAGTCTGTGGAGGTACCAAAGTATTACTCATAGTTGATCAACTCTGAATCTAATTCATCCGATCAAAAAAGTGTTGTTGTCTGAAAAAAAGGTATTTCTATTTTGTTTGTTATCGCAGCAAAACAGGGAAGTTTGGGGAAAATATTACAAAACTTTGTTTCAGTTCTTTTGCACCTGAGAAAACTAATATTGAAAATGTATTTAATTTAAAAATGAATTAAAAAATTAAAATAATTAACAGATTGTAGATTTTAATTAACTGTTTGTTAAGAGTGCGTTGGTTACACAAGAGAAAATGTCTTTGAAAACAGCGGATGGAGATTCTCACGATACGTCCATTCAATCTGAGTGTTTAAAGCTGAAAGTGTTATTTTAAATGTAAGCATGACAGACAAGCAGACAGACAAATGGGCGAATGAATAGAGCCTCCTACACTAATGATTGGACGCATCGAAAACGAATAAAGTTTTTCCTAATGAAAAATTAAATATTTTTTTTAGTTTTTTTTGCTAGAGATAGTTCATATTTAAAAATTTAAATTTTAAAATTAAAACATATTCAAAATAATTTAAATTTAAAATATCGCTTGTAAACTAAAATATTAAAAAATAATCGAATTTCAGTGAGAAAAATACAAAATGAAAAAATATTTCTGTTTGTGGCGAAGAAAAAAATGTGAAACAATAAGATGTTATAGATTTTTTTATAAGAAAAATATGAAAAATAGTGAACATGATTAATAATAAAGGAGTAACATTACTTGCCAAATGTAACTATTTTACAATGTTTTGAAAAAAACTATAACATGAGAGAGAAAGAAGGAAATCAGACGAAATGACAAATCAGCAAAAATGTTTTTATTTAAAAACGCAAAGCAACATTAACATAAAAGTTTACAGTTTTGTATTAAGATGCGATTACATTTATTTTAGGCCCAAATCTGCCATACAACCAAATAGCAAAGAGGCTCTTTAATTAAGAATATATACAGTGTATCGCAAAAGTGAGTACACCCCTCACATTTCTGCAGATATTTAAATATATCTCTTCATGGGACAACATTGACAAAATGACACTTTGACACAATGAAAAGTAGTCTGTGTGCAGCTTATATAATAGGGTTAATTTATTTTTCCTTCAAAATAACTCAGAATATAACCATTAAAAGCTAAACATCTACCAACAAAAGTGAATACAGCTTTAGGGGAAGTTGTTAATATTAACATACACTATATCAACTGTCAATATTTTGTGTGGCCACCATCATTATCCAAGACTGTTTTACTCTCCTGGTCACAGAGTTTACCAAAGCTGTAGAGGTAGCCACTGGAATGCTCTTTCACTCCTCCGTGACGGCGTCACGGAGATGGCGGATATTTGAGACTTTGTAAATCTCCACTCTCCGTTTGAGGATCCCACAAAATGTCTGGCACTATTGTCAGGAGATGTGTGTGGCCATCACCTTTATTTTCAATCTCTTCAGCAATAGTCGTCTTGGAGGCGTGTTTGGGGCCATTGTCATGCTGAAACATTGCCCTGTGACTCAATTTCTGGGGGAACGGTATAATGCTTTGCTGCAGTATTTCACAGTTCGTTGGAGTTCGTGTTTCTCCCCTAATGAAATGTAACTATCCAACACCTGCAGCACTCATGCAGCCCATGATATTCCTACCGCCATGTTTGATTGTAGGCATGACATACTCATCTTTGTACTTCTCACCTGGTCACTATCACACAGGCTTGAAGCTATCAGAATGAAACAAATTAATCTTCATCTCATCATACCATAGGATATGGTTGCAGTAATCCATGTGCTTTGTTGACATGTCTTCAGCAAACTGTTTGCGGGCTTTCTTGTATATCGTCTTCAGAAGAGCTTTCTTCCTGGGGTGACATTCATGCACACTAATTTGATGTAGAGTGTGGCGTATGATCTGAGCACTAACAGGCTGCCCCCCACCTCTTTAATCTTTACAGCAATCCTGACAGCACTTCTACGCTGATCTTTCAAAGAAAGCATTTGGATGTGATGCTCAGTATGTGCGCTCAGCTTCTTTGGACGATCTACCCAAAGTGTGTTCTGTGTTGGCCCTGCCGTTTTAAAAAGTTGGATAATTTTTGTAGCCTAGGCCATCTTCAGCGCAACAATACGTATTTTAAGATCCTCAGAGAGTTCTTTGCCCGGTGGTGCCATGTTGGAACTTTCAGTGACCATTATGAGAGCGTGATAAATTTGTGCTACAAATTTGAACACACCTACTCCCTATGCACACATGCGCGTAGTAACACTTATGAATCACATTGTTACATAAGGGAGGGAGAAGAAACGGATTTGGACTTGGACACTTTACTTGAGGGATACTGGTACCCTGGTGATTTTACTAATGAAGAGAAGAAGTTTACGACGATGAGAGAGAGAGATATTACAAGTGTTAAGAGACGAGAGAACGGGACCCAAGATCTCTTAAACCGTTTGTCTAGTGGTTAGGACACCTGTTGTGGATGTATGTGTTTATATATAGAAGTTAATACCTGGTTCCGCTGCTCTGGGAGAGTCTTCATCTGGGTGGAGCTCTCTTGCTGTTTTCGCCGGAATACACAAGATGAAGACAGATGTTGGGTTTTCAACCTTTTATTTTCCCAGGCATGATCTGCAGATGTCGCCATCGATGGTCTCCACTGTGGGTACCTACCACGTCCCACGTCTGGGGCGCGCATCTTCCCCCTTACTTAGGAGAGAACCATTTTAGACTTCTGCTCGGCTTGGCATTTTCTGAGAGACTCAACGTTTCACCAACCTTGCCACGTAGCATCACATGACATCCGGTTAGATGAAACGTCACTTCCTGCAACGTGGATTAACTACAAAAATATCTCTCTGACCTCCTCCCACCCTCTCCCTCTCTCTCTCTCTCTCTCTCTCTCTCTCTCTCGATCTACTATCTAATAGAGACACAGAGAGAGAAAATAGAGAGAGTATGAAAGAGCCAGAGAGAGAGAGAGGAGAGATACTCTTTAACAACATTACATTTTGGAGGGAAAATGACAAGCAGTACTCAATTTGGACATTTAAGGATATAGTTTCTTATGGATGTACTCACTTTTGTTGGCAGGGATTTAGCTTTTAATGGTTATATTTTGAGTTATTTCGAGGGAAAAATAAATAAGCTGGACGCAGACTAATTTTATTGTGGCAAAGTGTCATTGTATCGGTGTTGCCCCATGAAGGGATCTGCAGAAATGTAAGGGTTGTACTCACTTTTTTAATACACTATATATATATATATATATATATATATATATATATATATATATATATATATATATATATATATATATATATACTAGCATGGGTACCCAGCGTTGCATGAGTTGAGATGAAGTTCCGTTGGGAACACATCTGCTATACTAATCATTTTCATCATGGGCAACATGGACACCGTCACAACAATTTCAAAAATAAAAGAACGGATAAAACATGTAAATGTAATCGCCCGCAAAATGAAGTACCTGATACCCTCTCCACCAGATATTTTGGCAGAATGGATATAAATAGAAGAAACTATTCTCCGGATATTGAGCACTGTAAAGAACCCCCTAAAAAATAAATAATTAAAAATAAATCATTACAACGTTTGTTTCAATAAAAAAAAATAGCAATGAATGCTCGTGCGATCTCAAAAGAAATAGCCAAGTAGGTAGAACCCCTAAAAAAATGAAGATCTACCAAAAATCAATCCCAAAAACAGATAAATTAAATTTTTCGTCATTTTATGTTTCTAATGTAATCCTCCCCCTCCAAAATAAAAAATTGAATGTGTCATATTTTGGGGTTCATTTTGTTTATAAAATTGTTAGGTGAAAGTACAGAATGATGTCATAAAAATTAAATGTATCATTATTTTATGTTTCAAATGTAGTTCTCGCCCCCACCACAAAAAAACTGTATTTGTCATGTTTCAAGGTACTCCCCTCGATCGCCAAACTTGAAAAAATGCTAGCGATAACATGTCTCGTGGAACGCTTTGTGGCCAAAAAACGGGTGTTCATTTTACGTTAAATTTATATAGAAAAGTGGTCCCCCACTTTAAAATGTTAATTTTCTATTTCTTTCAAAATTTCTTATTATTATTTATAAAGGCTGTTTAAACGTATTAGGGCCAAATTTTTTTAGGGGTTAAACGACGCTGGGTCACGTCGTAAAAATTTACAATTTTTTTTAATTAGAAATGTAAGTTTGTAATCGATGAGATTAACGTGAAAAAAGAAATAAAAGTGTAAATTTTGAAATTCAGAGGGGGGGGGGGCAGAATATCTTTAATTTTTTAGGTATTAAACGACGCTGGGTCACATCTGTATAGCTGTTTAAAGAATAATGACAACAAACAAATGAAATGTTCGGAAGATTTTAAGGGGCAAATAACTTTAAAAGTGTTTTTTTTAATTCCATGTTGGAATAATAATTCCAAATAAATTAAATATGTTATCAATATAATCATTGTTTAAAATTTGTTAAATAATAATTTTAAATAGAACACTTCAAACAATTCTCTTCCTAGAAACATTAATTAAGATACAGCTATTTAATAGAATCGATTTTTCTTAATGCCATATGCAAATATGATCTCTTAATTGTATCAAATTTGCAAGAGTGAAACTATATATAGAAATAAATGAAAGAGTGAAGTAAGGAACCTTTTGTATATATTAATCAAATTGTGAACAAACAAGCAAACAAACAGACAGGAATACGAATTTGTATGTATATATATATATATATATATATATATATATATATATATATATATATATAGGTCACTTTGTGTGAGTGAGTTCCTTTCTCATAGGTTTCGAAACGGCTGAGCCTTCCTTTTTTAAATTTTACACAAAGGTAATTAATTGGCAGTGTATTAGATATGTTTTGTACAGAAATTCAACCGATAAGTATCGAAAATTGAAAAAAAAGCTGATTTGTAAAATAGTGTTTCTTTCTAAAAATAGAGAATTGTTTACATTACACTGGTCACAGATAATAAAATCTCAACAAATCATTTCTTCTTTAAAAAAAACAGCTTTATTGTTATCTGGAGCTATAACTCAGTGGTAGGGCATTCGACTAAAGATCGAATTATTGATCGAGTGTTACAGCCCGAGTGTGCCTGAACATTTTATTTTTTTTATTAATGAGTTCAATTTACTATAAAAGAAGAGAAATCATTTTAAATCGCCGCAAATCATTTCTTTGTTTGCATATTTAAAACTTAACATTAATCAAAAGTGATTTTTCCAGAGCATTCATCGTCAAGTTAAAATTATCAGCTTATGTCATATTGTAAACAAACAAAGACGGAATTTGATGAACTTTATGATAATCACGATTATTTTTATGCAAATTAGTCCACTGGGCAAATTATTATATATATATATTTTTTTACACAGTGATCACCACTTATCAAGGCCCGGAAGCCACTCAGGGATAAGGGTTATTGCAAGTACATTACGTTAGTGTGGAGATTTGATGAAGTGTTTACTTAAGAGGGCGGTTCATTAGGAATTTGTTTACGTTGGACTTGAACATATCCAAGTTGTAGTCCGGTGGGAAGCAGGCAGACGGAACAGAGTTCCACAGGCGTGCAGTTCTAAGAAAGAAGCTTTGTTCATGGAATCCGCGTTTTAATTTAGGCACAGATATAGAGTGGGGGGAAATTTTTCACAGTGGATTCAGCTAGACGGGTGTTTTTCGTGAAAGATTGGCGAGGGGGGACCAGAGATTGGAGTTCAGACGACCACCTGCCATGGAAATAACGATAAAACAAGGATAGGCTCGCAACGTCTCTTCTGTGGGAGAAAGGTTGCAGGGTAGAGAAAAGGGCATCCCCCACTAAGCCACGAAGTCTATTTTGTACTCTGTCAAGGCAGGATAGGCTGTTTTTAGCAGCTCCTGCCCAGATATGGCAGCAGTATTCCATCTTTGGACGTACTTGGCTTTTATATAGATAGAGAATTGCATCAGTAGTGAGATATCGTCTGGAGCGGTAGAAGGATCCCACCATCTTTCCATCTTTCCAGCGACCTTGGCAACAGACTTGATGTACGTGTTCCATTTCAGATCAGGAGTAAAGGTCAAACCCAGAAGCTTGTCAAAAAAAATATATAATATGCAATAGAGGATTGATTTACTAAAAATACATACACAATCTGCATAAATTAAAATATAATGTCTATGCATATTCTATGACTGGGCGCAAAAAAAAACGAGCATAAAGTCTAATCAGAAAAATCAACCCCAAGCCGTCAACGATTTTAGTAAATCATTATTTCTAATCAAGATGCAGATTGATTGCTGCCCAATCAAAAATCCATGAAAAACCAGGCAAAATCAAAAATAGATTGACTAATTAAAAGAAACCCGCTTTTGTTGTTCTCAAACTAGATGAATTCCCAGCGCATGAAAAGTGTTTCTGCTCCATGTCTCTTTTATCCATCGATTTAAGCTGTTTGGGTGCCTAATTGTCAACAGCTTTTAACCAGTTTCTGAACTAGCAACCGTTCAACACATGAACTGGATTCTGCTCTAACAAACCCACAATAAGCCAATTAATGTATATCACTCCGCACGTTAGGTTTTAGAAAGTACTGGTAACAGAGGCTGCTTGTTGATTTCCCTATCACCTATAATCATGTTAATTATCGCTTCGATCTGAAAAACAAACCTCGTCGGGATCATCTTGAAAGACAAGTGCTCTCATGTTACGCTTAATAACAAGCCGTTTGCGACGAACAAGTGATGGTTTACTTCAACCTGGTTTCATGACTGTATATATAGATATATGTTACATCTACACGGATTACCAACAAATATAGCATAACACTGATGAACGCGGATGAACTTTATGTCATATACTAAGAGAGCACGTTCAAAACAGTAAAAGCAAGCATAAGCTCAGATCTAAATAAGTTACTCGTTTAGTATGAGAGCAACCACATGTACCAAGATACTGCCAAGACTTATGTTTGCCCGTTACCTCTCAAGAATCGGGAAGCCAAAAGACTCAAGATTACCTGGTATAGAATACATCTTGAGAACCGCACAAATTCTATTTATTTTGGTCTAACTCTGAATCGAACTTACATTCATGCATCAAAATCGCCAAAGTATCTGTCTTTACGAAATATGATCAATATCAAGTGGTAATTTACAGCAAATTTCGTAAAATGTAATTATTTAGCCCTGTGCCTTACTTAGTATGAGTGTTCTTACGGAGGAGATATCAATTCATGCAAATAAATGGAGCCAGCGTTTAACAACACTAGTAGCTTGATCGCTGATTTCCTAAAGCCTCAGCCAACTTGAACAATGTGCATCTGCTTGCTGGCATTACCCGCCCAGATGCGAGGCAGTTAAGTAGAAATAGCAAACGCTACCAATGATGAACATATCTCCGTCATGGACCTGAACCAACTGCAAAACGACTCAAGCCAAGAAACGTCAGCAACCATGACCAGCTCTCAGAATGAGACTAAGACCCTGCTATGGTAATACAGTTAAAATATGAGCACAAAATATTAAATATTTTTGAAGTATTCAATACATAAATTAATAAGATTTAATTAATAAAACTACAACTTTTAGGAAAAATTCGAATTTATTTATCAATAAAGTTATACAGTGACTTCACTAACAATCTGATGACATTTTGTAATATGATTTGTCTTTTGTGTCAAAACTTCTATTTACGAGTGACCAAAACAAGTTTCCTTGTATTATGCATTCATACTAACGTGATCAAATAATCTCAAAACTTTACATTTATATTGATGGGATGCCAGTGAGTTTTACAACTCAACAACACTTATGTTATCGGTGACTTTGGAAAGTTTCTTGTTTCTGACATCATTTTACAGGCCAGTTCGTATATTCAAGGCTGTATAAAACTACAGGTATGAACATATATGTTCATTAATTGTCCTCCATATGTTGTACATCGTGCATTTATAATTTATAATTTATCATTTATAATTTATAAATTATAATGTATAAATTATAAATTATAATTAATAATTTGGGCCGTTTCTGTTATTTACACCTGTGTGCCAGTCATTAGCTGAAGACAGCTTGTGTCCAAGATAAACAAACTTTACAATTTCTTCGATATGTCTACCGCTAATGTTGATTTTAAGAGATAGTAATAGCAATTCATTGTTAATGTTTTTGAAAAGTTGGAAATTCCTTGCGATAAAAAGAAATATTTCAGCTAAAAAGTACTTCATTTGCATTCTTATTTCCGAAGATAATATATCAAAATGCTATTTACCTCAACTCTTCCCAGTAAAGAAGGAATTAATATCTCGGAGAACGTATCATATAAACAAAAAAGATAGAAAACGGCCTTTAAATTTGGATGTAATGCCTGGGAGGATGCTTTCATTACAACAAAATAAATCCCACATTAAAATATTGTGTTTTGAAATGGAATGACTCAAGAAAAGTTTGATATGTCCACGTATTTTGTTCTAATATTAAACGATATTTTAAATTGATTCATAAACTGTATAATTGTATGTATTGAATGACTTCAGAAAGTGTTGATATGCCGTAAAATTGTATCTTGATATTTACTTACTTAAGAATAGCTTGATGTGGTGCAAATCGTATTTCGGTTTTAATAACGTTAGAAAGGATTGATGTCTTAAGTATTAAATGACTTAAGATAGGATTCACATATAGTAAAATCATGTTTTTATAAATAAGATTCGCATTGAGTATTAAAAGTTTCCATTGTCTTAAGCCAATCTACCATAGTTAAAGCTAAATACAATAATCACAAAGGCTGTTCTGTCTTTGCCATAATGGCCAAGAGCGATTAAAAAATGTAACATCACAATGGCAACACGTGTTCTTAAAAATAATCAATCGAGAAGTAGAAGTTCTTACATAGAACATGATAAACGGACAAATATTACATTTCTAAAGGAATGGGTTCCACGTAGGGTGTATCAGTAGCAGTATCAGAATTTTGGGGGAATTTTTGACACCCCTAACAGAAAACTGCGAATAAAATATAGAAAACTCGTAATTTCTCTTTCTAAAGTGGGTTATTTATTTTCTTTATAGAATATGCTTCCAAAATAAACTATTTAAGTTGTTTAAAAAATAATAGAAATATTATTTTTCATTGTTTAAAAAACAGTGTTTACAAAGTGCGTGCGTGCGCTCTGAGAGCCATTTTGTTACGTAATGAAATCAATTGATTTTTATGAGATGAATATTTTTCAATTTTCAAACTTTAAAAATCTATCAAAATTTTCCTATTCGTTCAATTGTTACGTTTTTTTCAGGGTGAATGTAAAATTTTATGCTCTTTCCGATAAACCGAATATATTTTAGACAAACGTTGTTTTATAAATTCCCCCCCCCATTTTGAAATGTCTATGAGAATTTTTATAATTAATTTTGGTCGGCACGTTTTATATATCACAAATTGAAGATAAAACATGAATAAATAAAATACTCAAATTTAAAACAACAAAAAAATATCACTTATCTGTAAATTTACCGGTAAAGTCCAAAATGTAAATCCTTCTTTTTTCGATAACCACGTGTTTTTTTTGGGTTTTTTTTTTTTACGTGTAAGCTTAATTTTTGTTTAGAATTTTCCAGTCATTAATGGTCGGTCAGTGTATATTTTTATATTTAATTCCTGGTTTCCTTTTTTTCGATATAAAAAAAAGACGAAACCCGATAATGCAGATTTATAGTATAATAAATAAAAAATTCAGGTATTTCTTTAAGATATTAAAAAAAAAATAACATTGCATATCTTCGTCATTTCGTAATCCGTGTAAATGCAAAAATGAAAAATCCCAGTTTTCATGTACGATAGCGTAAAGGCGCAAAAATAAAAAAAATGACAAGTTATCTCCCTTTATTCATATAGGGTCAATATGAAGCCACCCTCGAAAATTCCTTTAAAATTACGGCCAAATCTGTTCATTGCAATGTGGCCATAAAGTGGGTGCCCATTTGACGTCACATCATTATAGAAAAGTGACCCCCCACTTTGTGACCATTTGTAAAATTTTTTATCTTGGAAACTACTAGTTTCGTTTGTCCGTATATATAAATGGTTATTTCCGTTTTCAGCTCCTCCGAAAACCTTTAAAAGTGGAAAATTTGAAGGAATATAATCCAATATCGAGATTATTAAGGTTTTTGAATTAGTGTTTTTTTTACACTTATAGGCTTCCGTACATAAGTAAGTTATAATTTTGACTTCCGGTGTCTTTACAACTTTCTTGAAAGACACGCGTTGTCGCGATGTGTGTTGGAAAAATCCTTCCATTTAAAAAATACATGGATTATAATACATAAATATGAATAAATTCTCATACAGGAAGATTAAAAGAAAGCATATCTTACTCATTAACCAGGTAAGTTCTTTATTTTGCTGTTAAAATAATTATCGTAAGATTCAAGTAATATGTTAATCGACAATCCGTGTAATGTTAAGTGAAGAAATCGAAGGAAAAATAAATAAAATTGTTTATTTCTCTATTAAAGCTTTTATGATATTAAAATTTGGTCTTTGCTCGTTTTATTGAAATCAAATTTACGGGTTTAAATTACGTTTTCATATTATTAAAATCTGATAGAAATATAGGTGTATATTCAAAATGGCGACTCGGCTGAAAATTCCCCCAAAATTCTGATACTGCTAGTGTATCAGTATAACAAAACATATACTACACTATATCTCCCAAATATATTAAAATTTATGAAACAGATGTGATTTTCGATTGTAAACGAGTAATTGTCTCCATATTATCTCCGATTACATTACATCACCTACGTCCATACTAAGTAAAGTAGTATCGAATATTTTCGTTTCGATTTACAACTGAGAGTTTCATAATCGCCATTATTAATAGATTTCAACTATATATGGTAATTATTAGAACACATTTTTTTCAGTTTAGTTGGGATTTAATTTGTATCTTTTCGTATTTTAACATTAGGATTAACTTACGCTCCGCTGTAGTGAGAGTTGATAGAATGACTGCAGACAAGCTTTCCTCGAGCGCATTATCGTCAATTACAAAAATATCTGTGAACGGGCGCATTGGCATTCTCGGTAAGACGAGCAACCATTAAAACAGTCGTCACTATCGAAGAGAAAGATAATGGCTGACATTGCGCATATTCAGGCCGACAAAGAAGAACCCGGTGTGTTAGGTCATCCCTTAGTTTGTCAGATTGATTGCCGAGGATAATCTCAGCTCAATGGCAGGCAGTGCATTCAAATTGCTGGGAGTATCAATCATATTAAAAATATTTCCTTTCACATAATATTTCTCAGTACTAACGCTTATACTCGAGTCGTTGGGGCTTACAATTAATGAGTTTACTCCGGGCATCAACATAGCATCATATCACGCCGCTAGTGAGAATGACATCGAAGATGAGGAAAGTATTCGAAATAATACAAATAATCCATTCATATCATAAAAATTACAAACATGAAGTTAGGATTTCTGAAACTAATCGTATCTTTAGCAATCTGAATACTGATCCATCTACAAAATCGAAAAACAATGAAATTAAAAAGTAGTTCTTAATGTAAATTCTGTAGAAGAGCAAGTTTATGATTCCTTTGGAATATAGATCCGACCACCTTCCTCATTTATCTGAGGACAGGTATTTAATCTAGTTATAATATAAGGCATGATCCCTAAAATGCTATCCATGGAGCCGTTAATAAATTTACAACCCTTTCTGCAACGTAATCATGTTTGGTACAAATAAACTTTAGGACATATCTTAATTGTTCACCCGGTTTCTTTCAAGTCTTATTAATATTCAGTTATATTCGGCCACATGTTGGTTAATCCTGAATGATCTTCGCATTAACCGGATCTTAACCCCTCAGATATTTTATCTATTGAGTTATCTAATGTAAACCTTAATCAAAATACTCCCGAAATAATTGCTGAACAGGAGGTCATCATATATAAATTCAAAGCAGCGCTAAATAAAGAATGTGTCAAAATTGCTGACAAGTTTGCACATTGTGTCTAGGTCTGCCTGGACAATAAAAAAGGCTGTTGGACATGCATGGCTGAAATATGTTGGACAAGTCGGAAGCATATAGTCATCAAATTATTGGATTACATAAAGGATTTTGGATCTTATTTGCGATTCAATAGATGGTATTTTTAGAAGAGTGGGTCACTTTATTGTCAGTTCTTATAGCAAACACTTTAGAGTGGCACACTTCTGAATCTAATCATAAAAAAAGATGTTCCAAAAGTCATGATTTTTATCGGTTATTTAATAATGAGTAAATCGACCGGCGTCAAATCGTACAAAACTGTGACACATTGATATAAGATGGATTTGAAAGTTTGATAAATTCATTTGAATCTTCTCGTGTGCTCTCATTTGAAACAAACACTAGCACTATGTGAAACAGGTGCTAACCATGAATATACGAGGTGGCTTCAATAAATTTCCAAACTTCTTTGTACAGGCATTTAAATTTATCGTAGACTCTTGAAAATTCAGTATGTTATTGCTATACATCTTATAAGATGACTGACTAATTTTTTATGATTTAAGGTTCAAAAGAACTGCTACAGCAGGAATTGGAATACACCCTGTTAAAGGCCGATATTCTCAGCTAATGAATTCTAAAAATGCAATCTGGACGTGAGGAAACGTTAGAAGAACAACATGCAATAAAATTATATTTTAAACTTGGTAAAAATGCCACAAGAACAAAGAGAATGCTTCAGACTACTTTTAGACCATCTTGCATGAATCAAGCACCAATTTTGGAGTGGCATAAACAGGTAGTCTACGAGAGATGATGAGAGGTGTGGGAGGAGTAAGACAGCTAGAACACCATAATGGATAAGGCCTGTCGTGAGTCTATAGAGACAATATAAGTGCACAGTTTGGTGTCAGTGTGGAAACTGTACACACAATTATTCGTAAGGAACTGAAGATGCGGAATATTTGCGTGAAATGTCTCCCAAGGGTGCTCAGAGAAGATCAGAAAGGAAGACGTTGTCGTGACAGCTGGGAGATGGTCCAGCTGATCCAATAAGATCCTTCGGTTCTTGATTCTCTGGTGACCTGTGATAAAAGGTATATCTACTGCTATGACCCAGAGACCAAAAGACAGTTCCCAGTGAAAACATGCTAGCTCTTCCAGACCCAAGAAAGCCAAACACAGCAAATCCACCCAGAAACTTATGATGATCCCCTTTTTTACAGCACGGGCATGATCTATCTGCAGTGGGTTCCCACTGGACAGATAGTAAACAAATACTATGTTGAGGTTGTAAAAGAGTTCACCAAGAGATTTCGTTGGAAGAAGCCAGCACTCTTCAAATTGGGTTTGTGACATTTCCACCACAACAATGCACCAGTTCACAACTCCATCCTCGTCACAGACTATTTGACTAAGATGGAAAGATAGTTCCTAACCCTCTCTAAAGTTCAATCTTGCTCGCTGTGACTTTTGGTTATTCTCTTAGCTCAAGGGAAACCTCTCGTTATGAGACAATTGAGGAGATGAAAGAGGTTATGACGAGTATCATTGACACGGATACACAAGAGGATTTTGATGGGGCCTTACAAAACCTTGTTACAACGGTACAACTAGGATATTACTTCGAAGTGGACTAGAGTTTCATATGTGTAATATCAATAAAAGTACCCATACGAAAAAAGTCTGGAAACTTATTGAAGGCACCTCGTAAAAAAACATAATGCGATCATTAGGTCGTAACATTCTTACATTCAACATATTTAGCATCAACATTTGTACCAATCGCTAGTATACATCATAATTACGTTGGTTGATTATTTGGAAATTCCAGGCACTTTAGCTGGGAAGAGGATCGATATCTTTCTTCTGAAAAACCCAACTGAAACAAGAAATATTGCAAAACCCAACGCTGTCATTTTCCCATACCAAGATAAACATACGATTCCTTCAGTCTTAGCTACATGAGCGGCTTCAAAGATGATATCTGTTCTCACTGAAAGGATGCGACGAGAATTAATGCTGGTATACACTGTAAGAAAATTAATGCTGGTATACACTGTAAGAAGCATAGATTTTCATCTGCATTTTGATTAGTTTTTTATCAGGTTGACAAGAAAGTTTTTTGCAGTTTTTAACTTTTAAATTTTGATGACCATATCTCGACTCAAACATAGCACCATCAGAATCAACACTTTTGCAAACGCAAAAAAGGTGCATTTATGCCAGTAAGGTAAAAATCCTGCGTTCTGTTGGCAATGAAATCTTTGAAAGCGTTTTTGACATCGCTTAGGTTTTTTAAGTATTTCCCACACAGGAATTGTCGAGATGTTTGAAAAAGTGGTAGTCGTTAGATGGAAAGTCTGTTGAGTATGGGAGACGAGGCAGTTTCGTAGCCAATTCGTTAAACTTCTACAGAGTGAGTTAAGCAACGGTCGGGCATTGTCCTGGGGGAGAATTTTTTTTTCTAATACTGGGTGTTTTTGTCGAAGTTTCATTCATTTATTGACAGTACTTCTCCGCCATAATGGTTTCGCCTGCATTAAAAAAACTGTAACGGATGAGATCGGTTGCAGACTACCAAACAGTCAGCCTGACCTGACCTCTTTTGGTTCAACTCTGACCTCAGGAAGTGTCGTATAGCTTTGTCGGCGTCTAGTCACTGAGCATCGCCGGTTGTCGTAAATACTCCATTTTGTTCGCAAGTCACAACCTGATCGAAAAACGGGTCGCTCTTGTTGCAGAAAAGAAGGGAAGATGACACTTCATAACAACATTTCTGTTAGTCGTTAAACTCGTGAGGCACCCATTTATCGTATTTCTTTTTGTCTTGTGCCAAACGCTTCGTTGATATCAGCAGCTGTTCGGGCTAGCTTGAATTGAAATAAGAAAATTGTGCGAATTTGCTTTTTTCCATCTTGTATTTAAACGTTCTGAAAAGAAGACATATATTTTAAAACGCTTGTAATTTAAACGATTAGAGCGAAAAGGCTCTTTAAAATGATATATAAATTAAACGTATTTGAAAATACATCATTTGAACTAAAAAATATACATTCCGTAAGAACTTCCTCATATACCTAATATGTCGGCAACAAGTGTACTCAATAAAAGAATGGAAAAATTCTCTCTCCGTTATTTTTTTGTTTATTCTGCAAAAGAAATTCGACAACTATCATATCCAGGTTTAAAGATACCTTGGACACACATTTAGATTGTATGTGAGGGTAAATACTCCCATCTCTCTCTTTCCGTGTCTTCTTGCACTATGTTTGGCACGTAAATTTGATCGGGTTGGATTAATATCCGTAAACTTTCAAATTCCGAATATTCCATTTAACAAATATGTTAAAGTAATTTCTACCACGCTTGACACAACACCCGAAAATATCACATGACCGAAACCAGTTTTACGTCATAACTAGATAATATCCTGTTTTACCTGTACATAAATACGAATAGCTACTTTGTTTTCTGATCAGATTCAAACTAGGAGTAATGGAAAATCTTCAAACCTTTAAAACTAGTAGTACCATTTCATACGTAGACTATAACTTAATAAATCCTAAGCCTAACTAATAAAACAGCAATTATAACAAACTATTTTTAACACAACATATTTCAATAAAACAGCAATTATTATGAACTATTAAGCAATTACGAATAATTTTTATCCACTTTAGCACAACTTTCTCGTCAAAAATCGTTATACACAATGGTGGCTTAATCTTAACTTCTCTACAATCTCATCCAAATTTACGATCGGTTTAAACGTTTTAAATGTTTGGGGTTTTTTTATACTGTAAGAGTATCTTGTGTAGTTTCCGACGTGTAGGAGACGGGGAGTCTCGTCGTGGGCGACGAAGCGTTTCACTGAAGAACCACGGCAACACACAGCGAACCAACAAACAATGACAGCCACGGCGCGAAGGTAATTAACAAAGCTCAGCTGACTGCACGAATAGAAATGGAACCCAACGGTCACTAACGGAACCCAACGGTCACTGTACTGATCGCCACGAACGTCAGAACCCGACTGCCTCGCACCTCCAATGGACCGATTTTTATTCCTCAAGATGGCCTAGCTAATTTGCATCCCCGCGAGATCTCGCGCGATCCTGCGAGATTCCGTCTCTAATAAAAGCAGGCAGGCGCCATCTTGGAACTCTTTCTTCCGCTGCCCCGACCACACGATCAGCAACCACCCCGCACGCCAGGCACACACGGACCCTCTTGCGCCGAGGGCTACGGTTAGTCTCACACTCCCCCCTGGTCTCCAGATCACATACGTGACACGGCGGACGTGGCCGTTTGATTCGAGCACTCCTGCGGAGGGTTATTGCCGGGACTTCCTCATCGGAGCTCTCAGAAGTGGCATCGGAAGCATCAGCATCAGCATTAGAGCTCGCAGTTGAATCATCAGGTTCGTGGGGCACAGGTTGGATCCATCGCTCATCGTCGGATGACTCGCTCCTTCCACTGCTCGCAGTTGAGTCACCAGGTTCGTGGGGCACGGGTTGGATCCATCGCTCATCGTCGGATGACTCGCTACTTCTACTGCACGCCGATTTTTCAGCGCTTAGAGCGGGCCGGACATCCCTTACGTGGCGCGGAGTATCATCGACTAGTATGGCCTGTTCACTGATGACGCCGGTGACCCGCCCCCTCCAAAAGCTGCTGGTGCACCGGCCGCCGGGTGGCTTCACCCAGACGGTGTCTCCCACTTGGTACGTCCCCTGGGGTTCTCGTTGGTCGGGTAGACACACTTCAACGTCCTTGACGCGCACGTGGTAGTGATGAATCGCATCAGCGGGCGCACTGCCGCCAGTCACGGCGTCCTTAGGCGTTGTGTTGTATCTGTAAACCGCCTCCGCGATCGTACACTTCTTCCTGGCCGCGATCCTCTTCACGGTTCGGTGGCACCGCTCCGCTATGCCGTTGCCGCTCGGCACATACGCGCATCGATGTCGAAGGCGGATCCCCCAGTTGTCCATAAAATGCCTGAATTCCCTGCTGCAGAACGCCGTGTCGTTATCCGTGAGGATCTCGTCAGGCGGCCCCCTTTCGTAGAATATGGATTCCAATTCGTGGATGACACTGGTGGAATCCTGCCTCGCTAATTGGCGCCAAATCGCGAACCTCGTTGGCCCGCAGTCTATCAGCGTGAGGAAGTGTTGGCTGCCGTAGTGGGTTATATCCATACCCAACCGACTCCAGGTCGCGTCCACTCTCAGCTGTCCTTTCCGCCATCTGGCTGGGGAAGGGTCGATGGACTGGCACGTTTGGCACTCCCTGACCACTGCTCTTACTGCGCTTTTTGGTATTGATGGTCTAGCCAACTTCACAAAGTAGTAGGTCCGTTGTACTCCGGGGTGCCCACTGTCGTGATGTATCTTCCTGATTTCGTTCTCCTCGACGGAGGCAGCACACAGAGGCAATGGCTTAGCTTCTTTCTTCATAGCCTCATACCATCTCCGTGGTACCCGAGTGAGCTTGTCGGCGAGGTTGTAGTCCGAGGTGACGAGCACTACGTCTACGGACAGGTTGTACTTTGTCACCAGTTTTTTCACAGTCTCCAGCCTCCGTCTTATCAGCATTTCGCTGGCTGCCTTGGTGCGTGCCCTGGCCTTGCTCGTGAGTGTGTCCGACACCCAGTGGTGCACGCAAAGTGAGTCAGTGTGCACACGCAGTTTCTTCACTTCCCATTGAAGTGCCAGGTTAATGCCCTTTATTACAGCGTCGAGTTCTGCCAGGTTGATATGGGCAGCATCATTCGCCGGTCGCAGCCAGCAGGCATCTTCAGCTACGGCCCCATCTTTCTCCAAAACTACACCGATCGCTAGAGAACTTGCGTCCACCCACACGCTCAGTTCGTCTCCCTGCACACACCAGTCCCCTGTGACGGGGTCATTCTTTTTCACACTAGCGATGGTCTCATTTAACATTCGAACCAATAGTTCGTCGGTTATCTCATCGTCCCAGCCTTTGGTGACCGCATTTGCCCTCCTTTTTATGACGCCTGTCGCCGCACGAACCCATCCGCATACTGGAAGGTGCCCCACAAGTTTCCAGCACAGGGAGAACACGGCACGTCTTGTGTAAACGTCGGGTACGTCGGGAACTGCGGTTCCACGCCTTCACTTCAGGATCCCTCGCTCCTCTTGAACGCTCAAGCCCAATACGCGGGCGCCATCCTCAAGCCGCTCAGAGTCCTTGCAGTTTAGACCAAACTCGGCAAGTTTGGATCTTACGCGCGAAGATGACACGATATCTTCGTTCACATATATATCGTCAATGTACGCCGATGTTCCCTTTCTGATCCATTCTTCTTGTGACAACACGGCATTGACGATAGCCTTCATTATCTGGGGTGCTACGTTTAGCCCAAATCCGAGTCGCGTAAGACAGTATCTCTTCCCGGAAAACATCACTGTCTGGAAAGGCCACATCGCCTCGCCGATCCGGACCTGCAAGTATGCTTTTCTCAAGTCCAGTAGGGACACATTGGACCCCTGCCGGCGCCACTCTCGCAGCTTGCTGGCACAGACGTCGGCGTCCGCTGTGAACGCATCAACGTGCGCATTCAACTCGCAGTAGTCCATTACCGGCCTCACCTTTGACTTGTAAGGTTGGGCAACTGCCATCAGCGGTATCAGGCCCTTGGGGGGTCCAAGTTTGTCGTAAGGGTATGGAATCAGCCAACCGTTCTTAATCCATTCACGGAGCTCGCTTTCGTATGCAGGCCTTATCTGGTCGGGCATACGGTACTCTGCCACTTTGTTTTGTAGTTTGGCCGGTTCCTTGTCTTCTGACCACCTCCAAGTGGCGGTCCACTCCTTCTGTTGGTCGTCGAACTCCGCACTGAAGTCCGGCTGGTCGACTCTTAGTGCTGCGCACACCGGGAGCCTATCCTGAAATTCTACAACGCCAGCGCGCGTTATGCGCACGCCGCCCAGGGCTTTGATGGCATCGTAGCCTAGCAACAGGTCGAAACTCAGCGGCTTTTCGCGTGTCACCAGCGCTTCGACGTTGGCCGAGTTTCTAGTTCTTGTGCGAATGTGTACCACACCCACGCCGCAACACATTCGTATTTTTCCAGTAATGGTAGTTATCCTGACGTTCTTATTTTTCCACGCCCGACAGAAGTCCGCACACACTATGGTGCGGGAGCAACCGGAATCAAGGAGGGCTGAACATAACGTGTCAATAACTCGGACCTGAATGACAGGGAGCGCCTTGTTTATTTTCTGTTCGGGGAAGAGGTCGGCACTGGCACCTTGTCCCCGTCCCCGTTTCCCGCACAGTCTCGGGCCATGTGCCCAGTCTTGTTACAGCGGTAGCAGCGAACAGCCGTCGACCGCCTTCTACAATTTCTTGCCATGTGGCCCCGCCCGTTGCATCTGTAGCAGATGACATCACCTTGCGGGCTGGGTCCCTGAGACGGTCCTTCGCCACTTGGTGGGGCCTGAGCGACGGCGACTACCGGTTCCTGCACCGTCGAGTCATCCTTCATTATTGTCCTGGCTCTGTCCACTAGGTCACTCAGCGGTAGTGAGGACATGGTAGAGGTTGCTCGCAGGAGCTGCTTTGCTCCAGCGGGGAGTCCTGACAGGAATTTCTAGGCTAGGGCCCTCTCGGAAAGACCGCCGAACAACACCGTCAGCTTCTTAAGCTCGGCGAGATACACGTCCACAGTTTCGCCCAAGCGTATAGACCTCGTCTCAAACTGCTCCCATGCAGTGGCGGGGTCAGTGGCGAAGGCCCTGTACAACGCCGCCTTGATACTCGAGTAGTCACACTTCTCCTCAGCGCTGAGTTGCTGATATACAGCGAAGGCCCCGCCGGTCAGCCGCAGAGGAATCACGCGCTCGATATTTTTCACGCCGGACAACTGACAATGTAACTCGACCTTCTCAACCCAGCTGAGTACCGGGTCGGATCCGTCGAATTCCGGTATCAATTTTAGATCGAACTTATCCGCCATTGAAGAAAAGAAAACCAAGTTCGGAGTGGGGGGGCCGAAATAGCTTGTAAGAGTATCTTGTGTAGTTTCCGACGTGTAGGAGACGGGGAGTCTCGTCGTGGGCGACGAAGCGTTTCACTGAAGAACCACGGCAACACACAGCGAACCAACAAACAATGACAGCCACGGCGCGAAGGTAATTAACAAAGCTCAGCTGACTGCACGAATAGAAACGGAACCCAACGGTCACTAACGGAACCCAACGGTCACTGTACTGATCGCCACGAACGTCAGAACCCGACTGCCTCGCACCTCCAATGGACCGATTTTTATTCCTCAAGATGGCCTAGCTAATTTGCATCCCCGCGAGATCTCGCGCGATCCTGCGAGATTCCGTCTCTAATAAAAGCAGGCAGGCGCCATCTTGGAACTCTTTCTTCCGCTGCCCCGACCACACGATCAGCAACCACCCCGCACGCCAGGCACACACGGCTACGGTTAGTCTCACAAACCTTTTAAACTAGTAGTACCATTTCATACGTAGACTATAACTTAATAAATCCTGAGCCTTACTAATAAAACAGCAATTATAACAAACTATTTTTAACACAACATATTTCAATAAAACAGCAATTATTATGAACTATTAAGCAATTACGAATAATTTTTATCCACTTTAACACAACTTTCTCGTCAAAAATCGTTATACACAATGGTGGCTTAATCTTAACTTCTCTACAATCTCATCCAAATTTACGATCGGTTTAAACGTTTTAAATGTTTGGGTTTTTTTTATACCTACTGACTTTGAGAAGCCTGAGTATTCAGGACCATTTATGTCTCTATGTCGGCGTTTAAAGCAGACTGTGGTTTCAACAGAAATCATAATTTTGATTGCTTGAACCCTATGGTTCAAATAAAAATCTATGTTTTAGCAACACTTGAAATTCAGTGTTTTTCCATTGTTTCGAAAAGTTATGTCAGTAGCTTCGCTTAGTAACTGTAATTTTTTTGCATGAGCATCACCACTTATCAAGAACAAGAGGCCACTCGAGGATAAGGGTGTACTCAATTGGGAAATATAGTAATCATCAGTAATGGAAATTCGGTAAATTTGTTACTTAAGTGGAACGGCTTATCAAGAACTTGATTACGTTGGACTTGAAGACAACCATATTGTAGTCAGCTGGAAAGCAGGAAAACGGAAGACAGTTCCACAGGCATGCAGTTCTAAGAAAGAAGCTTTGATCATGGAATCTATGTTTAGGGTTAGACACAGATAAAGAGTGGGGAAAATTATTGTTTTCAGTTAGACGAGTGTTTCTTGTGAAAGTTTGGCGAGGGCGGATCATAGATTGAAGCTCAGTCGAACACTTTCCATGAAAATAACGATAAAGCAGAGACAAACTCGCAACATCTCTTCTATGAGATAGAGGTTGCAGCGAAGAGAAAAGGACATCTCCCACCAGGCCACGAAGTCTATTTTGAACCCTATCAAGGCAGGACAAGTCTTTTCTAGCAGCTCCTGCCCATATGTGGCAACAGCATTCCATCCTTGGATGTATCTGGTTCTAACACAGATAGAGAATTGTATCAGCAGTGAGATATCTACTGGATCGATGGAAGGATCCCGCCATTTTTCCAGCGGCCTTGCCAACGGATTTGATGTATGTGTTTCATTCCAGATCAGGAGTAAAAGTCAAGCCTAGAAGCTTGTCAAAACATGAAGTATCCCTAAGACGAGAGACATTCATTTCAATTGATGCCAGATGTGGGGCAGAGTGTTGATGATGTACAGATAAAAGCTTGGTTTAAGATGCATTAAAAGAAACCAGCTACTTCTTTCCCCCATTGTACCACGTGCTCAAAATCAGAGGAGAGAGAATCAGAGAGAACTTGGTCGTTTACGGTCTAAGATGTGCTACTATAAAGGATAGTGTCATCAACATAAATGTCTACGAACGATGTAAGGATGTGATATGGAAGATCATTAATGTAGATCAGGAAGAGAGTTGGGCTCAGGATGGACCCCTGAGAGACGCCAGCATTAATACTGTGAGCTTCTGATTTCTGCCAATCAGCTACTACTCTTATAAACCTATCAGAGAAAAATCATTTAATAATTGAGATGACATTTCCAGCTATACGGTAGATGGAAATTTGTGAAGTAAACCTTTATGCCATACCCTATCAAAAACTTTTGATATGTCAAAAGCCTAGAAATGTAGCCTCCGTCGAGAGATTCGCTAATCCTATGAGATATAGCTGTTAGCACATCTGCTGTAGATCTAGCAGAACTGAAACCATGTTGCGTGTCATTAACAAGGTTATTTTTGCTGAGATGGTCGATTACTTTTCTATTTAACACAGATTCGAGCTACTTATTCATAATGCACAGGAGACTTATTGATCTGTACTGAGAGGGAGATGACCGATCACCTGAATTCTTAAATACAGAGCATACTGATGAGATTTTCCAGGGTGATGGGAAGCAATTCTCCTTAAGACAACGTTTAAACAGCTTTGTAAGTATGGGTGCTAGTTCTGGTTGAAGTTTTTTGAGTACTATAATTGGAATACCGTCAGGACCGGTTGTTTTACTGGAATCTTGATTAACTTGGCAACATCACGTTCAGATATTTGTATATCACATAACGTGTTTTCTGATACAGGAGGAAATATTGGGGGCAAAGGGTAGAATTAGCTGCAAAGTTATTGGCAAAGAGTTTGGCTTTGTCTGATGATAGTTGGTTCATTGATGATAGTTGGGATAGAACACACGCTTCTGTTCAGGATTCTGTTTGCTATTTGCCAAAACTGGTAGGAACCAAGCCACTGCTCAGCTACTTTGGACTTGGCGGAGTGAGCATACAACTCTCTTGCGTTCTTTATTACTTTTTACAGTGGTTGCTGGCAGTTCTGAAAGCGGCTTTAGTCTCAGTACATCTATTACCTTGGAAGCAATGGGAAAAGTGATTTCTGTGCGCAATGGCAACAGAACATTCTGGAGAGAACCACGGCTGACTGTTAGGTTTTTGCTGGAACATTTTCGAGGATATGAAACGGTCTATACCTACAATTAACAATTCCCTCGGGTCTGATACTATAGAGGACACGTTCTTGTTAACCATCAGAGGTAGATATGATATAAATGTACGGAAGTTATCCCAGTCAGCCATAGAGTATCGATATACTGTACGATGGAGAGGTACGTGTGGGGACTTATTACATTTCATTTTTATCTTAATTGATACAACAGAGTGGTCGGAAGATCCAAGAGGCGACAGAACAGAAACTGAACATAGTTCAGGGCAAGTTGTGACGAAAAGGTCTAAGAGACTCGCATACTGACCGTCAGTGTCGGGCATACGGGTGGGTTCGTGAACATTCTGAGTGAGGTCATAAGCAATGGGGAAATCGTAACAGAACCTCCCCTCATCATCGGTCTTGTTTGAGTGGGTTAACCATTCCACACTGTGAACATTGAAGTCTCCACATATGTGAATGTTAGGTAAAGGATAAGCAGATAGGCAATGTTCTCAGATATGGTTTTAAAGATAGTAACTCCGCTGTTGTGGGGGTGATAAAGAATAAATATAAACGCAGTAGTGTAAGCAAGTTCAACCCGGAAGCACATATAGGGTAAGTAAGGATCTTCTCTGAAGATGCCCCTACCACATGGAAAGCCATCTTTAATATAGGCACATATTTCTATGCCCATGGTGATGTTGGGGGTCATATTTGGAAGTTAAGTTAGAGTACCCTTTAATTACGAACTTATCTTGGGAAATAGTCTGTCCAATGCCAGTTTCGCTTAGGAATAATAGGTCTGGTTTAGTCTCCTGTAATCGGGTCTCAATCTCTGGAAGTTTAGAACGTAGACCTCTGATGTTGGAGAAGGAGACATGGTAGTAGGGGCCTACTTTGGAAGATGGAGATCGTGGTTTAATCGTGTATTTTGTCTTGAAAATGTTCATGACGGAATTTTGGGATTTGTGGACTAGCTCGACAGACTTGCTTAGATTTGTAAACTAGAAATCAAATTTGGCTCAAATTTTGACATCTACTAGTTGAAAGTTAGTATTTCATGTAAATCACATGGATATTTTGTTATTAGCGACACACACACACACACACACACACACACACACACATATATATATATATATATATATATATATATATATAGATAGATATATATATTGTGCTAGAGAGGCAAATATTTCAAGTTTTTGTAATCTTTCAGCGGTCAGTTACGAGCAGCAAAGGAAATTTCCTTGTTCATCTGAACACTGTAACCTACTGAATGTGATGCATTCCTTTTTACTAAAACTTTTGACATATCGAGTGTTCGATTTCCCTTAACATACTTTAAAATCAAAAGAGGAGTGGTAGGCATATATAATCATTCATAGACTATTTTATCGGAACCTACAAGTTTTTCAGGTTGAAGCGATCCATTGGTTCCTAGATTGTTTGTGTTCAATAAACTCTAATTCAAAAGTAAATATAATTTAATAATACTTTTGCGCGTATTCTTAAATAGAGTTATGACATGTTCCTTCTATGAACTCGGCGTCAACTTTATTGATCGAAATAAGCACCATCAAATGTTCTCGATTAATTTTTTATGGTTACCACATGATCGAATATATTGATTAGCTGGTGTTATATCTGTTAAACTAGCTTACGTGTATCAATTCTCTTCACATGGTTATACAAATCTAACCCGTTTGGAATTCCTAATGTTATAACAGACTTGTTTTATTGCATCTTTCTGCCGGATATTGGAGGTAATTCTAAAACTTTCTTCTTAATAAATAACTTTAATTGATCAATTGTTTGTTATTTTCTGCTGAAAAATTCATTTAAAAAACTACCAAAGAAAAACACCTAAACGACTATGATCTGGATATAAAAGTTACCATAATTTCTTAAATTAATGTGGAACATGTGGTCTGCTCAAGTCAACATTTAAGTTTCTGGCTTGAAATATATATGTTGAAGTCGGTTATATTGATTTGTTTGGTAATTGTTTCAATGTAAAATTAAATGTGTCATCAAATATTCTTTATATATGTGGGTGCGTGTGCATCTACATATCCGGCGTTGCTCGGTATTCAATACTAATGTGTACGTGGAAGTATTGTATAATATTGTATTAATATAAGAATGGGCTAAGAAATCTCCATGCAAAGGATTACAAAGATATATAACATGTAAACTTTCAAATTAAAATACAAACATTTGAATGTCAAAAGTTAATATTTACATGTTACATAAAGGTAAATAAGTTTTAATATAGATGTCTGCCTTAGTAAATATTATAAGCCTTATTTCTTATATTGTTAAGATATATAATTAATTTTAACGGAAAGCATCAACGTGTACACTCGACCTACAATACATAAAAAAACAAAAAACAATAAAATGCATAAATTTGTGATCAACTGTTTTGTTATCTCAACTCGGCTTGTTTGGTTTTGCTTTTGACATTTATTCTCCTTCTACAGTCAATAGTGAAATGAAATCATTATAATAATGATATTTTAACTAGAGTCCAAACAATATTTTAAAATATCCAAAGTTTGTTGATAATGCGAGATAGGTTGCAAATTAGAAGTACTACTTTCAAGAAATAATCCATGAAGAGACGATGATTCACGAGAAATATCGATCGATAACGTAATCTACCTATGCATATAAAAGTCACCTTACCCGTGTGGGTGTGCGAAACAGTCTGTACCAAACTACTTTGTTGGTTTTTTGGTCCTCAGACTTGACACTAAATATATAGGGGGTTCGAACCTGTGGAACAAATTCGATTTGGTTTTTAGTCGATAAAAATAGCTTCTAAGGGGTCAAAAGTGCAAACTTAGCAATTATGGCGTCAGTCGATTTAACGTGTATCTTCTATGCATGCGCAAATATACATTTATACGTTTAACTACGTTAATTTTTTAAGTTTTGATATGCACATGGAGTTTGGATACGCAGACGGTAAGGAATCACGCTAGAAAGCTGTTTTGTTTTGGTTTCCATGCTAGCTGATGACATGCAAGTCATATTGCTTTTATTAAATCACTATGATATATTGGATACACTATGATAACTAATAGAGAATTAGCTCTGCACAAATTAAAATGTCATATTTAAGCGCATTTTACGACCTGGAAAAACTGGAACGTTTTCTAGTTATCTATTAAAGCAATTTTCTCCAAAACAATAATGTATATTTGCTTATGATATGCAAAACAAGAATTGATGAACAACACGTAATTGCATAAATGTACGTGCCCGAAAATCTCAGAAACTGCTAGTGATACACAAACCTAATAATCGACCACATTATGATATAAGAATACTGAAATATTATTTTATTTGCGAGTCACTACAACAACAATGAATGTATTTTTTTGTTTGTCTGTTTCATTTCAAGATAATAAGATAAATATTTAAACATGATGGTGGAAAGCCACGACTATGTTTCTCCCTCTCTTTCCCCTATTTCTTTCTCTCCGAAACACAACAGTTTTACATCACTCTTACAAAAATTGAAATCAATATATAATTAAATCAAAATCCATTACATGAATTTTCTTGAAAAAAATCGCTAACATTTAAGCGTTAAGCTTAAGGGGTTTTACAAACTATTTAAATTCGGAGAATATTGCTTAATTGTCTAATTTGCTATAGATCATATTTAACGTTAATCTGAAATATATGCATTTGGAAATGTGAAGTTGTGTACATGTGATTCTATAGCACCCCCACAACAAGAATCACCAGAAGAAATAAGAAATAAGAATATGAATATGAATATGAATATGAATGTGAATGTGAATGTGAATGTGAATGTGAATGTGAATGATAATAAAAAATTTAAAAAAACATTATGGGTCCCTTGTACTACACACACAAGAATGTCACTGCAGAAACTTCGAAACGAGGTTAAAGTAAACGAACATATCTATAATAGTTCTTGTTTTACCAATAAAGAGGTCGGTACTAACAGATAATGTAAAGACAAGAGATGTAGAGGCACTATCGACAAGATCTTAAGAACACACACACTTGTCTGTATCTGTGTGTTGTTTTATTGTACATCAGTACATCGTCCGGCGATTACAACATGACAATTGCGATACAGTAGTAGTAGTAGTAGTAGTAGTAATATTAGTAAAACTAGGGGAGGAAGTAGTAGTCGTAGTAGAAACATAGTACAAGAAAAACTACGGCACATGTATTTAAGGTAAGGCGACCAGGCAGAGTTTCGGGCATTCATATTATGCTTCGTAAAATCCTTTAAAACACAGCAAAGAAACTGAAATGAAATATGTATAGTAATTTCCTCTTCTCCAAGAAGTTAGAAACGCGGTCAGATGCGGTTTTTGATAAAATGTTTCTAAAATTAGGTAAATAAAATGTTCAACCATAGTAAAGTGGCACTCGAAGGCATTCTTTAAATTGGCTACTACATCAAAATGTAAAGAAAAGTGGCATTCATCAGGATTACTTGTGATCCTTAACTTTATAATGTTAAGTATTTAGTAAAGACTTATCAAGTATTATTTTTATAGCTTCGGTGTGACTGGAACGTAGATTGAACCCTCGTCTCCCATTCCATTAGCGAACATTATACCAGATGGACCGGCGTAATGTTTAAACCGAGACCCGCCACGTTATAGCAGAGTACGTCGCAAGAAACATAGAACAAGTAATAACTCATCTCCTTTTTTTGTAACAATGACATTTATTTCTGAGTATTTTATCGAATAAACCGTGATCATGTTCATTGTCTCTGACCTCTGTCCTCACGAATGTCGTTTCGAACGCGCCGTCGAACCTGTTGAACGCTCCTTTTATCGTATTTTTCTTCATACACGGCTCGGCACTTGTACATGTCTATGCGTCCGCCCTCTGCTACAAATTAGTTTAAAAATGCAAAACTCTATTAGAAGTTTAGAGTTTCAGTTTTTGATAATATAACATTATGTGATGTCAATGAAATGAATAAGAGAAAAGGTCTTTGGCAATTTTACGTAGTTTGAATCCTTCTACAGACGTGAGAAGCAAAGATGCAGTTCATTTTGTACTGTTTGCAAATTAATGGCGAAATACAAAAAAACTCGGAGTAATTGATTATTTGTTGTTCTCTTTTAGATTCTATTAATTTAATCAATACCGACCGACTCCTAGTGAACTAATAATTACTTCATATGTCTTTACAAGAACAGAACCGTAGTGAGAAAAATTACAGATGAATGGTAAAAGCGAAAGAATACCAGAAGAATAAAAATTTAATTTGTTTTAATATATTCTGAAATAAAAAAAATTCAATAAATGAATATATTTTTAATGTTTTACAAAAATGGCAGACATGAGAGAAAAATACTTCATTTAAATTATATCTTCATTTATATATAAAAGGCACTATGTCTACATGTCTGTGTGTGTATGTTCGTTTCTTATGGACTCTATAAAGGCTGAGATATTTTTGAAATTTCATAGAAATGAACTTTATGTATCTAACAGTGTTTTTACCCTGGTTATTGTTGTAGACCCGTGCTAAGGCTTACAAATGAAAGACACCACAAGTAGTGTAATGTGTATAAAATATAATATGTATTTATCATAAAGAATACAGGAGCCACTAAAGTTGTATGAAAGGAACGTGTTCGTAGCATGAGGTTAAACATGGTATGAATGTCTCCATTTAGTCTGTGAAACCAGTGTTATTCATAGGACTGGTTGTTTCCACTTAGTTCTCAAATAGGGGTGATTTGTACCCCACAACACCCCCTCCCGAGTTTTTCATTACCCTGGGATGATCGTATAGCTCTTTTTCCTGGGGTTGATCGCGATCGGGTCGGTCATCTTCCTTTTCATTGAGTACCAGCGTTTTCCGGTTGCCTGTGGTGTTACCAAGTCGTACGTGTCATATATCTGGTCCATTACTTCTACAATGCAACAGTTATTTTCTTGGAATGCCATTGATTAGAATCAAAAATCGATAGTCAAAAATATTCCGATTAAAAAAGGTACAGTCCGATTTTGATTAAAGTTAACACCATCATACAGTCTAATATCACAAGTGAATTTGAGAAGCAGAAAGATACATGTAAAATCAACAATAGATAAGCTTTGATAAGCCAGTGGCGCGTTCCACATAAATATTTTTCATTAGAGCACAACTGATCAATGTTACTTGACTTTGTATATTAAACTTTAATTCAAGCCATTATATAAAAATAATTTTATAAAATCAATAGTAATCTTCGATGCGATGTATTGTGGACTAAGTCGCTGCGGAGAGGCATGTGAATGTTTCTCCCGGTGCACTGCGGTGGGTCTTCTACTAGAGCAGGCAATGAATCGATTTGATTGAAAAATGGGCAATTTCACCGATTTCGATGACAATAAACATATTTTAAGTGTGGAAAATTCATTCATCCTTATTCAAACCACGGACAACATCGAGTCTCCCTACTAGTTACACCTTTGCGCAGAGGCGCAGAGGCTGTTTTTGGCCTTAGGACCAGGAGCGGAAAAGGAAATAATCAGTTCTGGTCAATGTGGGGACAACCCTTCATATCGGACAATTGCTTTTTAAGTCAATTAGTTTGGTCAATGTGGAGAAAACCCTTCATATCAGACAATTGCTAATTTTGGACACTGTCAGAGTGCCCCCTTAGGGGAGCTGGTTTTCCTCCTCACGCTAAAAAACGGCCTTGATCCTAATTTGCTCAGTAGGGAAGCAAATAAACGAATAAATAGCTACTTAACAATATCATACGTGCATATACATAAAATAGTAATAAAGTATATATATATATATATATATTACTATTAATATTAATATTAATATTAATATATATTAATATTAATATTAATATATATATATTAATATTAATATTAATATTTTATGTATATGCATGTATGATGATATAAGGTAATATAGTAATATAATTTTACAGAAGAGAATTGCATTAACACTAAGTAGACCAATCAATTCCTCAACTTGTCTGTCTGTCTGTCTGTCTGTCTGTCTGTCTCTCTCTCTCTCTCTCTCTCTCTCTCTCTCTCTCTCTCTCTCTCTCTCTCTCTCTCTCTCTCTAGGACTCTTCAGGCTTATGCGCATAAACCTGAAGAGTTCTAGAGTGGATGAAACGCGGAATATTCATTTAATAGGCATATATATTTTATAACTTACTAACTAGTTCTACCTACGTATTGAGCACTTTTGAAGTAAATACTTAAAGTTTACGCATAAATTTATACTTTCGTATATTAATTTAATGTGAGTAAATGAAGTAGTTATATATATATATATATATATATATAGAGAGAGAGAGAGAGAGAGATACTCAGCAACTCACAATAGATATCAAAGTATATATATATATATATATATATATATATATATATATATATATATATATCGATTGTGAGTTGCTGAGCAAACTAAACGACAAAAAATATTGTTTTGACTTCAGCTAGAATTGTTAATGGTGATAATTGTCGAGTCATTTTTTTGGAAATTAAATTGTTTTAGTAACAGTGTAATCTCTGCTTCTTAGAGGAACTGACCTTTAATGACTTCAATACACTAGCCGACTGTGGGAACCGAGATTAATTGGCACCTAATGCATAAATGAATATTTGGTATTGACTAATATTGGGGAAGCTACGTATTCAGTTGTATTAGATATCAAATGGGGTGTGAGTTCCCCATATCAACCCCGACCAAAAATGAAATGAGTTACACAAATTAAATTCGAGAGAGGAAAAAGAAATTTGAGGAGCTGCAAAGAGATGTGGTGATGTATAAACTAGACCGTACGGCTAAGCCTCCATTGAGGATTAGCCCAAGTTTGCCAAGAGCACACAAGAGCACACAAGAGCACATAAGAGCACACAAGAGCACATAAGAGAATATAAAAGAAACAGAAAGAGTTCCCATGGACAACGAAAGTCCTTATTCACAATTCAACAGTGCGAGGAACGAAAAATAGTTAATTTAACTCCGGAATTATTATAAGTCAGCACCTTCTAAAACGACGATTCTGCTCGCAAGATACTGATTCACGAACTGAGAACAAGTGCATTAATCGATACAGAACTTGATTAATAGAAGCGAGTTGCCAAACAGTGATATACGACATCGTCTAAGATTAATTGAGATCGGCCTCCGAGAGATCTCGTTATAGAATTAGTTACAAAATGTTCATCTGAGAAAATTAAAAATAAGTATAAATGAGAAACTGGTAGCTCCTGAGTGGAATAATAGAAAGAAGAAAAACGAAAATTAGCTACGAATAAAAAAAGGAGAATGAGCCCCCTCGCTGATTACCATGTAAAATTACTACCATAAACAGGCAAACCAGGCTGGAAGGTTGAGAAAAGTTTTTAATCTTCTTTGTGTGTCATTATATTTTCGAACATACTTGTTCAATAATTTTATTTATTAGGATAATATATATATATATATATATATATATATATATAATATAATATAAAGCTGAATGTGTGTGTGTGTGTGTGTGTGTGTGTGTGTGTGTGTGTGTGTGTGTGTGTGTGTGTGTGTGTGTGTGTGGTCACAAATAGGCTCCTATATGGTTGACTATTTAAAAGAAAACTGATTACATATAATGACAGATGTATCGAGACACGGGAATGGGTATGTTTTATCCTGCAGAGCGGTGGTTCATTAAAATTGTGGGGTCTGCGTCGCGCCTGGTCCACAAAGTATGGAAATAAAAAATTAAAAAAAAACCGTTTGCAAGTGTTTTTGATATAGATGCACATAAGAATACTTTGATAAGTATGTTTTAACTTAAATAGGGATGGTATAATAAAATTGTGGGCTCTGCCTTCGCGCCTGGCCTCCATAGAATGGAAATAGGCACAAACTTTAATAAAGGCTTTTCATATCTTTCTGCGTAAGTATACTTTGATAATTATGTTTCAGTTTGAAGAAATATGGTATAATAAAATTATGAGGTGTTCGTTCACGCCTGACCTCCATAGAATAGAAATGCGTCACAAAGTTTAACAAGGTTTTTTTTAATACAGATCCACAGATTATTGTGATAAGTGTTTCAGTGTGAACAGGTATGGTATTATAAATTATGGGGTTTATCTATTTTTACTTTCATCATATTTTGATTGGGTTTTGATACCCCCAAATTAAAAGCTATCTCTTTACAATCCTTTCTTTTCATAACCTATCATACTTTCATAAATCAGAGTCCATTTTCTGTGAGCTGTTTTTGAACCCAGTCAACGTCGGGTAATTTTGCTAGTATATATATATATATATATATATATATATATATATATATATATATATATATAAAAGTGAAAGTGTCTGTATGTCTGTCTGTCTGGCCATAAATTTGGCTATTAAAGGGTCAAAGTTCAACGACATAACATTTGAGAACTCATCCGCCAATTTCGGGTATAAACACTTGAAATTTTAGATATAGGTTCCTTGGACATGGATCTAACTTAAAAACTTGCTTTGAGCCCAAAACAATAATTGTTAAGGGGTCATAATAGGAGTCTAAGTTTTAAAAAAATTGGACCTCTGCGATCTCTACCAAATTACTCAAAATATTTCTAGTCAAAACATTTGCAAATTACTCAAAATATTTCTAGTCAAAACATTTGCAAATTTAAATAAATGCATAGATGAGACATCGTACTGTATACCGATACTCTATAACTGACTGGGATAGCTTTCGTACATTCAAATCTGATCTACCTCTCCATTCCATGTTTAAAATGATGTGTCCTCTATACTATAAAACCTGACCAAATGGTTAATTGTAGGCATAGACCGATTCATGCCATCCAAAACATTCCAACAAAAACCTAACACCAGGCATGGTTCTCCCCTGAATGTGCTGCTGCCATCGCGCACAGAAATCACTTTTTCCAGAGCTACAAACGTAATAGATGCAGAGACTAAAGCTGCTTTCAGGACCGCCAGCAACCACTGTAAAAGAGGAATAAAAAAAATACAAGAGAGCTATATATATAAATCCAAAGTAACTGAGCACTGGCTTGGTTCCCACCAGTTTTGGCAAATAGCAAATAGTATCCTGAACAGAAGCGTGCGTTCTATCCCAACTATCATCAATTGAGCAGAGGCTATCTCGTCAGCATCAGACAAGGCCAAACTATTTGCCAAGAACTTTGCGGCAAATTCTACCCTATGCGACGCCGGTCATCAACTCCCCGTGTTTCCTACTATAACACACAATACACTATCCAACATACAAATATCTGTGCGTGAGGTCGCCAAGCTAATCAAGAACCTTGATTCGAGTAAAGTAACTGGCCCTGACGGTATTCCAATTAGTGTTAAAAAAGCTTCAACCAGAACTTTCTCCAATACTTACAAAACTTTTTAAGCGTTGCCTTAAGGAGAAGTGCTTTCCAACACTCTGGAAAACCTCATCAGTATGCCCTGTATTTAAGAATTCAGGTGATAAGTCATTTCCCTCTACGTACAGACGAATAAGTCTCCTGTGTGTTATGAGTAAGTTGCTGGGATACATATTAAATAGAGAAGTAGTCAACCACCTCAGCAGAAATAACCTTCTTAGTGACATAGAATATGGTTTTCGTTTTGCTAGATCTACAGCAGATGCGCTAACAGTTATATCTCATAGGATTAGCGAATCTCTCGACAAAGGCTTCATTTCTAGGGCAATTGCTCTTGACATATCAAAGGCCTTCGATAAGGTATGGCATAAAGGCCTACTTCAAAAGATTCCATAGCTACGGTATTACTGGAACTGTTTTCTCAATCATCAAATTATTTCGCTCTGATAGGCTCATCCATCCTAGGCCCAACTCTCTTCCTGATCTACATCAATGATCTGCCAAAACACATACTTAAATCATTCGTTGACATCTATGCTGATGGCACGACTATCTATGGAAACACATCAAAGGCCGTAAATGACAAAGTTCTCTCTGATTCTCTCTCCTCTGATCTTGAGCGTGTGGTACAATGGGGGAAGAGATGGCTGGTTACCTTTAATGCATCTAAAACCAAGCTCCCGGCTTTACATCATCAACGCTCTGATCCCCATCTGGCATCAATTGAAATGGATGGCTCTTGTCTAGGGGAGGTCCCTTGTTTTGATAATCTTCTGGGTTTGACCTTTACTCATGATCTGAAATGGAACACATACATCCAGCCTGTGGCCAAGATTGCTGGGAAAATGGTGGGATCCTTCTACCGCTCCAGACGATATCTCACTAATGATGCAATTCTCTATCTATATAAAAGCCAAGTACGTCCAAGGATGGAGTACTGCTGCCACATCTGGGCAGGAGCTGCTAAAATCAGCCTATCCTGCCTTGACAAAGTACAAAGTAAACTTCGTGGCTTAGTGGGGGTTGCACTTTTCTCTTCCCTGCAACCTCTCTCCCACAGAAAGGACGTTGCGAGCCTATCTTTGTTTTATCGTTATTTCCATGGCAAGTCTGAGCTCCAATCTCTGGTCCCCCCCTCGCCAATCTTTCACGAAAAACACTCGTCTAGCTGAAACTACTGTCAATAATTTTCCCCACTCTTTATCTGAGCCTAAATAAAAACGCAGATTCCATGAACAAAGCTTCTTTCTGTGGAACTCCCTGCCGCTTGTCTGTTTCCCTTCTGATTTCAACTTGGATGTCTTCAAGTTCAACATAAACAAATTCCTGATGAACCGCCCCCTTAAGTAGCGACACTTCATCAAATCTCCAATACTTACTATTACTACGATACTATCCCATTGATTACTGTACACACAATAACCATTATCCCCGAGTGGCTTCTGGGCCTTGATAAGTGGTGACCTCCATGTAAAGAAAAGGGGGGCAAGCTTTTTAATCGGTTTGAGTCGAAAATTAGAGCTACCAGTATGTAAATGTATGTATGTATGTTTGCATGACAGCCTAAAACTTTAGGCAGAGGCGATGGATTTTCACAAGATTAGTACTGTTTTGAAGCGTGGTCGTTCAGACGACAAATACCGAAAATTTGGCTAAAGACATTAATTTCTTCAACCTCAACTGGGAACTTTTCTACAGGGAGGGGCCGCTTTTTTCGCCGAGATTTTCGAAAGTCATCCCCTCTTTTCGATTGTCTAGCCTTAATTTAAACCTACGTTACTTCCGGTTTGACAGTGGTCGTAACAGCAAAGACGTCACGTTTCCCCGTTCTTTTTTCCTTCACGGTAGGGGTTCGAACCTGCCTTCTTACTACCACTTTTTTTTTTGCTCAACATACACCTCCAAACACCCGGGCAACGCCGGGCTGAAATGCTAGTATATATATATAAAAGTGAAAGTGTCTGTCTGTCTGTCTGTCTGTGTACATTTCCCTACGCAATAACTCTGTCAATTTTCAGTCTACAGACTCGAAATTTGATGTACAGGGTTATTGAGTTCTGGGAAAATCTTTGTAATTCGTTTTCGGCCAGAAATTTGGCTTTTAAGGGGTCAAAGTTCAACGATTTGACCTTTGAGAACTCTACCAAACTCATCCGATAATTTGAGATCTAAACACTTGAAATTTTGGATATAGGTTTCTTGGACATTGATCTAACTTAATAACTTGATTTGAACCCAAAACAATAAAGATTAAGGGGTCATAATAGGGGTCAAAGCTTTTTAAAAATTTTGACCTCTGCAGTCTCTACCAAATTACTCAGACAATTTCTGCTCTAAACATTTGAAATTTTACATAAAGGGTATTCAGAGATAGGGCAAGCTTTTTAATCGGTTTAGGTCGAAAATTTGGGCTCCAAATATAAATCTATGTATGCATGTCTGTTTAAAACTTTCGACAGATGCGAAGGATTTGCACAACATCAGTATCGTTTTTAAGCTTGATCCTTTAGACGAAAAATACCGAAAAATTGACTAAAAACATTAATTTCTTCATCCTCAACTGGGAACTTTTCTACAGGGAGGGGCCGCTTTTTTCGCCGAGATTTTCGAAAGTCATCCCCTCTTTTCGATTGTCTAGCCTTAATTTAAACCTACGTTACTTCCGGTTTGACAGTGGTCGTAACAGCAAAGACGTCACGTTTCCCGTTCTTTTTTCCTTCACAGTAGGGGTTCGAACCTGCCTTCTTACTACCACTTTTTTTTTTTGCTCAACATACACCTCCAAACACCCGGGCAACGCCGGGCTGAAATGCTAGTATATATATATAAAAGTGAAAGTGTCTGTCTGTCTATCTGTTTGTCTGTCTGTGTACATTTCCCTATGCAAAAACTCTGTCAATTTCCGGTCTATACACTTGAAATTTGATATACAAGTACTGCGATTGAGGCAAATCTTTGTAATCCGTTTTTGGCCAGATATTTCGCTGTTAAGGGGTCAAAGTTCAACGATTTGACCTTTGAGAACTCTACCAAACTCCTCCGACAATTTTAGGTGTAAACACTTGAAATTTTGGATATGGGTTCCTTGGATATTGATCTAACTTGATTTGAGCCCAAAACAATAAAGATTAAGGGGTCATAATAGAGGTCAAAGTTTTTAAAAATTTGACCGCTTTGGTCTCTACCAAATTACTCAGACAATTTCTAGTCTAAATATTTTAAATTTTACATAAACGGTATTCAGAGATAGGGCAAGCTTTTTAATCGGTTTGGGTCGAAAATTTGAGTTATCAATATATAAATGTATGTATGTATGTTTGCATGTCTGCCTAAAACTTTCGACAGAAGTGTTGGATTTGTAAATGATCAGTATCGTATGTAAGTTCGACCTTTCAGACGACAAATATCGAAAGATTGGCTAAAAACATTAATCAACTGGGCACTTCACTACAGGGGGTCGTTTTTTTGCCGATATTTTCGAAAGTCATCCACTCCTTTCGATTGTCTAGTCTTAATTTAAACGTACGTCACTTCCGGTTTGGCGGTGGTCGTAACAGCAAAGACGTCAGGTTTTTCCCCGTTCTTTTCCTCCTTCACGGTACGGGTTCGAACCTGGCTTCCTACTTTTTTTTTGCTTAACATATACCTCCAAACACCTGGGCAACACCGGGTACTTATACTAATATATATATATATATATATATATATATATATATATATATATATATAAACAAGCATAACAAATCGATCTAATAATACAATCAATTAGAAAAAATACCCCAAACACTATATATGTAATTTCAATTGAGAGATTGTCATAATTAGTCAAGCCCACACAACCGTTTGAGGCGAGAGAAAAGCAATGTCTTTATAAGAAAAATGTTAAAACTAATATATTTTAAAGAATTTACCAAGATTATAGAAAAATCTTTCAAATAACAACATCCTAACTAAAAATTCAATAAACATTTCTTACACAATAGCCAACCTATATCAATGATCACAGAAAATTAAAAGGCTTAAGCAACCCCTTTCCTGTATCTCCTAAAGCAAATTGCAACTGCCAAAATAAACAACACGCCTAGTTAAAAATGATTGCATCAATAAAGATGGCATATATTCATGGAGCGTAATTGAGCTACCACAAACCACTTTTCACATACGCTAATACCCCGCGAATTGTTAACAATTGAGTTCAGTAAAGGAACCAGGCATTTATATTCACAACAGTAATATTAAGAACAATTCACCTAAGAATCTTTACAATAGTAATCTCTATAAACAACCTCCGATTACTAACTCTATAAGCTCCGCAACCACTGCACTAAACAGTATTAATCATCACAACCCTAACTTAATTAGTTACCGAGACCTTAGCTTTATAGAACTTTTACACCAACAATATAATACAGGCACTTTTAAAATCCTGTATCTACAATAGCGCTACATCGACTTTTACAAAGGTACTCATTTCAAAGCACATGTATTCTTTTTACAGTGAAAATATTGATAACTAATATAAAAAGAAAAAGAAGAAAAGGATAACGCGTAGAGACAAATAAGTAGAAAAAAAAGAGGAAAATGACAAAGGTGAAAATGGAGAAGAAGAAGAAGAAGAAGAAAATAAGGAAAAAGAAGAAACAGAAATGGAAATGAAGAAGAAAAAAGAAAATAGGAAAAAGACGAAGAAAAATCAGAAGAGTAAAAAGAAAATACAAAGTCATAAAATTAGACGGCGAAAAAGAAGACGCTGTAAGACACAGGAAAATATCATTCTGGACTGTATTAAAAATTCAGGTGATCGGCCATCTTTCTTTCAGTGCAGACCAATCAGTCTCTTGTGTGTCATAAGTAAGTTACTGGAATCAGCGTTAAACAGAGAAGTGGCCAACCACCTCAACAGAGACAACCTCCTCAGTGACATGCAATATGGTTTCCGATCTGCTAGATTTACAACTGATGTGCTAACAGTAATATCTCACAGGATTAGTGAATCTCTCGACGGGGGCTTCGTTTCTAGGATAATTGCTCTTGGCATATCAAAGGCTTTTGATAGGATGTGACAGAAAAACCTACTTTACAAGATCTCCATTACAGAATAGCTGGAAATATCTTCTCAATTATTAAATCATTTCTCTCTGGTAGGTTTAGAAGAGTAGTGCTTGATTAGCAGAAATCAGAAGCTCACAGTATTACACGGTGGTCACCACTTATCAAGGCCCGGAAGCCACTCAGGGATAAGGGTTATTGCAAGTACAGTACGTTAGTGTGGAGATTTGATGGAGTGTTTACTTAAGGGGGCTGTTCATTAGGCATTTGTTAACGTTGGACTTGAAGACATCCAAGTTGTAGTCAGGTGGGAAGCAGGCAGACGGAACAGAGTTCCACAGGCGTGCAGTTCTAAGAAAGAAGCTTTGTTCATGGAATCCACGTTTTGATTTAGGCACAGATAAAGAGCGGGGGAAATTTTTCACAGTGGATTCAGCTAGATGGGTGTTTTTCGTGAAAGATTGGCGAGGGGGGACCAGAGATTGGAGTTCAGACGAGCACCTGCCATGGAAATAACGATAAAACAAGGATAGGCTCGCAACGTCTCTTCTGTGGGAGAGAGGTTACAGGGTAGAGAAAAAGGCATCCCCCACTAAGCCACGAATTCTATTTTGTCAAGGCTGGATAGGCTGTCATAAACAACGCGTTTACGAACAGTCGGTAGCGAAGTATGGTTCATGTTGATAGTGATGTAATAACTGTAAAAAAAGCATAAAGCATGCGGATTCAAACTAAAATATAGTCGTAACAGGTGAGTGAGACTTGTTCAAACAATACTAACAAATAATAACAGTAATTCATCTAGTTTATTTTGTATGAAAAGGTTTTGTTTCGAGTAACGATCTGATAACGGTACCGGGAAAGCTGGTTTCGTGTTCAGAAATAGCATTCCCTGAATCTAAGAACTACTGGTTTTAACGGTAAGGTGTTTATTCAAATTCCATTTCGTCATCCTGCTGAAATCAGATTGAAAGGGAGCGTTCCGTATTAATAGGCTAACGTAATATGTATGAAACTAATGCAGTGAAGTGGAATAATGAACTGGTGTCGTGCAGCTAAGTATTGCTGTGAATAAAAGAACCGGTGAGTTACTTTTGTGGGAGGAATAAAAATAAACAGACAAAACACATGTGCCACTACCATGATGAGTTCATGTTGGTGAGAGAAACGGGCAAGGAGGAGAAAATATAACTTTTATGGGAAGGTGAGGAAATGTGCATATTCTTGCGCGAAAATATGTATGACTTTGAAATAGTGAGCGCTAAACTTTTATAGGAATTACCTTGTTGGTTCTTTATAGTGTAAGAAATTTTGTGAGAAAAATCATTATCAAATTATTAATATAGAATAGATAAACAAAGGACATCTCTAACTACTTTAATCAGTAATTTTAGGATTACTTTCTCCATTAATTGGGATATATTTATCAAGTCAAAATCATACATCCAAGGCCCAAATCCTCTCACCTTTGCATTTCAGAGGCTGTTAGGACAATTACTTCCCCTCGGAATAAAAATATAATAACTCAAAAAATGAACTTAATTCTCAATGGGAACACATACAAAATTCAAATACAACCAATTCAAAATCACCTAAACAACAAATGCACCCCTAAACACCAATTATAAATAATTCGAAATCACTTAAACAACAAATGCACCCCTAAACACCAATTATAAATAATCCGAAATCACTTAAACAACCAATGCACCCCTAAACACCAATTATAAATAATTATCCTAATTCTCTAGACATTAGATAATTTCAGCACTATTAATCACTAATTCTTCCTCTTTCAATATTTACAAAGTTTACTTATTTCCATAGAAAACCCATGCCACAAAGAAGGTTTAAAAAAGCAGTGCTTGATTTAGATCATTTAGAATAGTAGTGCTTCATTTGGCTCATTTTCTGTCGTTTCTAGATTATTTTCAATTGCTGTTCCACTCCCCTATTTCTAGGCTTACCAACGTAGTAATTTCCTCAATCTTCGTATTTGTTATTGCTTATTCATTTACAATAGTAACTTGCGTTTAGATTGCCCTTTGGGAATAACCACAACTCCTTTGAGTTCTATAATATTTTCCTCACAAAACTCCCCATAACATGCTCATTAGTTTGATTTCCCGTAATTGCCCATCGTTACATATATTTTTTCTGCCTTTATGTTTTTAAGATAATTCATTTTATTTTTCTCACTCACTAAGAGCAAATAGGAGTTATTTTCTCTCGTTGTGTGTACAATAATATAGTTTTCGATTAGTATCTTTTGTTAGTGGAAAAAACTTCTACTGCAATTTTAAGATGCCATCTTCGCATTTGGAATTTATTTGTGTTTACCGATTAATGACTTGGATTATTACATTTTCTAATGGACTGTTTCATTTGCTTCTCTATATCTAGTTATTACACTTTTCTTTGGAATTTCTTTAGATTGTACTACTTGTTTTAACTTTTCTGCATTGTGCCTGGACTTCATTTAAAATATCCTTTTAACCTATACATTTCTGCATAATGATTAACTTTATACAAATATGACTTCTTTCATAATTTGTAGTTTCTATTTGCGTGCTAACCAGCAAAATTATAGCTGGCCTTTAAATTTTATTTTGCTACATACTTTCCTCTTGGGATGATAGCCATTCTTTGAAACTCTATGGAATTAGAAATGTTTTTATCTTTTCAATACGTATTTCTTGTCGAATAATAAATTGTAAATTCTAATTTACAGAGTTTAGATGGAATTTCTTATATCAGTGTTCAATCTTAACTATTGAGATTTTTCATCTGGTAAAGCTTGTCTTATAAATATTAATATTGATATTTATACTCCCTTTAAGGTTATTCAATTTTTAAACTTCAAACATTGTTTTTAATTTATATGTACATATACATATATATATATGCATATATATATACATATATATATTGAGTATAAAGATTAATAATTTTAAATTATAAATCAGTTTCAAAAGGATGAATAAACAAAATCAAATTGAGTGTACGATCGTTTTGGAAACGATCTTCATTTTATTAAAATTACAATAAACATTGCCAATAATTGACAAAGATTATGTTTTAATACAGTCTCATCGTCAGCAAAAAGAGGGTGGGATGGGGAATTTCACGCACCAAAATATTTTCAATTTTATTTGGATAATAAAAATAAAAAAATTAGAAGAAAAGAAAAGAAAATTTGAAAAAAAAAACAGTATTGAGTTCCATTAGAAATTTGTTTTAAAGTTCGTCAGTATAGAACTTATTTTGTTGTATTTTAGCCCCAAATAGTTGAAAAATTTATTAACAGTTTATTATTGAATTAAATATTAATAATATATATATATATATAACAATTTGCATAATAATAGTGATCAAAATAATAATAATAATAATAATAATAATAATAATAAATAAATAAATAAGTAAGTAAAATAATAATAATAACATTATAATTATAATCATAATATTAATAGTAATATTAAAACGATGATGATCATATTAATAATATTTTTAGAGGGGTTATATTTGTTGACTTTCGTCTATCGTTTATGTATTCATCCTGATAATATCTCATATTTTCAGTTCAAGCATGTTGACTTATTGTCATTATATTTTAACATAACCAGAGATTCAAATCTACAAAACGTGCAGAATTTGTCATCGGGTTTATATGTTTTTAAAAACCCTAGTATTTTCCATTTTATGTTACAGGGGATTTTCATAATCTTTGAGGCGCCAAATTTATTTTGTTAATGTTATTTGGTTTCTTAAGGAAAGCGTGTTTATGTGTGGAGATATTGTGGGTCCAAAATACATCGCATTTTGTTTAATATAGTTGTAATAATTGCTTTTAGTTTGATAATTTGTAGGATTGTTATGCAATATGTTTAGTTGTACTTTTTTGGGGTTGGTTAATGGAGGTGTGATTATTCATTAATTGTGTGTTGGTCTGTGTCATAGGATTAATGTGGTTGTTATTATTAGAATTTACATTTGAGATTTTTGTTACTGCGCAGTTGTAAATTACACGTATACACCCGATATAAACATATAAACCCGGTGACAAATTCTGAACTTTTTGTAGATTTGAATCTCTGGTTATATTAAAATTCAATAACCATAAGTCCGAAAAACCGAAAAGATTAGATATTATCAGAATATCAGACCATAGATAAAATTCAACAGATACAACCATCCATAAAAATGTATATTAATATGGTTATTATCGTTTTAATATTGTTATTATTATTAATATAATAATAATATAATATAATAATAATAATAATTATTATTTATTATTATTATTTTACTTATTTTATTATTATTATTATTATTATTATTATTATTGTTATTATTATTATTGTTATTATTATTGTTATTATTATTATTATTATTATTATTATTATTATTATTATTATTATTATTATTGGGACTGTTTGAATTAATACGAATGACAAGAAAGGCGTTTTCCGAAGAGTTTTTTCGTATGTAAAGGAGTTATTTACTTTATTTACTCGTAAAAATGTTTATTTTATTTACTTGTAAAAATGTGTAAATTTCTGCCTTGTTATCATCATCATCGCCGTGAAAAATGCATGGCTTTTGTTGGGATTTCACTGTTTGAATTAATAGGAAAAAAGGCGGGAGGGGGGACACGAAGAGGGAAAAATCCCAATCCTTTATTGGTTATTACTATATGCTATTGTTATTGTTGTTATTATTATTATTATTATTATTAGTAGTAGTAGTAGTAGTAGTAGTAGTATATTTTATTGCTGTTGTAGCTGTTATTGGTGGTGTTGTTTTGCTGTCGTGGCTGTTGTTATTGTTACTATTCTTATTATTACTACCGATATTAGTGTTTCTATTATTATTGTAGATTTTATTTCTATTGTTGCTGTTGTTGTTGGTGGTGGTGAAGGAGAAAAGTCGGAAGGGGATCTTTAACCTTGGTGTGGAAACCTCCTAGAGGGGATGTATCGATAAAACTATCGGTGGTGATGTAACCTAAAATTCACTAACCCTATTTATTGGAAAATGTCAAATCAAATTATTGAAAATAACGACGGGAATGAAGCTGGAACATCTTGCGATGGTCTCACATCCGGTAGGTGTCCCACAAGTCAACAGGGTGGGTCCTGTCGTCATCATACAACTGTTCGAAATTCTGAGGATGTGGCTGGATATAGGGGAGTGAGAATTGCCAGAGAGGGTTCCAAGACACGAAGGGAGTTGGAACAGGAAATGTCAAAAAAAACATGGACGGATGAGGAAAGAAGAGTACTGTAGGAATTCTTTGTAAGAAGAGGAAGTACCAAATCTGGTGGATATATCCGAAAAGTGAAGGAAGAATTGGAATCGAGAAGAGGAAGAGCTAGAAGTGTTTCGAGTTTGGTATCCGAGTTAAAACAAATTAAAAATAACAACCTACTTTCTGTGATTGAAAGAGAAGAGATTGAACAGATGGTTAGGAATGAAATGAATAACGAAAGTAAAATTGATGGAACTAGTTCTGCTGAAAGAACTGAGAGAGTGGACGTGCAGAAGGTAAATGTAAGCGATGATGAGAGGCGAGCAACTTAGGAGGAATGGAATCCTATGGTTAGGGGAAGTGATGAGAAGCAGTTTGAAGGAGAAGTTCGAACTTTGACTTTTGTAGAAAAAGAAGTACTTCAGGAGTTAAGAGAGGTTCTTCTTAGGGACGTGATCATAGAGATTCCAAGTATGAAGAGTAGTGATAGGCAGAAGGTGAAAAACGAGATAAAAATAATTCAAAGAGTAATTCACAACATCATAAGAAAGAACATATCGATTACGAAACTTAACAGGCTCTTGTATGCAGCGTCATACGTTATTGCGAATCGTCTTGGCTTAATACAGAAGAAAAAGAGAGAAATGAAGAATTGAAGGCCATACTGGCAGAGGCGGTTTGAAGAAAGTATTAAACGGTGGCAGAAAAGGCATAGGTAGAATCGAAGAAATAAGAAAAGGAGTTAAACTAGGACAGAAAGCCAAGGACGAGCTTGAAAGGAGGTATAGATTGCTGGAAAAGGGAACGATAACCATTCTGACAATGTTGAAAGAGAAGATCCACCTCTTCGGGCGCGCCTCTTTCAAAGAACACAGATGAGAGCTGGCGATTAATGTAGGAGGAGTCCTGGTACCCGAGTGGTCTCCAGACCGCGAAGCGTATAGGCCCACAATCGATGAGGGTGAGAAAGTGATTGCCACCGTAATGTGTGATATCCATGTCCACTCTCTACCACGTGCCTCTCACTCCCAATTGCTCTTTTTTTCCACTGCATCGGAGCCGGGTCGATTGATTGACATGCCTCGCAACTTTCCAATGCTCTCTAGCCCTTCTTACTTCTACGTCAACCATATTGGCAAAATATAGTGTCCACATTGCTGATAAATCTCACTGATACGATCCACATCCATATTGCACGTGGTGGCTACACACGGTTGTTGCAGCATTTCAGAACTTCTCCGGGTATCAACCAGCAGCCACCGCTGTGGTACTTGTGTCAGCGCATCTATTCTGTTGCTTGCAGACCTCATCAATGTTACGTATACGATCAGGTTGTACTCTTTGATTGTATCGACCAAGTGGTGAGTCATCTTCAATGAGTGCACGCAGAGTCCGTGATAATATGTAGTACCCTGGCTTTCCACTGAAGCGCCAGGGTAACTCCTTTCAATGTGGTATCAAGTTCAGCCAGGTTTATGTGCCTAGAATCATTCTCTCGACGAAGCCAACAGGCGTCTTCGATAATACTATCATCAACTGCAAGGGCAACTCCAAGGGCTAGTAAACCCTCGCCACAGTTTGTTAGCATACACAGGAGCGAGCATCATGCACTTTATAGTACCATTCCAATGATGTAGATGTGGCACGACGTTTTATGGCTGCCACTTCAACCATGAGCCAACCACACACAGGAAAGTGGCCCACCAGCTTTCTGCAAACAGAAAAAAATGCTCCGATGAGTGATGTTGGATGGGACTTTCGGAACGTCACCACATCTCCTCCAGTAGAGCCTCTCCTAGCTACCGCTTATGCGCAGGCCAAGTACCTTTGCTCCCTCTTTCAGATGATCCGATTCCTTGCACGTAAGTCTGACGTTCTCGAAGTGCTCTTTGACTGACTGGGCAGACATGAGGCTCTCATTTACAAAGATATCGTCAATGTGAGATGATGTTGCCTGGCGCACAGCCTCATCCTGTTGCCAGATCGCGTGCATAATTGCCGTCATAGTTTCTGGTGCCACGTTGAGACCAACCCCTAGCCTGGTCAGACAATAGCAAGTTCCTTTAAATTCCACAGTCTGAAATGGCCACAGCTCTTTTTCAATGCGTATCTGCCGGTAGGCCCTGCGCAGGTCCAGAATTGCCAAGCCCGACCCTTGCTGCCGCCACTCCCTTAATTTGAGCACACAAACATCCGCTCCTGCTATGTACGAGTCGACATGTTCATTAAGTTCACGGTAGTCCATGACGGGTCGGACATTCTGTTTGCTATTTTGTAAGACAGCTATCAATGGAATCAGTCATCGGGAGGGAGGGCGAGCTCCATCGTCAGGATATGGAAGTAGCCAGCCATTGTTGATCCATGTCTGCAGTTCTTCATACTGCCCCCTGAGCGTCATTGGAGGTGGGTACTCTTATAGTCGGTTCCGTTAGGATATTGGTGGTTGATCGCCAGCCCACTTCCAACAAGCCTACAAGGGTGAGGCATTCACGTCCGTTAACGCGCACAGTCACTGCGGGCAGTGTCTTGTTCAGTGACAATCTGGGGAGAAGACTGGTGCTGTAGCTTCCTCCCCTTGCCCGTTTCCCAGACAGGTACGACCATGGTGTCCCCGGTTTTTACACTTATAGAACTGAAGCCCGCTAAGACTTCGAGTCAGTGAGCGCGACGAGAGAAAATAACGGGCCAAATGGTTGGGCCCACCACACTTGTAGCAGCTTGTAACTATGCCCAGGTTCTGAGATTCACCCTGTGATGACTGCACGGCTGCTGTGCGGTCTACCGTCTCTGGACTCCTTTTTAGTATCACCCGCGCCCGCGCTAATACTTCCGAGATATCCATCTCGTCTACTTTGGATGAGGTTCGGAGCAGATCTCCCACACCAGCGGGGAATCCTGCAATAAATGTGCACACCAGGCCTTTCTCTGACATTCCTCAGAACACGACCGCAAGCTTCTTCAGTTCTGTCAGATAACCATCAACCGTCTCTCTGGAATTTAACTTGCGTGCCATAAACTCCTTCCATGCAGCAACCAAATCTAATACAAACGCTGTGTAGAGGGCGTTTTTGATGTAGGTGAAATCCTTCTTCTTTTCATTCGTTAGCTGCGTACTCCCGCCCCCATCGCGGCGCATTGGGACTGAGCTGGCATATCTATTCTGCATTTTCCACACATTTCCGTACTGACTGCTCAGCGCTGCTGCCATCAAACAGTGGAATCAGCTTAGGACAAATCCCGACGTTGTGCCGAAATAGCTTGTATAACTGTAACCTCGTTCACTCGTCTCAATACACTGAGTAACCGTTCGTAGTGTAACGTCACCTTTTTAGCGTCTGAGCCGCCAAAGCGCACCTCCAAGCGACTTGCTTTATATTACCTTCACCCACGTGAATCTCGCGAGATCACGTGAGACTGTTTCTGTTAAATATCACAGACACCATCCTGTATTTTATTTTTCTTGTCCAACGCGCATGAAAGGCAGACACGTGGGCGCTTCACAGGTAGGTCGTGATTATGTCCGTTTCTATTTTCCCCACAATCGCTCAATGGAAAACTGTGCTGTCAGCAAACAGAGAGGTGATGGGGCTGGTTGGCAATAAACGTGGAATATTTCAAGGAGATTCGTTATCCCCACTTCTTTTTGTAATGATAATGATGCCACTGAGCATCCCCTTGAAGAGAGAAAAACTGGGTTATAACTTTGGATCTGGTGGCAGACGGCTCAACCATCTTCTGTTTATGGATGATTTGAAAATATTCAGTAGAAATGAAAAGGAAATGGAGAGTCTGGTAGAACTTGTGGGGACATACTCAGAAGACATTGGGATGGAGTTTGGGATTAGTAAATGTGCGGTGCTGGTGATGAAAATAGGAGTAAAGGTTCATTTGAATGGAATAGTGCTGCCAAATGAAGAAATCATGAAAGAAATAGAAGATACCGCGTATAAGTATCTGGGAGTGTTGGAGGATGTAGACATCATGGACAGAAAAATGAAGGAGAAAGTCACGCAGGAGTATCTTAGAAGAGTGAAACTAATTGCAAAGTCGAAACTGTATGGAGGAAACCTAAGGAAAGCAGTAAATGCATGGGTAGTCAGTGTTTTGAGATACAGTGCGGGAATTTTAGAATCGTCTGACAAGATATTACATGCCATGGATATCAAAACAAGAAAAGTTTTAGCAATGTTTGGTATATTTCACATTTGAAGTAGCGTAGCGAGGCTGTATCAAAAGAGGAAAAACGGTGGGAGAGGATTGAAAAGTGTAAAAGATAGTGTTAGAACCGAGGAGATGTCGTTGAAGGAGCATGTGGTTAGAAGTGAGGAGTGGATGCTTAAGGTTGTGGCCAATGAAGTGGAGGTATGTGAGACCAAGGCTGATTATGTGAAACGTATGGATAGAGAAAGGGCAGTGGATCTGGCTAGGAAAAATGCATTGAAGGTTCTTTCAGGATATAACAGAAGTGGCTGATGAAAGATCATGGCAATGGCTTAGAGCTGGGTATCTGGCTAAGAGTACTGAAGCTTTTGTTTGTGTAGCATAAAAGCAGGCATTAGGAACACGACTGTTCAAAAAATTGTTCTAGGAGAGGAAGTTGCTGCAGAATGCAGAATTTGTATTCAGACCTCAGAGTCAATTGCGCACCTTGCAGCAGGGTGTAGTGGATTGGCCCAGAAAGATAACCGCAAAAGACACGATCGCATGGAACTCCGGATATATTGGGAGGTGTGTAAGAAAGTTGAGGTGAAGTGTGCTCGAAAATGGTTGAAGAGGTGCCTGATGAAATGAGAACTAGTGAGGATGGCAAGGTAGAGGTATGGTGGGACAAAAGTTTCATAACGACCAAGCAATTGGAACAATCTTCCGGATTTGGTCGTCATTGGCAAAGTCTTAAAATACTGGCAAATTGTAGACTTCTCAGTACCCTGGGACAGGAATGTGAGAGAGCGGGAGAACGTGAAATAGAGCAATTATGCCCCATTGGCCTTAGAGATAAGGCGTATACATGGGATTAAAACACAGACAATCCTTGTCGTAGTCGGTACGCTAGGAGTAGTATCAAGTCGTCTGGATGGACAATTGAAAAAACTGCAAACCCCTGATGTTTTGTGCGGGCTTCAGACCTCTGCTATTGTAGGTACCACCAACATCCTTAGGAAAACCCTTGATATTTGAAGCTCCTGGATTGGAGCCGGGATTGAGGGAAATTCTTTGGAAATGAATCCTATCACTTTCCATGGAGACGTTGATAAACGAAATCAGAATTATTATTAATAGAATATTACTTTTATTATTCTTTATTTATAATCATAGCTATTACAATCAAAATAAATAAATTATTTATCCCTAAAATAAATACAAGTATGGAAAATGCCAATTTAAAATTATAAATTTAAAATTTAAACAGATATCTCTCTTACATAATTAAAAGTTTATATTTTTTATTTTCTAAATCAATTACAGGCATCTCCTTTGGGTTTTAAAAATTAGCGTAAACATATGACAGTAAAATATTGTTTTATTTACGTAACGTTTTTAAATTTTAAATTTAATAATAAACTGTAAATAATCTTTTCAACCATTTGTGGCGAAAATACAACATGTCCATTTATGTACTGACGAACTTTAAAAGAAATTTTCTAATGCAACTCAATAAGGTATTTAAAATTTTTCTTTGCTTTTTTTCTGTTTATCCTAATTTTCTATTTTCATTATCAACATAAAATTGACAACAATTTTTTAATGTTTTTTCAATATTTTCAGGACTCTCCACCTTAATTACTACAAAAATGCTAGTTTTGTTTTGGTATCTGAAATTCCCCATCCCACCTCTCTTTTTGCTGATGAGGAGACTGTATTAAAGAACATAAACTTTGTCAATTATTGTCAATGTTTATTATCAATTTTAATAAAATGAATATCGTTTCCGAAACAATCGTACACTCAATTTGATTTTGTTTGTTCTTCCTTTTGAAACTGATTTATAATTTACAATTATTAATCTTAATACTCAACATTAACATCGCTGTAGGATGAATATACTTGTTGAGCTTATTGTATATATACAGTACTATAAGCACTGTTCTTTTAAAGTATTAATACATGAAAATAAACTTTGCTCTTTAGACTTCACGTCTCTTGTCCACACGTTTTACTGGGAAAATGTGGTAGTAAATCAGGATAGATTCGCTTACGGAAACTATGTCTGTCGAATAAATTAAAAAATTGGTTGATTGTGTAAACCGTCGTCACATCAAACTCAAGATATTTTTTTTAACATTCTAAGCTGAGATAAATAGCGTTTCTGTTGTGGTCGTCAATAAATGCTAAGTCATCGTCCTCTCTCACAAAAGGAATAAAATGCTCTGAAATCACACATCAAATGCTACTTGTTGGACATATGTACTTTCCGCCTAAATAATCGAAATTTCATAAGAAATTATGTTTATTTTTCTGTTACGGACATGATGGTTGAGAACCCGAATCAAGTGGCAGAAACACTCTTTACTTACATTATCACTGCTATAAAACATTTCGTTTCTTTCTGACACAAATTTACCAGAGAAAGAAAAGATTACGTCAAAACCAGATTATTCGTGCGTTTTGACTATATCCTGGACTGCCTCAAAAATAACCATACGCAATATAACCATTGTTTAATATTAAGACTCATTTAGTATTACTTTCCTGATGCATTAATCCTTATCCTTGAGTAACTCTGGGCTTGGATAAATTGTGACAAAGTAAAAGGTTGAAATAGTAAAACTTAGAATGAACACATATTAATGATACACATTTTCTTTGTATTCGTCGAACAACTTCATTTCGGAAACTAAAGGAAATAACTGTCCTTTTTGGAACATTACCGCTCCATCCGAACTTTATTTTCTAATTTAGTTCAAGGCTGCTCGTCTGACAAGTCGTGTACTTTATTGACAGCTCATTGGTTTTGTTCGTAGTGAGGAGCCACCCTGATTCGCTCTGGGTGGGTATAAGCGGTGTGGCGGGAGGCGACCGGGTAGTCAGGGTCGATGCAAAAGAATAGATAGAATTGTCGGGGAGACAAGAAATGAATTCATGTGAATCGCGGCTTTACACGATCTGACAGGCGGTTTTGATGTTTGCTTTGTGCTGCTATTAATTCGGGAGACCTGTCGTTTCCGATTTGCGTTCACCGAGAAACGCGCGTTGGCTTCTGTTAGCTTTTATGGACGAAATTGGAAACAGAGACATAGAATGAATCCATCTAATCAGCTTTGATGGTAGCTTATATAACCGTACGTAAGATATGTTTATGTAAGATATCAGTATATAAAAGTTACGTTCTGAAAATGTCTCATGTACATACGAGTAGAAAGTTTGGATGGTGCAATTGTTAGCGATGCGGACTATAGTCTCGAGACGCCATTTTTTTGTTCTTTCTCTCTTTCTCTCTCTTTCTCCTCTCTCTCGCTCTTTTTCTCTCTTTCTCATTCTCTCTCTGACTTTCTCTCTTTCTCTAAAACTGTTTTCTGTGGATGAAATAATACAGTAGAGTATATTTCCAAGCGTTGTTAGGGTGATGTCGATAAATAATTCCGAAATAACACTAGTTAAATCTAAGTTTTCTTTGACCACTGTAAGTCAAACTATTTAAAACTATTCCATGTATAGTTATGAACAAGTGTCCACTGCATTGTGCTGGTTTGATGTCGTTGCTTGATTCCGACACTGGCCACGGTGTCAGTTGTGTGTTCTCAGTCAATCCTTCAACAGAAGAATTTTCTTTCAAATCAAATTACAATCCAGTTTAAAACATGTAACAAAAATATATTGTTAGGCGTTACAATGATAGTCGTTTTCTTGTACTGAATAACAGACTTGCAAATGAGAATTATTTACCAAAACAAACGAAAACAAAAGTCCAATCAAATATGATCTGTTAGGTAAAAATCCAGAATCCAGTTCTTGTTGAGAAGCACATAAACATCAACTGACTGTGAGATTTCCATAAACCAATTGCACTTGTCCATTTGTCCGAACATTCTGATCATTTGTGGTAGACCACCCAATTAACTATATGATTTTTATACTTATTAAAATTTTGTTTTTAATTTATATATATATATATATATATATATATATATATATATATATATATATATACTAGCAAAAGTACCCGTCGTTGACTGGGTTCAAAAACAGCCTACAGAAAATGGACTCTGATTTATTAAAGTATGATAGGTTATGAAAAGTGGGGGTTGTAAAGAGATAGCTTCGAATTTGGGGGCATCAAAACCAAAGCAAAATATGGTGAAAGTAAAAATAAAATTGATAAACCACATTTATTATACCATACCTGTTTACACTGAAACACTTATCACAATATTATGTAGATCTATATTAAAAAACCTTGTTAAACTTTGACATATTTCCATTCTATGGAGGTCAGACACGAACGAACACCCCATAATTTTATTATACCATATTTCTTCAAACTGAAACATAATTATCAAAGTATACTTACGCAAATATATATGAAAAGTCTTTATTAAAGTTTGTGCCTATTTACATTCTATCGGGGTAAGGCGCGAAGGCAGACCCCACAATTTTATTATAACATACCTATTTAAGTTAAAACATACTTATCAAAGTATTCTTATGTACATCTATATCCAAAACACTTGTAAACGTTTTTTTTTATTTTTTATTTCTTTATTTTCATACTTTGTTGACCAGGCGCGCAGACCCCACAATTTTAATGAACCGCCGTTCTACCAGATCAAACCTACCCATTCCTGTGTCTCGGTACATCTTCTATCATTATATGCAATCAGTTTTTTTTAAATAGTCAACCATATAGGAGCCTATTCGTGACTAGACACACACACACAGACATTCAGCTTTATATTGTTTATTTTTGAAAAAAAAACTTACAGCCATTGAATTATAAGTGGTTTGCTATACTTATAGGTAAATGTGCACTGAACATGTACCATAATACTTAAAGTTAAATTCAAATTTTGATATATCTTTTCATTTAAACGCGAAAAAAAATTCTGTAAGGGGGTAGATTATATTACTTCTAGCATTTAATAAAGTCTAATTCCCTGACTTTTAAATAAGTATTTACTCACCTGGTGAAGTATGAAATACTTAATAGTCGGGAAATTGTAAAAAGAAAAAACACAAAAAAAAACAAATGCTTTCAACATTTAGCAATAAATTCTGCTATCTATATTTAGACATAAATTCCCATTTACCAGAGAATTGAATCATCTGAGATGATCATATCTTTTGGAACATCTGAAGTAGATCATATAACAAAAATCTGGAGAAACAGTAGTTTTTACAGTGGCTTCATATCTCAGCAGGAATTTCTATCTAAAGAGAATTCCTATCTAAAGAGAAGTAAAATTCTGGGCGTTAAAACTCCGGATTAGACACATTTTCAATTTCTATTGGTCAAATATTTCTCACTTGCAGGGGTCATAAAAATAAGGCACATTAATAAGTGCAAAAGCATTAATAAATGCAAAAGAACATTAATACGACCAAAAGCACATTAATAAGTGCAAAAGAACATTAAAAGGTGCAAAATAACATTAAAAAGTGCAAAAGAACATAAGAAAGTGCAAAAGCACAAAATAACAGTGCAAAAGAAAATTAATAAGTGGAAAAGAACATTAATAAGTGCAAAAATACATTAATGAGTGTAAAAAAATATTAATAAATGCAAAAGAACATTAATAAGTGCACAATATTAATAAGAGCAAAAACACATTAATAAGTGCAAAATCACATTAATAAGTGCAAAGGAAAATTAATTAGTGCAAAAACATTAATAAGTGAAAAAACACATTGATAAGTGCAAAAGAACATTAATAAGTGAAAAAACACATTAATAAGTGCAAAAGAACATAATAAAGTGCAATAGCACATTAATAAATGCAAAATCACATTAATAATTGCAAAAGCACATTAATAAGTGCAAAAAACATTAACACCTAAAAAAGAACATCAGTAACATACAAAGCACATTGATAAGTGCAAAATCACCTTACAAAGTGCAAAAACACATTAATAAGTGCAAAATCACCTTACAAAGTGCAAAAACACATTAATAAGTTCAAAAGAACATTAATAAATGCAAAGAACATCGTAACATGATCGTCTTGAGAGAGCGATTTGCTCCATATTGGAGAGGTTGAGACCCCCCCCCCTGGGACCTAAGGAAGACCAGGCCAATATGCTAAGATTGACAAATTGAATCCCGGACAAAGGCAGGTATCAAAAATACTTGAATTAAAACAGATATATATTTTTTTAATTGTTTAAACCAGACACGTGTTTTGTTGTTTGGGAATGAAGAGACCGGAAACCTCAGAACAGTATGGAGATTATGCCAAACCTATCTTGGCCTTGAGTAGACTTGTTTAAGACAAGTGCTCTCTGAATGACAGGGGTTGACCGCTTGGAGTCGCGTGAAAGCGATTTTATTTTGGCCTCAGATTTTCGAAACTATGGACGATTTGGGGAAGTGTACGCACGCAAATGTATCTGGGGTTTCCCCAGATACGTGGCTGGCTTTGATTGGTTCAGCAGATCGCCAGACCCCAACCTGTGACCTTAGTATAAAAAGCCGATACCCGCTCGGATTCGACAGATTTGCGCCGAAATCTCGAGAGGTTTCAAGGTCACCCCCATCTCCGCCATCCTGATCAGCAATCCAGCGACGAAGACGAGAGATTTGTGAAACTTGAAATGTTTTAGTAACTGAACGTTGTACATATGTAAAAAGAACCTGTAACCTTTATGAGTGTGAGAGGGGGTATTGTTACAAAAATGAAACTGAAGCGAAGCGTGCTTTACACGGTAGAAAACCAAGAACAGAGAGAAAGAAAGAAAGAGGGAGGGCTGTACAACGTAATAATTGTGCCTGCATCAGCGAGTTGGTTGGAGAGAGAGTGAGGAAGGAGGTGTGTGTGTGTGTCGAACTGCCCTTGTGGTAATATCAGTAAAGTCAGAGGGAAGGGAGGGGAGTTGGTTTAAGAAATTGAAACAAATAGTTTATCGTAATTCAGTTGTACGCTTTAGCGCGCGTTGTTGGGATTGCGTTATAATCTCGTGTTTTGACTTATATTTGAAGAAAACAGGTTGAGGAGGAAGAAAAAAAATAAAGAAAATGTACCGTATAAAGAGATATTTGTACAATCTTTTGAGTGGTGAAATTCTATTCAATTGATTTTTTTATCTTGTTCAATTGTTATTGCTTTCATTGATTGTATTGTGTATATTTGACTGTTTTGAGTGTTCTTAGGGTGCAAGGGAGATAATCGATAATAATAATGAAATAAATAAGTAAATTACGAAAATGTCGAGCGATGACGTAAGAAGGATTTCTTCATTTCGATCCTCGTGTAAAAGAGAATATGGGATGCGGGTATTTCAACAGCAAGGGGGCGTGGCGTTGGAGATTACCATGGGGGCGCTAGAAATTTCGATGGGGCAGAGGTCAGGATGGAATTAATTTTTAAAGGGGAAGGCCTTAGCAGCCCTCTCGGGGATGTTGGTTGACAAAGACATCAAGAGACGACTCAGTCCAGACAGTCCAAAGAAAATTTTGGAGGCTTGGAAAATTGGCTTGACTCTGAATGATGTCACAAGAGCTTACCAACGAGTACTTATGATGACCTTGAAGGACTTGTGGTTGAAATCAAATGAGAGCTGTAAGAGAATGCCTATACTTGGGAAGAGATAAATCGGAAATGGGATGATACGTGGCCACATGACCCATCAGATGCAAGGCTAGAAGGGAAAGGGAGTGCCCTACCTCGAGAATAGGTTAAGACAAGGGGAGAGAGTATTGTTCACTTATTTTAAAGTGACTATTTGTTGAGTTCTGTCGAGAGCGGTTGGCTCGGATAATAATGAATTTAATTACTTTACAATTTTGATTATATGATTACATATAAATTGTGAAGGTAGAATTCCCATGATTGAATTTAGTTGAATTTTTTTTTAAATGAGAGTATTATTTTAATAAGTTTCGTGAATCTTGGTGATTTCTGTTGGCTGGACTAGTGTATGTCTTGTGTAGCGATATTCAGCGTTGTTTTGCGGAATTAAACTTTTGGGATTTTGTTTTTATGATCTCCAACGAGTATAATGAGAAATATTATTTTTGAGAGTTGAATTAATTTTTGTAAAAAAAAGAAATCCTCAATCTGGAAAGATTCTCTCGTGAAACTGAATAGATTTTAGTTGAATTCAGTTGAGAATATTAGAGGGCGTTAATTTCAGCGCTAAAATTGAGTTTTCAGAAGAAAATAGAATTTTACCTCAATCAGGAAGGATATCTTATTCGAGAAATAAGAGTTAAGAGGATGCTAATTGAGTGGGATGAATTGAACATAATTATCAGCATCACTGAGCGAGGTAATAAATTAATTGTACCGCACCTAATTTAGCTTGAAAGTGGGTTATTCTTTTTTAGATGGAATTTTTCGTAGCGAGTAAATCGTGCGTGTGGTGTTTGAACCTGGAGGTAATAATTTAAAAAAAAAACAGACAGAATTCCTCGTGGGATATAGGTGCTTTAAGATACTCTCTTCGAAGAGCTCGGATTGCGAAGGCCGTTAAACATTACTCATTTTTAGTATTTAATTTTTTATATATATATAATTAGTTGAAATGAATCCTGGAAAATTTAAGCTGAACTTTGGGAGTTAAAATCAGTAATAATTGAAATTAGCCGATTCCTTGCGTGACCTCATGGGGCATTTCTGGACATGGATCCGTTCGGACATGCCGCCTCGGGGGGCGCTGGGGGGCGTGGCTAGCTCCCTGTACTTTCTTTTTATTAACCGTTCATAAGACAGATTAATCATGTTGGAATTTAGGTGGTTGTCTGCACGAGCGTGTGTGTCACACGGAGAGAGAGAAGTGCATTATAGGTACGTGTTTAGAAATATCGAAAGAAATTCGATGAATTGGGGGCGTATCTAGCTCCCTGTAGTTTTTTTTTATTTATTTAACCATCAATGAGGGTACAGATTAATTTTATTGAGAGTGAACTGGTTTTTTAAACAGCCTGTGACAAAAGTTACTTAACTTTTTGTAAATATTTGTGTACTGACAGAAGGGGGTTTCTTCACTTTATTCCGGGGATGGGCGTGATCAAGCTGATATACCTGTTGAGACCAGGAGAGATGATCTGGTAGCAGAGCAGCGAGTGATGGCCGTTGGGAGGAGGAAGCTGTGTGACGCGAAGTGGACCCTGGTGTGGGCAGAATCGTGAGTTGGTGACCCTCGGTGGCCTGAGCACCACGTTCGTTGTTAGGTGAAAATGGCATTGAAGAGCGCTCTGTCTGGAGGACGGTCGGGGAGATCGATGGCTGTCAATCATAGCTGTGTTAATTAATGCAAGAAATATTTGGGTGAGTAGAATAATATACCCGAATATTAAACTCTTGGAGGATATAAGACAAAAATTACCATTGCGTCTACAACTTCTAGTTAGCCCCGAGGAAGGGCTGTGGGAATATTATAACACCTTGGGGTGTAGTGCGCGGTTAGAAGCTGAAAAATACTAGTGGTTTTGCCTGTACCCCTCTGGGATCGAGGAACTAAGTACGCGGTTTATCAAGTTATCACTCCACCCGTTTCCTATCCACTGGACACACCAAAGTTGGGGTTGGTTGCCATTTACAGGCTAGAGTCTGAATATGTAGCGTTTAATATGGCAAGGGATACATTTATGCTATTGAATCAGCGAGAGGCAGAAGAATGTCGGATCAATGGCCTTGGAATTTGCCGGTCACAAAGTCCATTATATGTAACCGAAGATCATGAGTTGTGTGTGTTGAGATTGTTTCAGGGGGATGAACGCGTGATAAATCACGTCTGCAAGGTTGAGGTGGCAAGTGGGGATCTTTTGCCACTGGCTCTAAGAGTAGCCGAAGGCACCTGGTTGGTATCCATGCAATAGAAGATGGAATTGTCAAAGCTATGCGGTAAAACGGCTGCTGGAATAATTAAGATGAGTCCGCCTTTAACTATGGTAGAACTGAACAGGGCGTGCGAAGCCCGGGGAAAGGGCATAGGGCTACCTGCATATTATCAAGTTGAGGGGCGGTATTTATTAAAAGCACCTGAAGTAGAGTGGGCGAATGTCCAATTGAATAACCTTACTAATCTCTGGGATCTCCTGATTCGTCGATCGCCGCCGCGTGCCCGACTTAAGTTACCAAAAGCTCTGGGAGGAGTTAGACGAATATATTTGAGTGAATTGCAGACCCGATTAGACGGTCTGGAGAATACGGAATCTAGGGATAAACTTCGTAAGGTTGTGATTAAAGGAGCAGGAGAAAGCAATCTAATAATGATATGTGTGTTGTTGGTGGCGATTGTATAGTGTATAAAAAGAACGAATGTGAGGAGGGAACGAAGCGATAAGCATCCCGAGGCTAGTTTCACAGATGCCAATAGAAACTCTGGTCCGAAACCGCCTAAGATTCCGGAGAATGCGATTCTTGATGCTGACATAAATGAAACCGATGTGCATCCCGAAAACCTCTCCGATGCCTAAATCCAGAGGAACTGGAAGACGACTCGAAGATTTGTCTTCTTTTCTTTTCTCTCTGTTTTATCAAAATTCCTGCAGAATGTTCAGCTGTGAATCGTCAAGAGAAATCCCAACGGTAATTGAAGGAGGTGAGAAGAACTCCTTAATTCAACAAGATGCTTACAAGGACCTGAACTATGAATTATAAAGTGAGACCTCAACTGTGACTTATTAAGGTGAGAGAAATCCCCTAATTCAATAAACAGTGGGTCTTACTCTGATTACGATTGTATACCTTCTATTTAAGAGACTCTGCTCTTAATAACAAAAGAAAAAATCCTGTGACTGAAACTCTGTGAAAAGAAAAATCGTGTAAAATGGTGACTGAATTTCCGGAAAAAAATGTGAAAAAGGGGAAAAAACAAATTTTTTTAAACAGGGGAGATAATACTTCTAAGTTGAAAAAAAGGACTGACAATGTTAAATAAGTTGATAATTAAGAAATACGGGATTCACGAACTGGGAAAAAAATATGTGACATTTATAAATGTTACGTTTTTTTAGTTTTTATTGTAAATTATGAAAAAAGAACAAACAAAAACTTGCATGATGAAAAGAAAGGAGTCTTAACAACCCTGAAGTGACTTCAGAATTATTATTACATCAAATGAACTTTTGATTTTCTTTGATCAAGTGAAATGACTTTCTTATGAACCTTTGTATGGAAAACGGGGGCGACCCTTGTTGGAGGGTGGCAGTCAGATGGTTTATATATTATCTTTTCTTGATAGGTAAAACAACAATTGAGAGAGGGGGACGTGAGAAAACGTGTGGCGAGCTGTGAAAGGAGCTGAGCGGTGTGTGGAGATTAGACTCCAATGGTTCTATACGAAGCAATGGGTTTACGGGGGGCGATGTAACATGATCGTCTTGAGGGAGCGATTTATTCCCCATTGCAGAGGTTGAGACCTCCTGGGACCTGAGGTAGACCGAGCAAATATGCTAAGATTGTCTAATGGAATCCCGGACCAAGGCAGGTATCAAAAATACTTGAATTAAAACAGATATATATATTTTTTATTTTTAAACCAGACATGTGTTTTGTTGTTTGAGAAGAAAGAGACCGGAAATGCAAATACAATGCCGAGATGAAGCCAGACCTATCGTGGCCTCGAAGACACCGGTTTCAGAGGAGGGCTCTCTGAATGACAAGGGTTGACCTCTTGGAATCGAGTGAAAACGATTTTATTTTGGCCTCAGATTTTCGAAACTATGGACGATTTAGGGAAGTGTACGCACGCAAATGTATATAGGGTTTCCCCAGATACGTGGCTTGCTTTGATTGGTTCAGCAAATCGCCAGACTCCAACCCGTGACCTTAGTATAAAAAAACAATACCCGCTCGGATTCGACAGATTTGTGCCGAAATCTCGAGAGAATAACACCCATTCCAAGGTTACCCCCATCTCCGCCATTCTGATCAGCAATCCAGTTACGAAGAAGAGAGATTTGTGAAACTTGAAATGTTTTAGTAACTGAGCGTTGTACATATGTACCTGTAACCTTTATGGAATTAACTTTTAGTAGCTAGAAATCCTGATTTTGTCTGTCTTCTTTCCGGCGCATGCAAAGCTTTGTATTTGCTTTTCAGCAAGAATTCAACACCGAGACGCCAATAATTCATGTGGGAGTTTTCTGATAGACTCGATATCACGAGCTACAGTTCCTTCACTTGAGCACGGGAGATCCGCTACACATTATTGAGTGCAAAAGAACATAAATACGTGCAAAAGCACATTAACAAGTGCAAAAGCACATAATTAAGTGCAAAAACATATTAACAACTGTACAAGCACATAATTAAGTGAAAGAGAAGATTAATAAATGCATTAGTAAGTGCAAAAGAACATTAATAAATGCAAAAGAATATTAATAAATGCAAAAGAATATTAATAAATGCAAAAGAATATTAATAAATGCAAAAGAATATTAATAAGTGCAACAGCACGTCAAAAAGTTCAAAAGAACGTTAATAAGTGCAAAAGGACATTAATAAGTAAAAACACATTAATAATTGAAAAAAGATATTAATAAGTACAAAAATATTAGTAAGTTCAAAAACAAATTAATAAGTGCAAAAGAAAAATCATAAGTGCAAAATCACAATTATAAGTGCTAAATGACATAATTAAGTGTAAAAACACATTAATAACTGCAAAATCACATTAATAAGTGCCAAAAAACATTAATATGAGAAAAAGAATATTAATAAGTGAACAAGAACCTAAATAAGTGGAAAGGCACATTAATAAGTGATAAAATTAATTAATAGGAGCAAAAACACACTAGTAAGTGAAAAAGCCCATTAATAACTGTAAGAAATATTATTACGTGCAAAAGCAAATTACTATGTGCAAAAGCAAATGAATATTTGCAAAAGAACATTAATAAGTGCTAAAGCACATTAATTAGTGTAAAAGAACATTAATAAGTGCGAAAGCACATTAATAAGAGAAAAAACATTAATAAATGCTAAATCACATTAATGAGGGCAAACAACATTAATAAGTGCAAAAGCACATTAATAAGTGCAAAGCACAGTTATATGGGCAACAGAAATTAATAAGTGCAAAAGAACATTAATAAGGCAAAAGCATATGAATAAGTGCAAAAACATATTAATAAGGGAAGTGCAAAAGCGTATTAAAAGTACACAATGAAGTTAATCATTGCAAAAAAGGCAAAAAAGAGCAAAAGGGCAATGATAAGTGCAAAAGAACAATGATAAGTGCAAAAGAACAATGATAGGTGCAAAAGAACAATGATAGGTGCAAAAGAACAATGATAAGTGTAAAAGAACAATGATAAGTGCAAAAGAACAATGATAGGTGCAAAAGAACAATGATAGGTGCAAAAGAATAATGATAAGTGCAATAGAACATTAATTAGTACAAAAGAACGTGAATATTTGCAAAAAGACAGTTAATAATTGCGAAAGCACATTAGCAAGTACAGAAGAACATTAAGTGCAAAGGCGTATTAATAAGGTAAATGCAACATTAAAAAGTACACAAGAAAGTTAATCATGCAAATGTACATAAATAAGTTCAAAAGGACATTAATGAGCGCAAAAGAACAATAAGTGCAATAGAACATTAATGAGTGGAAAAGAACATGAATAATTGCAAAAGAAAGTTAATAAGTGCGAAAGCACTTTAGTAAGTGCAAAAGAACATTAAGTTCAAAATTACATTAATAAGTACAAAATCACCTTAATAAGTGCAACCGAACATTAATAACTGCAAAAGAAAGTTAATAAGTGCAAAATTACATTAATAAGTACAAGAGAATATTAATAAATGCAAAAGAACATTAATAAGGGCAAAACAAACACTAACAAGTGCATAAGAACATTAGTATGTGCAAAACCTCATAAACAAGTGCGAAATGACATTAATGACTTCAAAAGAACATTAATAAGTGCAAAAGCCCATGATTAAGTGCAAAAAACATTAATCAGTGCAAAACAAGATTAATAAGTTTAAAAGAACATTTTCTATCATTATTATATAAAGCTGAATGTATGTGGGGGTGCGGGGGTGTCTGTGTAGGCGTGTGGTCACGAATAGGCTCCTATATGGTTGACTATTTTAAAAAACTGCTTACATATAATGTTAGAAGATGTATCGAAGCACAGGAATGGGTAGGTTTGATCTGGCAGAACGACGGTGCATTAATATTGTGGGGTCTGCGTTCGCGCCTGGTTCACAAAGTATGAAAATAAAAAATTTAAAAATTAAAGTACAACGTGTACAAGTGTTTTGGATATAGATGTACATAAAAATACTTTGATAAGTATGTTTTAAATTAAATAGGGATGATATAATAAAATTGTGGGGTCTGCGTTCGCGCCTGGCCTCCATAGAATGGAAATAGGCACAAACTTTCTAATAAAGATTTTTCATATCTATCTGCGTAAGTATACTTTGATAATTATGTTTCAGTTTGAAGAAATATGGTATAATAAAATTATGGGGTGTTCGTTCGTGCCTGACCTATATAGAATGGAAATATATTACAAAGTTTAACAAGGTTTTTTAATATAGATTCACAGAATATTGTGATAAGTGTTTCAGTGTAAACAGGTATGGTATAATAAATTATGTGGTTTATCTATTTTATTTTTACTTTCATCATATTTTGCTTTGGTTTTGATACCCCCAAATTCGAAGCTATCTCTTTACAGTCCTTCCTTTTCATAACCTATCATAATTTAGTATATCAGAGTCCATTTTCTGTAGGCTGTTTTTGAACCCAGTCAACGACGGGTACTTTTGCTAGTATATATATATATATATATATATATATATATATATATATATATATATATATATATATATATTGTTTTAAGTGCCTATATGTAAATATTTATATTACAGAGTTATCCTAAAGTGATTAAGGGATTATGAATTTTGGATGATAGTAGCTCATCGTAAGGGGCTCTAATGTAGATTATATTTCATTTATATGCAAAGGGGATAAAAGGGGAGTCGAATGCATTCGTGAGAATTCAGATACATTTGTTTTTTTTTTAAATTGTTATTAGACATTAATTGATAAATATTCTCCAAATTTCAACCCGTTCAATAAAATTTTTATGAAGCATACTATATAAACAACCATTTTGAAATTAAGTTCAGATTTATATTAAATTTGTTTCATAGTATTAAGACACTAATTAAGGAAAATTCTATGAAATTTCTTCTTTTTTTAAAACTCCACAAGTTTAAAGTTGGAGTTTTTTTGTGTATTGTATCTGTCATAGAACGGATATTCTAGTATGGATGTATTGTATCTGTCATAGAACGGATATTCTATGTATGTATGTATGTATGTATGTATGTATGTATGTACATAGACATTGATTACAAAATGCACACACACACATATATATATGTGTGTGTGTGTGTGTGTGTGTGTTTGTGTGTGTGTGTGTGTGTGTGTGTGTGTGTGGTTATATACGTTTCACTATTTACTTCGACTATACTCAAAATGAATAGAGCTATATAGCAGTAAAGAAATCTATACAAAAACGTTTCCGTTTCATTCCATGGAGAAATTCTTCTGGTTATTTATATTACACCTTCTTTCACTCTCTCTCTCTCTCTCTCTCTCTCTCTCTCTCTACATATATATATATATATATATATATATATATATATATATATATATCACTTTCTCACGCACACAAAAGCTTTATCTGTTCCTCTCTAGCCTTATTTGTCACACGGTCATTTAATTTCCAGCTTCTCTCACTTGTTTCCAATCTCTATTCAAATTTTCGTGACATATTTCTTAAACCTAATAAATTCAATATTTTTTCCACGACCAACATCCGGTACACATAACTCGTTTACTTTTTAGTCGTCTTTTTTATCACACGGTCTTCTTCTCAAGCCCCACCCGACAAGTGCAATGATCCCCCCTCACAGCTGGCCCACCTCCAACCAGCTCGTTTAATTGTTCCATTATTATGATGAACAATTCATTTTTTATAGTTCCGTTTTGTATGTCTTTCTGCTTCATTAATATCATTTTGTTTGAGTCTATTTCAGTTTTTATTTATTTATTTTATTTTCTGTAGTTTCAGAATTTTAATCTCACACACATGCACAGTGTCACACGTCACTCATACATATATGCATATAGGTATATTTAACTTTGTCATTACACACACACACATATATATATATATATATATATATATATATATATATATATATATACGATGTGGCCCATAAGTCACTTTACATATAAAAACTTCAATAACTTTTTTCCATTTATATATTTTAATTTTTCTTTTCAGAATTATACAATAGAATCTTTGGAAATTTTTTGTATAGATAGGTTTACAACAGAACAACGAGTGAGAATAATTGAATTTCACTTTGAATATGGACGGTCAATTGTTGCAATGCAAAGATCTTATATGCGCTATTCCAGTGTTCAATATCCTTTTAAAAGACATGTTATTGAATTTGTTCAATCTCAGTTAGCAAACAAGCCAGGGTAATGGTGGCAAACAAAATGGAGCAACTGCACATCGAGCTAGAGCACACAATGCAGTTGTTAACTGTGATGTTTCAGGATCGAAAAATCTCTTTAAATTTCGATTTTTAATGGCCTCCACGTTCATCTAATTTGACAGAACTAGACTCTTACCTTTGGGGATATCTTAAAGACAAAGTGTATGCAAACACGCCTCGAAGCATCCAAGAACTTAAGGCAAACATACGCAGGAAATTCTTTCCCTACAACTTCCGATGTTAAGAAATGTCATAAAGAATAGCCTAGAAAGAGCTCGACTTTGCAAAGCCGAGAATGGCGCCTACTTAAGAGACATTATCTTTCGTAATTAAGTCAGAACAAATTTCCACATTATAAACTGTGTAATAAAAAAGAATTAACTAAATACAAGAAAACGTTATTGTATTTTCAAACTGTAAAGTGACTTATGGGCCACCCTATATATATATATATATATATATATATATATATATATATATATATATATATATATATATATATATATATATATAGGTTTGGAATTCCGTTTTCGAAAATAAAGGTTGTTGCCTGAAGAGGTGTCTAGTTAGTAAATACTAGTCGAACGAAACATGCTGATGACTGTGTAGCAACAACCTACTGCTTATGTAAAGACAAATTTAAATATATATATATATATATATATATATATATATATATATATATATATATATATATATATATTGAATATAATGGGCTGAAGTCTCTCGAGGGCTCTTTCAGCTATCATCTCATCAGTTAAAGTTAGTTTTTATGTTTCTAATTTATTAAAATTTAAATAAATACATAAGTTTCCGATTTAAATTAACAATTTCTAATGAGAAAACCATTGTGAATTAATAATTTCTGAATGACTTATATGTTCGGATAATTCTATGTAGATTGTTTCTTTTTATTGCAGTATTTGTCTGTAATCGGTTGATATAGATTTTTTATTTTTTTAGGCAACATTTTCATACATTTTCTGCTTTGTTAGTGTGTATTAAGAGTTCTATGCGTTTTCACAACTATTTATGTGGTCTATATTAATTCTATAGGCTACTTGCGGCTAAGATGAAAACATCAATATGTAAAAGTCTTAATATACATGAATATGCTTGGAAATGTAAAACACATTCAGAAATATTTTTAATTTTAAAGTTAAGACGAGTTATTGGGTACTTCAACTAATTTGTACATTTATTGTGTACTTTAATTAATTTGTACATTTATTGTGTACTTCAATTAATTTGTATTTTTACTGTGTACGTCATTTAATTTGTATTTTATTGTGTACTTCAATTAATTTTGTATTTTTATTGTGTACTTAAATTAATTTGTATTGTGTACTTCAATTTATTTGTATATTTATTGTGTACTTCAATTAATTTGTATATTTATTGTGTACTAGAATTAATTTGTATTTTTCTTGTGTACTTAAATGTATTTGTATATTTATTGTGTACTTCAATTAATTTTTATTTTTAATGCGTACTTCATGTTATTTGTATATTTATTGTGTACTTCAATTAATTAGTATTTTTATTGTGTACTTAAATTACGTTTTATTTTTATTGTGTACTTCAATTAATTCATAGATTTTATGCATTTCAGTTCATTTGTATATTTATCGTGTACTTCAATTAATTTGTATTTTTATTGTGTACTTCAATAAATTTGTATTTTATTGTGTACTTCAATTTGTTTTGTATTTTACTGTATACTTCAATTAGTTTATATTTTTATTGTGTACTTAAATTAATTTGTATTTTTCTTGTATACGTTAATTATTTTTATTTTTGTGTACAATTACTTTTTATTGTTTGTGTGTACTTCAATTAATTTGTATTTTTATTGTGTACTTCAATTTATATATTTTTATTGTGAACATCAATTAATTACTATTTTATGGTGGGCTTCAATTAATTTGTATTTTATTGTGTACTTCACTTATGTTCTATTTTAATTGTGTGCTTCAATAAATTTGTCCTTTTGTGTGCTTCAATTAATTTGTCTTTTTGTGTGCTTCAATTAATTTGTATGTTTATTGTGTGCTTCAATTAATTGATATTTTATTATGTACTTTGAATAGTTTTTATTCTCATTGTGTACTTCAATTAATTTGCATTTTATTGTGTACTTCAATTAATTTTGACTTTTATGGTGTACTTTAATTAATTTGTATTTTTGTGTGCTTCAATTATTTGAATTTTTTGTCTGCTTCAATTAATTTATATTTTTATTGTGTACTTCAATTAATTAATATCTTTATTGTGTACTTCATTTAATTTGCATTTTTATCGTGTACTACAATTAATTTAGATTTCTGTTGTGATGCGATTTTATGCTCATACTTACTAATCTGACACAAACGTATCAGCGATGAGTTGTGAATGATGTAAATTTATGTTTAAGCGGCTCTTCATTAGCATCGTTCATCAAACTGTTGTTTACGATTACGTTTCGAGCAACAAGCGCATCCTTCCGGTCCTATCATGTTACTTTCTCCTTCTCATGTTATGATTTTCCTTAAAAATATGTTTAGTAAATGATGTTAAAGAGGATCGTTATTAGACACTAGTTTATAAAGATTCTATTTGTATTTTTCTTATGCACTTCAATTAGAGTATAATCTTATTACATTGTGTTTTTCTTTGGGTTTTCTTTGGTAATCAAAAGTGACCCAAATGAAATCGAAAACAAGACAGCCGTTTTATATACGTAATATATTATATCTTATAGCTTACAATGTATTGCATTTATATAAGAAACATATTATATCATACAGCTTACAATGTATTACATTTATATATGTAATAGATTATATATCTTACAAAAAATTGAATACCTTTTGTACACAATTTCAAGTATGTAGATCCAAAATTGGCTTAATAGTTTGAGACAGTAAGAGTAAAATCCTTTTAACTTTGACCACTCGGACACAAAATTTCCGACCAAAAACCGATTAAACTTTATGTAAAATTTCAAATTTTAAGCCAAAAATTGGGTGAGTTTGGTAGAGACGGCATGTGCTGATTTTTTTAACTTTGACCCAAACTTTGACACCTTAACATTTATTGTTTGAGGCTCAAATATAATTAAAGATTTAATCAATATCCATGTAACCTACATCTAAAATTTTAAGTGTTTAGACAAAAAATTAGCTTTTTTGTAGAGTTTTAAAAGGTCAAATCGTGAACTTTGTACCCTTTGATAATCGAATTTCTGGCCAAAAAACGATTAAATTTTTTTTCCAAATCTCAATATCTCTTATGACAAACGTCGAGTCTGTAGACTGATTATTAATAGAGTAGTTTGGTAGGGAAATGTTCACACACAGATACGCACACAATTTTTATTTTATATTTCATATCCAGATGATATAGTTTACTGTAAATTGTATTTATATATGGCATCTATTATATTATATAGTAAATTACATCTACATATGTAATGTATTATATTATAAAGCTTACAATGCATTACATTTATATATATATATATAATATTACATAGCTTAAAATAATTTCATTTATATAGGAAATATATTACATTATATTTTTTACAATATATTGTATTTACATATGTAATATATAATTTACAATTCATTGCATTTATATATGTAATATATTATATAGCTGACAATGTATTACATTTATATATGCAAGATATTATAGCATACTGTGTATTGCATTTATATATGTAACATATTATATAGCTTACAATGTATTGCATTCATATATATAATATGTTATATTGTATATGTAAGATATTATTGTATACACTGTATTGCATTTATTATAATGTATTGCATTTATATTGTATATGTAATATATTATATCTTACAATGTATTGCATTTATATATATATAATATATTATATAGCTTACAATGTATTACATTTATATATGTAATATATATAGCTTACAATATACGTAATACGTTTTATTATATTTTATAAATTACAATGCCTGGAATTTATATACGTAATATATTATATTATATAGCATACAATGTATTTGACTTATATATCAAATATATTATATTATATTGTACAGCTTAAAATGTATTCCTTTTACATGTGTAATATGTTATATATCTATGTATGTAAGATATTCAGTTATATAGCTGACATATATTGCATCTATATATGTAATATATTGTATCATATAGCTTACAATGTAGTGCATTTATATATGAAAATATGTGATATATAGTTTACAAGAAATTGCATGTATTACATAAAAATATGTAATACATTACATAGCTTACAATTCATTGCATTTATATATGCCATATATTATTTTATATAGCTTATAATGTATTTTATTTTTATATGTAACATATTATATAGATTACAATGTATTGCAGACATCTATATGATGTATCATATTATATAATATACCCGACAATGTATTGCAATCATATATTATATTATATTATATTATATTATGTAGCTTACAATCTATTATATTTATATATGTAATATATTATATAGCTTACAATGTATTATATTTATATATGTAATATATAATATTATATGATAATCATACAATTTATATTTATTCATGTAATATACCATTTTATATCATATAGCTTACTAGGCATGTAATATTTTATATTATATAGCTTATAATATATTCTATTCATATATGAAATATATTACAAATGTTACAATATATTAAATTTTAAAATGTATTATATTATATGATATATCTTATAGTTTATAGAATTTATATATGTGATATAATATATACATTTATAAATATAATATATTGTATTATATATCTTTCAAGTATTTGATTTATATCTGTAAAATATATGGTACAGCTTACAATGTTTTGTATTTATATACGTAATATTATATTAAATAACTCATAATTAATTGTATTCATATGTGTAATTTATTATATAACCTTTAATGTATTAAATTTGTATATTATATATTTTACGAAGTATTGCACTCATATAGGTAATATATTATATAATATTATTGCGCTTACAATCGGTTTCATTTTATATGTATTATATTATCTAGCCTACAATATATTATATTATACTATATAGCCTACAATTGCATATATCATACTTTGTTATACTTTATATCTTACAATGTATTGCATTTATATATGTAATATATTTTTATATTATTATGATGTTAGCTATATAAATAATATATTATACAACTTACAATGTGTTAGATTTATAATAATATAGTGTATTATATTATACAGCCTTTAATATATTGAATTTTTATACGTAAAAAATATTATTATATTGTATCGCTTATAATGTATTGCATTTATATTTGTAATGTATGATATTATAATATATAGCTTACAATGTATTGATTTATATATGTTTTTAATATAGTATATTACATAGTTTTCGATATATTGCATGTATTTATGCAATATATTTTATTGTAATCTATTATATAGTATTTCATTTATATGTCACATTGTATAGCTTACTATATTTTTGATTTATATAGTAATATGTTATATATTATATTATATAGCTTACAATGCATTTGATTTATATTTGTAATCTATTATATTATAATTTATTATACAGCTCACAATGTATTACATATATATATATATATATTTAATATATTATATTATGTTATAAAACCTTCAAGGTATTGTATTTTTATATGTAATATCTGATATTTTATTATTTAGCTTACAACTTATTATATTTATATATGAAATATATTATATGTATTATATTGGTTACAATATATTGCACTTTATATGTAATATATTACACTGTTTAAAATGTATTATAATTAAATATGTACTACCTTATATAGCTTACAATGGATTACATAATATTATATCATATTATATAGCTTACAATGTATTTCATTCATATATATAATATATATTATTATATCATATAGATACAATGGATGGAATTTACATATGTAATATTATATATTTTATTATACAGCTTAAAATGTATTAATATGCTTAATATATATGCTTAATATGTAATATATTATATTATAGAGCCTACAATGTAATGGAGCCATATATGTAATATATTATATAGCTTAAAATGTATTACATTCATATATGCAGTATATTATGATGTATAGCTTACAACGTATTGCATTTATCTATGTAGTATATCATATTATATTATATAGCTTTAAATGGATTGCATTTATATGTGTAATCTATATATATAAAAATGAAACGTCTGATTTGTTCGGCTTTACTACACTACAAAACTACAACTCCGTTTGCTGTCATATTTCGCATCTGTATTTTTAAATATTAAAAAGTAAAAATATTACCATATTAAAAAAACTTTTTTCGACATCGTTAATTTCCGTTCCGATTTCAGCCGAGGCTACTTACTGGAAATACTTCCGGTTTATATTGAATCTGTTCTCATTATTCCTATTCAGTGACGTTCCATATCGATAAGTATACGATTAAAACCGTTGCATTAATTTTTTTAATTTTTCTTCCTCCTTTTTCTTTACGTGTTCCTCCCTGTCATAACAAAATAATAATAAAATAACTACTCGCCGGGATTAAGCAATATATATATATATATATATATATATATATATATATATATATATATATATATATATATATATATATATATACGTCAGTTTTGTTTGCTGTTTAAAGATTTGCAAAAAATACACTAAAATGTTTTTTTTTTTTCACTTTTTCTAAAGTATAAAAAAATACTTTAACAAGAAAGTTGCTGGTTAATTTTTAGGACTTGCTCCAACGTATTATAAACACCCTAGCCTCCCCAGATTAAAAACGGCTTTCGGATTAAACACCCTCAAACCTCGAAAGTCGTTCTTTAACATGGGGAGGTTGGGGGTATTCCGAAAGCCGTTTTTAACATGAGGATGTTGAGGTGTTTATAATACGCTGGAGCAAGTCGTAAAATGAACGAAGTTGCTATTATTTATTGCAAAAATTGCTTAGAATTTATTTATTTGCTAAAATAATTACATTTTCTACAAATATTTAATAAGAAATACAAATGAACGGTAAGTTTTTTTGGATGTTTTGTGTTTATTTCTGTTGATGCTTTGTTTCTACATTTCAAATTTTACTTTATAATTTCTTTCACATAGCTTTGTTATTCGCATCGGCAACGCTCGGCTATATCCGGCTGTTGACATCATGCGCCGATAAAAGCTGAACGATGAAAAAATAATCACGCAACACTTAAAATTTAATTCATTTTGGATTTACTCACACAATTGTTTTGGAAAATAAATATTTAAAATAAAGTGGCGCTTATGCACTTATGGTACCGTGGTATTTTTTAAAATAGTATTTTCCTGTTTGATTTAAGTTTTATAATATCTTTTTGTTTAGTAAACTGTTAGGTGAAAGTATAGATAACCTGGTCGGTTTCTAATGTGTGGAAAATCTAGCTCCCGAAAAACAGGGTAGTCTGGATAGTAAAAAAAATTAAAATTGCCTCAGTTTCGAAGGATTTCTCCTCTACTGATCGAGGAAAAAATGGTGAAGTGTAGATTACCCTCTGTTTCTCTCCCCCTCTCTCTCTCTCTCTCTCTCTCTTTCTCTTCCTCTCTTAATATCTCTCTCCATCCATTTCTCCCCCTCTCTCTCAATTTATCTTTCTCTCTATATCACCCTCTCCATCTGTCTTTGAGCCACTTTCTCTCTCTAACTACCTCTCTCTCCCCCCTTCTCCCCTTTTCTCCTTTCCGATGTTTCGCTCCCTCTCTGTGTCTATCTCTCAATCCCTCCATCTCTCTCTATCTCCTTTTCTTTCTCTATTTCCCTTTCACTTTCTCTTTCATATCTATATATCTTCCTCTCTATCTGTCCATCTCAAATCCATTATGCTATTTTAGTATCCTAAATTAATTACAGTGAATAAGGCATTGTCAAACATGGATAAATCTTATTTTAGTCACCTAATTTACTTATTGTGAGAATATAAGTTATTTGGAAATTACTGCTACCTTGAACAGCACCAGGAGTAACTGGTAAAACCTTTCTAATTACATTGATTTGAGCAGGCATTCGGTGACAATATGATATAGCCTTAGCCCTTGCAGCATGCAGAATACCTGCGACCTTGTGGCGAGTCTCCCGTTACTCAGGTCAAGAACTGACCTCTAACTTCTTCAGGAACTGTGGCTCGTGATGTTTAGTCTACCGGGAGATCTCCACATGAATTCTTAGCGTCTCGGTGTTGAATTCTACTGAAAAGCAAAAGCAAGCTTTGCATGCGCGCTGGAAAGACAAGACAGACGAAATCAGGTTCTCTAACTACTAAAAGTTAATTTCACAAAAGTTACAAATCTTTTTTAGACCTGTATATCGTTTAATCACCAAAACATTTTCTCTTTCTTCTGCTCACGGGATTGCTGGTCAGGATGGCGAAGAAGGTGACCTTGGAGCGGGTGTTATTCTCTCGAGATTTCGGCACAAATCTGTCAATTCTGAACGGGTATTGACTTTTTATAGAGAGGTCACAGGGTGGGTCGGTCGATCCATTCAACCAATCAGCAATACGTTTCCTGTGGAATTCCAAACTCGAATTGCGTGTGTGCAATTCAGCAATACGACCAGGCTGAGACCAAAATGAAATCATTTTCACATGACCTCAAGAGGTCAACTCCTGTCATTCAGAGAGCTAATATGAACGGGTATTCTCCAGGTTAACCAGTACAAATCTCGTTGAACAATAAAATATACCTCTGTTTTTTATTCAAGTACAAGCATATCGCTTTGTATTCCCGCCGTTGTCCGGGATTCAATTAGACAATCTTAGCATATTTGGCCGGTCTTCCTCAGGTCCAAGGGGGTCTCAACCTCCCCAACGGAGAGCAAATCGGTCCCTCAAGACGGTCATATTACATCCGCCCCCCTTAAACATATTGTTTCGTATAGAACCAATAGGATTGTTAAATTTAGAACTCTTCTCACCTCCTTCAAGTTACCGTTGGGATTTCTCTTGACGATTCAAAGCTCAGCGTTCTGCAAGAATTTTGCTAAAACAAAGAGAAAAGAAAAGAAGATGAATCTTCGATCGTCTTTCAGTTTCTCTGGATCTCAGCATCGGGAAGGTTTTCAGGATGCAGATCGGTTCCGTTTGTATCATCGTCAGAAACCGCATTTTCCGGAATCACAGGCGGTCTCGGACCAGAGACTCTCTTGCTATCTGTGAAACCAGCCTCGAGATGCTTATCGCCTCATTTCCTCCTCACATTCGTTCTTTATATACACCATACAACCGCCACCAACAACACACATGTCATTACTAGGGTGCTCACTTCCGCTCCTGTAATCACAACCTTACGAAGTCTATCCCTAGATTCCGTATTCTCCAGACCGTCTAATCGGGTCTGCAATTCACTCAAATCTATTCGTCTAACTCCTTCCAGAGCTTTTCGTAACCTAAGTCGGGTACGCGGCGGTGATCGATGGATCAGGGGGTCCCAGAGATGAGTAAGGTTATTCAATTGGACATTAGCCCACTCTACTTCAAATGCTTTTAATAAATACTGTTCCTCTACATGATAATACGGAAGTAACCCTATGCCATTTCATCGGACTGTTACATGATGAAAGGGTTGTCCCCTTTTCATGTAAGTAAAAATAATAGAGAATTAGTTAAATGTAAATATGAAATACGATAGTCAAGGATTCGAACTTGCGAAGCTAGATTTGGAATTGAAAATGCAAATCATAAGTTAAAATAAATACAGAATGTTATTGAAATAAGGAATTGCAATTGTTTAGCTTACATATCTGTATATGGAAAAGAAATGTAATAATGAAAATTGTTTCTGTTAAGGAATTTAATCGTCAATTGAAATTGTAAACATAGTTTGTAAAAATGTTATTTGAAAAATAGGTGACTGAACTCGGGGTCATGTCAAGTTTGGCAACGTGACGCATGTTAACCAAACGTGCTTTATGAGCACACGTTTAATCATGCGATGACGTGACGAGTTCTCAAAATAGGTAGAGTGTTTAGATGCAGTCTGAGAGTCTGGGAGAAGAGTCGGAGAGAAGCAGAGAGGTTCAGACCGATTCTCCGTTAGAATCAAGACACCCTCTAGAAGTGAGAGGGTTTTAGAAATTATTATGTAAAGAAACTTGGAATTCCTTAAGCGACATCATGGACCGGTCATGAAATAAAGGACGTCATCATCTTTGTGTATCTGCGTCTTCTGTGTTCATCCTTACAACGAGAAAGGTAATGTGTTTGTATTATATGCGCAACTGTCAAAACGCAAATGTCAAACGCACTATCTCTCGGTCTATCTATCAAGATATTCAGAAATCTCCTCTCATTGAATTGGTTCTCTTGTAGTTACATGTACCTGTCTATCATATATATACAGAACTGTCTCTCTCTTTATATATACCTGTTTATGTCTCCAATATACTATCTCTTACAACATGGACATCTTAAGACATATGAACACTCAACACATGAACACTCCTGAACACTCCTAAGACTCTAATCTCCCTCTAAACTGTCTCTATCACTCTAAGACTCTCATAAATATGAACAACAAGAAATAACATCAGTCCTCTTGGAATAAGAATTACGTAACATATATGAATATTTGGTGCCGTGTTTGGTACTTCTAACAATAACACCCTATGTAACATAATTGTAATTTGGTGAACGTGACTAGTCCACTCAAGCTAGGGTAGGTTTGACAAAGAAAAGAAACTGGCGTTACCACAGTACCAACGTAAGGGTTCATTACAACTAGATCACACCATGCGAAAAAGACAAAGAAAAAAAACAACAAAGGAAAAAATGCAAAACGAAATAAAACAATAATTAAGAAGGAAAAAAGAGAAGCACTCACACATACACAGTATTACAGGAAAAAATGAACACACATACACACAATAGAGCAAAAGTATACAAGAAACTTAGAAAAAAGTCCGATAAGCACCAAATAGAAAACATATGTATTGAATGGAAATAAAAATTTTCATCATGCATTTAAAGATTGTATAAATATACACACACACGCAGAAAGTTTAAAGTTAAATAAAGAGATTGTTATGCCAATATATATTAAACGAGACGAGAAATATTGTTTTGATAATTGTTGAATTCGGTTAATAAATTATTTTGAAAATGTGAACTCACACAAACACAGAGAAAATTTAAGTCAGTATGTCATTCATAAAAATTTGTATCAAAAATGTTTGCTGAAAGAATGTTTACATATGTCAATCAAAAAATTTTTAAAGTGAGCTGCACTTAAAACGTGTTTCGTTCGGAAACGAAAATACGCTATGGTCAAAAATAAGATGCAGAAATGTGAAATAGTTCAACTTTCCAGCTTTTAATGTGGTTGTTTCGTCTGTGAAAAAAGGGAGAATTTATTGTTTTTGTGTTAACGGACTTTGCGTTGCAGAAAAGAATATTTTTCTTTTCTTGAGAAAAGTTACAACGGTTTGTGAAAATCATAGGTTAAATGTATAATGTGACGTTTTTTTTTTTTTTTAAATATTTTTATATTGTAAAATGTCTTAAATGTATGTAAATGTTATGTTTTTTGCGACAGGAATTCAAAGTTATAATTAGGTATATGCAATAGAATTGAAATGATCTAGGAGAAAATAAGATTAATTAAGACGAATGGTTGGCTTACAAATCAGTTAGAACTTTAGAGAGGAGACAAAATAAATTACGTAAACGGGTATTTAGAGTGTTTTCAGATGTGATAAGCCGAAAGAAAGATATTTTTTGACAATTGTTTTTTTATGATGCCTATAACATTTTTCCTAAGAAGAGTAACTTGGTAAGGAGATGATAAGCAATAGAGGTGCCCCTAATTCGAAAAATATAGATGGAAACCTGCGATATTGTGTGCTTTTAAAGCAGGCTGCATGTAACGGTTTTGAGCAAAGGAATAAGTCTCGACAAAATAAGTTAAAATGTAGGCGTTGGACAGATACGAGAATAATTATGAAAAAAGGGCTATGAGAGCCCGAAGGCTAATCACATATAGCATAATGAAGTGAGAGAAAAGTCAAATATACCGTAAGTACGTAGGAAGATATAACCTTATATTTTTTTAGAGAGGTATGAATGCGGGATATCTCTGCTGGATTTTGGATGCTCTGATGAAAATAAAAATAAAAATCACAAAAAGCGGGCCATTAGATAGGATTTAGTGCGCAAATAGATATTTTGGCGCAAAAGGTTTTAGTTAGTTAAGGGTGATATTTCTAGGTCTTCATCAACTTCCAATAGTCCAAGCAAGGAAATCCGAGCAAATCAGTCGATGAAAGGTATATCTTAAACTTTGGAGGTCACAAAGATAAATGAACTTTAAGAATGTCCCAAACAGATAAGTTAGTTACAACACGAAAACAAAGCTCAAATTAATAGAAGAACCATACGGAAGAAAGGATCAAGGACACATTTAGACGAAGAGTCGTTGATTTCGTAAAGAGGTAAAATGAGACCTTAGTTTACAGCATAAGGGTGGCTGGATGAAGCAGCTGACGTGAGTTATAGGTGGTACTGCCCTACACTCAAAAGGAATATGCCAGGGAGATCAAACAGAGAGTCTGGTCTATAAAAAATAACATTATGAAGTCAGTTGAAAAAGGGCTGACTTGGAAAAAAGTTTATGTTTTGTTTTATGGTGTCTGATCTTTCTAAACCAAGTGGTTATATATATATATATATATATATATATATATGTACTAAAATTTAAAAATGCGTGCATTTTTTATTTGAAAAATGAGAGGAAAGGATGTTACATGATGAAATGAAATTTGTTTCTGTTAAGAAATGTAATCGTCAATTGAAATTGTAAACATAGTTTGTAAAAATGTTATTTGCAAAATAGGTTACTGAACTCGGGGTTATGTCAAGTTTGGGAACGTGACGCATGTTAACCAACGTGCTTTATGAGCACATGTTTAATCATGCGATGACGTGACGAGTTCTCAAAATAGGTAGAGTGTTTAGATACAGTCTGAGAGTCTGGGGGAAGAGTCGGAGAGAAGCAGAGAGGTTCAGACTGATTCTTCGTTAGAATCAAGACACCCTCTAGAAGTGAGGGGGTTTTAGAAATAATTATGTAAAGAAACTTTGAATTCCTTAAGCGACATCATGGACCGGTCATGAAATAAAGGACGTCATCATCTTTGTGTATCTGCGTCTTCTGTGTTCATCCTTACAACGAGAAAGGTAACGTGTTTATATTATAGGCACAACTGTCAAAACGTAAATGTAAAACGAACTATCTCTCGGTCTATCTATCAAGATATTCAGAAATATTAATATGAACTTTGTGTAGTAACATGTACACTGTCTATTATATATATATACAGAAGGCTCTCTCTCTTTATATGTACTCTGTCTCTATATCTCACGAATGTCTCCATCTCTTACAACATGAACATCTTAAGACATATGAACACTCAACACATGAACACTCCTAAGACTGTCTTTATAACTCTAAGACTCTCACAAATAGGAATAACAACAAATAACATCAGTCCTCTTCTAATAAGAACAACAAAACATAGTCTCAGATTTTATACATCGAAAATAACACCCCTATGCAACAGGGCTTCACCCCCTCTGTCCAGTTCCACCATAGTTAAAGGCGGATTCACTTTAATTATCCCAGATCTGTGTTATCGCATACCTTTGACAATTCCATCTTCTGTTGCGTGGATATCAACCAGGTGCCTTCGGCTACTCTTACAGCCAGTGGCAAAAGACCCTCACTTGACACCTCAATCTTGCAGACGCGATTTATCACGCTCTCATTCCCATGAAAGAACCCCAACACACACAACTCATGATCTCCAGTTACATATAACGGACTTTGTGACTGGCAAATTCCAAGCCAATTGATCCGGCATTCTCCTGCCTCTCGCTGATTCAATAGCATAAATCCATCCCTTGCCATATTAAACGCTACGTATTCTGACTCCACCATGTAACTGGCTACCAACCCCAACGTGTGTGTATCCAGTGGATAGGGAACGGGTGGATTGATAACTTGATAACCTCCTACTTGGTTACTCGATCCCAGAGGGGTACAAACACAAACACTAATATTTTTTCAGTTTCTAACCGCGCCCTACACCCCAGTTATATTATCCCACAACCCTTCTTCGGGGCTAACTGGAAGTTGTAAACGCGATGGTAATTATTATCTTATATTCTCGAAAACATTTCGCAGCTATGACTGACAGCCACGAATCTCCCTGACTGTCCTCCAGGCGGAGCGTTCATCGATGCTATTTTTACCTAACAACAAGCAGAGCGAACGTGGTGCTCAGGTAACCGAGGGTCAACAATTCGCGATTCTGCCACACCAGGGTCCACTTCGCGTCACACAGCTCTGTCCTCATGCCGGCCACCGCTCGCCGCTCTGCTATCAGACCGTCTCTTCTGGTTTCACCAGGTACAGCAGCTTGATCACGCCCATCCCCGGAACAAAGCGAGGAAAACCCCTTCTGTCAGTACACAACTATTTACAAAAAGTTAAGTACCTTTTGTCACGGGCTGTTTAAACAACAAATTCACTTTCAATAGAATTAATCTGTACCCTCATGGATGTTTAATAAAAAAAAAACGGAAGCCAGATACGCTGCCCAATTCATCGAATTCCTTTCGATATTTTCAAACACGTTCCTATAATACACTTCTTCTCTCTCCATGTGGCACACACACTCGTGCAGACAACTACCTCAATCCAATATAATTAATCTGTCTCTTTATGAAAGGTTAATAAAAAAAAAAACTACAGGGAGATAGCCACGCCCCACCAGCGCCCTCTCAGGCGGCATATCCAAACGGATCCGTGTTCAGAAATGCTCCATGAGGTCACGCAAGGAATCAGCTAATTTCAATCATTACTGGTTCTAACTCCCAAAGTTCAACTTAAATTCTCCAGAATTCATGTCAACTAATTATATATTAAAAAATTAAATACTAAAAATGCGTAATGTTTAACGGCCTTCGCAAGCCGGGTGCTTCAAGGAGAGTCTATTAAAGCACCGATTTATTGCAAGAAATTATATTCTTGACTAATATCTCCAGGCGCGAACACCACACGAACGATTTACTCATAATGAAAAGTCCATCTAATAAAAATATAAATCGATTTCGAACTACAATTAATTTATTACCTCGCTCAGTGATGCTGACAATTATGTTAAATTATCCCACTCAGCAGCCTCTTGACTCTTATTTCTCGATTAAGAAATCGTTCCCGGCCGATGAAAAATTCTATTTTCTTCTCAAAAGTCAATTTAATCGCTGAAATTAATATCCTTAATTATTCTAAACTGAATTAAATTAACATCTGCTCGATTTGATGTGAAATTCTTCCAGACTGAGGTAAAAAAAAATTTTTTTCAAAAATTAGGTCAACTCTCAAAAATAATATCTCTAGTTATTCTCGTTGGAAATCATAAAAACAACTCTTATTCTTTTCAATGTTTCTTTGTTATTATATCTATCTATTCTTTTTTTTAAAATTAGATTAACTTGTCAAAACTTGATATTCGTAATTTAACAATTAGGAATGACTGTTCCATATTCTCTAAAACAAAACGAAGTCGATTCAACTCATATTCCAAATAAGACGTCAACAGTTTTCTCTCCCTTTCCATCAATTTTATCACCCTATTTCTAGAGCGAACCTCATTTCGCCTCATTGGGGTATTATCCGAGTTAAATTAGGGGTCAAACGTTTCCCCTTCGTTCTCTCTCTCTCTCTCTCTCTCTCTCTCTCTCTCTCTCTCTCTCTCTCTCTCTCTCTCTCTGGCCTTAGCCCCCTCAATCCCTCCTTTGGGCGCGTTTCCCTGGGAAGCAGCACCCAGCTGGCCCTTTCCGTTCGCTGTGACAACCGTTCTCTCAATAAGGATAGAGGAATTTGACCCTCCTCCTCCCAAGACCCGTCCATACCCTCTGACGGGACTTCACTGTCCGCATTCGACTCCTCCCCATGGTCATTTCCAATGCCAATACTTTCTGTGATTCTCGGATCGGAAATCCGCTCGGACTGGCGCCGATTTCCAAGGAACTGGCATCGCCGCATTATTACCCCGGTTTCTAAGCGTCCTCATAACATCTACGGCGAGCTGAACGGACACTCCCTCTTCATCGGAGGTTTCCGTTTCCTGGGGTGCAACCAAGGTAGCCTTACGTGGGCGTCTCCCCGATCTTCGCGGGACGAGTTTTATATCCAATTTTGCCAGCTTAAGATTATTGGCATGTACTCTTATTAGCTTTCTAGCAACCTGGTCCCAGATTATAAAGAAAAGAGGGCCGGTCTGCTCTACTATTCGATAGTAAGACTCCAATGTTCATCCAGCTTCCCCTCTCGAGTTTGCACCTTGAACCCCACCTTGAACCCCACCTCCCTTCTATCTTTATTCACTCGAGCGTTCCGTGTCTTCTGTGTTCATTTAATACGATCCTTGGCCTGAACAAATCTCTTATATTGCTGTTCCAACAATAATTGGTGATGCTCCTCCCCAGATACTTCCTACGCGGCTTCAAGAAATTATCACTCGGAAGAATCACATCCCTCCCAAACACCAATTCAACGGGTGAAAATTCCTAGCTTTCATTCGTGAACCTCACTGCTGTTTAGGCTTGTGTGAGGAACCGATCCCATTCCGCCAGATTATCAGTAACTCAGGATATCCACCAGTGTCTTGTGAAATTGCTCGACCTTGGAATTACTTTGGGGGTGATAAGGGGAGGTCAACACATGCTGGACGCCAAGTTCGTCGAGTACCTCCTTCATAATGTTATTCATATTCTCTGTGCCATTGTCGGTGACTAATTGCTCTGGGGACCCATACCTCGGATAGATCTCCCCCAGAATTATACCGGCCACCGACTGGGCGGTCTTATCTGGCATTGCGTAAGCCTCCGGCCAGTTAGTGAGCCAGTCCACTACCCTCACGATATATTGATTACCACGCTCTGTTAGGGGGAAGGGTTCGGAAATGTCCAGACTCACTTTCTGGAAAGGATACTGCGGAACATCCGTTTCCGCCAGTGGAGCAAGCAGTTGATATCTACTGTGAGTCTGACATTTTACACACCTGTCTACCCATTCCACAATATCCTTGACCAGTTCCGGCCAATAATAGTTTCTAAATATCAACTATATAAGTTTCTCGATCCCTAAGTGCCCTACGCTCTCATGGGCTTGATCCAGGATTTCTCTCCGGAGTTGGGCTGGTACAACCATTTTAAATCCCATTTCTCTGTGCCGACCAGCGATATAATACAGCCAGTCATGGTGGAGGGTGTATTTTTGGGTTCGACATTCCTCCACCCGGGCTCTTAACCCTGCTAATTCTTTATCTTCTTGACCTGCCTCGATCGTTTCGACCCAATGTGGGTCGACTATAGGTTAAACTTCGGTTACATGTGTCTCACTGCAGTCCGGTCTTTCTTTACGGTGTGGGAATTAATCACTCCTACCTGGAAAGCCCTGTCATCCACCCCCAGTTCCAATCAGATAGCTTCGGATTAGAGCTGCTCTAGAATCAGGGACAGAAGATCCGTACAGATATTCTCCTTACCTTGCAAGTATTCAATTCGGCACTGATAGCCGGACAACTTGAGTGCTCACTGCTGGATCTTCTTGTTCGACCAATCCGCCTCAAATAGATATTTTAACGGTTTGTGGTCAGTTTTTACCACAAATTCAGCCCCACTCAGATAATAGTTTAGCTTTTGTACCGCATTATCAATTGCAAAATCTTCTTTCTCAATCACTGGCCACCTCTGTTGGGTTTCGGATAACTTATGCGACAGGAAATATATCGGAATTTCCTCTGATATGCCAGGCACGGGGCCTTCCTTCTCAAGACACGGTTGAGTCAACACCGCCCCTATACACGTGTCACTCGCGTGCATTTACAGAATCATAATCTTACTAAGGTCCGGATACTCCAACAATGGTATAGCAGCCAACTTCTTCTTCTTCAGGGCGTCAAAAGCCCTCTGACATTCTGGGGTCCATTTATAACGGGCATGCTTTTTCGTTAACGCTATTATGGGAGCGGCCAATCGACTAAATGCAGGTATAAATCGACGATAATAGCCGATCATTCCAATGAATCCTCGCATGTCGCACGGTTTTCGGCTCAGGTAGAGACCTGATAATCTCCACCTTGTCTATGTCCGGTCTTATTCCAGCCTCATTAATTACAAATCCCAAAGAAACTGACACTTGGGCAACTTTACTTTCGTCAAATGTGCAAAGTGCTCCTCAAGCGTCCGTGAGATAATTAGAATATCGTCTAAGTATGCCACTGTAAACCCTTCCAACCTCTGTAAGACTATCGACATCAATTGTGAGAAGACCCTTGGTGCATTACAGAAGCCAAACGGCATAACTCTGAAGTTAAATAGTCCCGCATGACATGCAAAAGCCACTTTCTCTTTATCCTCCCCATCGAGGGCCACCTGCTAGTAACCTGATCTTAAGTTTAGGGTGGTAAAGCATCTCGCACTACCCGGCAAAGCCAGTATGTCGCCTATTAGGGGCAGAGGCACCGCTAAGGGTTTGGTAATGGCATTCAGCTTCCAGAAATCCACACAAAATCTGTGTCCCCCGTCTTTCTTTTCCACGTTCACCACTTATTCCCGCCTCCAACATCTCAAACACCGCCTCCTGTACAACTTTTCTTTTATCAATCAGGGTTCGGTAGGGTTTCAGTCTTACAGGCGGGCGGTTTCCCGTATCAATCCTCATCGTTACTGTGTTTGTACATCCCAATTCCCGATCACTGGAAGGAATAATATCTCGATTGTGCTTCAGCAGTTTTATTACCTCCCTCCCTGGTACTCAAGCAGTGCTATCACTTCCTCTGTTTTTATCCTTGATGATTCCCTCTGATTCGATGTCGCCAGGTCTCTATTCTTTGAACTCTCTCAACAGGGTAGGCTTGTCCCACCTGAGTTCCATGTTTAACCCGTACCGTCTTACAGGAATTATTTGTTAATAGCACCGGGAAGCTTCCAGGTCCACTCAATATAGCATCACTAATTGCCACTTCTAAGTCCCCGTCTCTCTCTTCTTCTAGGGAGATCACCTGGTACCCATCAGGGCTTCCCTTCCTTCGTCCCTGGATCTTTCTCGTTGTGGACACTGCCGTTCGGGGAGGAAATTTCCTCTGAGGTCACCACCGGGAGGTCCTTTGGCTATTTTCGGCCACTTAGGGGAATACTTCTCCCCTTTAACCACAGTGTTGGTGGAACAAAGGTGACCGCTGCTCCAATTTCTTCTAGCCAATCATATCCAAATATTAACTCTTCACACAAATCGAGCGCCACATAAGTCTGTAATTGCTCGTCATCCCCTCTACCTCATAGGGGAGCGTGGCCAGTCCTTCCAGGTATAGTCGGCCTTGATTCGCCTGTGTCAATTCCAGGTTAACCGGACACAAACGTCTCTGGTCGGCCATCTTCCGATAAGCACTGGACTTAACCAGTCACCGAGGCGCCTGTATCGATCAGGGCTGCCACCTTCACGCCCCCCACCACCATTTAGCATCTAAGATCCCGACTCTCTTTCAAGATACAGCGAACTTCCACTCGCCTTGGCCTTTTTCTTCCTCCTCTTGGTCAACCTCAGGCGACGGCTTTCTCTCTCTCTCTCTCTCTCTCTCTCTCTCTCTCTCTCTGTCTCTGCATCAAGGAATCTCCCCTTTTTCGGGAGTACTCTCTTCGTGAATGGTCTGGCTCCCGACAACGCCAGCATTTCATTTTTGGACAGCCTCGGGCCATTTGACCGAACTGACCACAGGTCCAACAGCTCAGGCGCCCCCTCGCCCCTCGGCTGGCCTAGCTTCCTGGTCTGTAAGGGTCATCAGGTCGTAACTCTGTCGGTCTTTTCCCTAAGCCGCTCCTGGGGAGGCGGGAGGCGATCTCCACTCTGACTGCCCGACCTGCAATTCTCTTCTCTGGTGGGTCAGGGAGTGGTCTTTCTTTATCCTTTCTTCTTCCTAACCTACGCCGCATCCGTACATCGACCAGTCACTTGGTTGTACTGATCCCGCTTCTCACAATTCGGGTTACTCCCTACCCCATTTCTTTCCCATCTACAGGCCAAACGAGACATTCCTCTCCTTCTCTGGGGGGAGCGTAGGGGCCCCTGGCATTCCCTTCGTCTCTGATACCCGTTGGGTCCCCCTCTTCCCCGAAGGGGAGTTTTCTTGACCCACCTCGGTCGATACTCTCAGTCAGGACTGCATCTCTCCGTATCACCTTCCTGTAACTGAGGACAACAAATTTGCGCCCTTACCTGCTCCCTACTCCGGCTGATTTAACTGCTTCCTGCAGTCCGACCGGGCCATCCTTAATAACATCGGCTCGGGCGTCAAGTACTCTCCCAGTATAGCAGCCAATAGCGTCTGCACAGCTCCACTTTCTCTCAGCTTCTCATCGGGGAAGGCTCTCTTGGCCAAACCGGATATCCGCTCCCCCAAATCCGTGTTGTTGTCGAATTTGAACTATCTTCCTCATGGCATTGAGGGGAGTCCGCTCCCCAGAGTACTTCCCTTCTAAAGCTGCTCGCAATTGCTCCCATTTTAATCGGGTGTTGTCGCTTATCTGCTGACCAATCAACCTTGACACCAAACCTGTGGCGTTTACGTATGCCAATAAAACCACCTCCGTGTCACAGAGGTCATAGACCGTCATTTTTTTTCAGAAGGGTCTGTATCCAGCCATCCAGTTCACTCGGATTCCCTCTAAACTCGGGCAGTTCCAGCCTCCCTAAAAGAGATCGAGAAGCTTCTGTTAACCTCCGTTTTCCCTACTAGTATTTTCCTCTAACTGACCACGCGCTATGACCCAATCAACCAAGGCTTCCCCTCCAATTTGTCCGATTGTGTTCTATTTATTATTAGTGATTATTTCCCTTGCACCCTGTGACAAGATAAACAATAAAAAACAAACATGATACCAAGTCAAGAGAGAGAAAGTCACATAAACAATTGAAACGGGGAAAAATCAATTCTATACAATATCACCACTCAAAAGATTGTACAATTATCTCTTTATAAACTACGTTTTCTTTCTTTCTTTTTCCTCTCTCTTCTTCAACCTTTTCTTTTCAAATACAAGCCAAAACACGAAATTATAACGCAATCCCAGCAACACGTGCTATAGCGTGCAACTGAATTACGATAAACGATTTATTTCAATTTCCTAAAACAACGCCTCCACTTTCCTTCTCTTTACTGATACTGACTGATCGTATTACTACTACAGCAATACGACACCTCTCTCTCTCTCTCTCTCTCTCTCTCTCTCTCTCTCTCTCTCTCTCTCTCTCTCTATCTCTCGCTCTCTCTCTCCAGCCAACTCGCTGATGCAGGCACAATTATTACGTTACTCTCTCTCTCTTTCTTTCTCTCTCTCTCTCTCTTTCTTGCTATCACTGAGACAGGGTACGCAGATGAGCAAAAAAAAAATTCTTCTTACCACTGTTGCTTCTGCTGTCTTTCTCTTCGTCGTTCTTTTCTTCGTTGTTTTAGGTCTTGCGCGAGTGTTTTCAAAAAGAGGGGGAAAATCTTTCTTTTTTTCTTATTCCTCATTTTCACTGTCTCTGTGTTTAATATTTTCACGTATCAGTCTCTCTTCACTTTTCTTTTCTTCTTTTTGCTTTCCCCATTCTTTCTCTTTATGTTTACTGTCAGTCTCTGTGTTTTTCCCCCTTTTTTTCTGTCTTAGATTTTGTTTTTCGGTTTTTCTTTTTCTTCTTTTTCTACCGTCTCTGCGTTTATTTTTCTGTCTTTTCTTTTTTTTTTTTTCAACGTTTCCCTCTGTCTGTGTTGTTTTCCGTGACAAACAGTATAAGAAATTTGAAACCAATTTCACCTTTAGTGCCAATCCAACGGTCACGGAAACCAGATGTGGCGGGTCCCCCGTTACTCTGGTCAAGAACTGACCTCTAACTTTTTCGGGAACTGTGGCTCGTGATGTTAAGTCTACCGGGAGATCTCCATATGAACTCTTAGCGTCTCGGTGTTGAATTCTGCTGAAAAGCAAAAGCAAGCTTTGCATGCGCGCTGGAAAGACAAGACAGACGAAATCAGGTTCTCTAACTACTAAAAGTTAATTTCACAAAAGTTACAAAACTTTTTTTACATATATACATCGTTTAATCACCAAAACATTTTCTCTTTCTTCTGCTCACAGGATTGCTGGTCAGGATGGCGTTGAGGGGGGTTTCCTTGAAGCGGTTGTTGTTCTCTCGAGATTTCGGCACAAATCTGTCAATTCCGAGCGGGTATTGACTTTTTATAGAGAGGTCACAGGGTGGGTCGGTCGATCCATTCAACCAATCAGCAATACGTTTCCTGGTGAATTCAAACTCTGAATTGCGTGTGTGCAATTCAGCAATACGACCAGGCTGACACCAAAATGAAATCATTTTCACGTGACCTCAAGAGGTCAACTCCTGTCATTCAGAGAGCTAATATGAACGGGTATTCTCCAGGTTAACCAGTACAAATCTCGTTAAGCAATAAAATATACCTCTGTTTTTTTTCAAGTACAAGCATATCACTTTTGATACCCGCCGTTGTCCGGGATTCAATTAGACAAACTTAGCATATTTGCCCGGTCTTCTCAGTTCCTAGTAGGTCTCCTCAGGTCCTAGTAGGTCTCAACATCCCCAATGGTCATGTAACACCAAGTAGAAGAACTACTTATTCTACTTTGAAACTACTATTAAACATTTAATTTTTCAATAATCTCATGTACAACGTCTCCTAAACATCCAGTATGGGGAAAAATATTGCAAAAATTCAAACTTATTGTTTGGGATGAATACACAATGACACGCAAAAAAATCACTTGAGGCTCTTGGTCCATTCTTGCAAGATTTGCGTAGTAGTGTCAGACCATTTGGGAATGCAGTAATATTGCTTGCAGGAGATTTCAGGCAAATGTTACCTGCAATTCTTCAATCAACACCAGCAGATGAAATAAATGCTTGCCTCAAATACTCTACTTTTAGGCGCCATGTAAAGACGTTAAAGTTAACTCAAAATATGCGTTTACACTTGCAGACTGCTCAATCCGCACAGAAATTTTCCCATCACTTGTGGGGAATTTGGGTATGGAAAAGTGCCGGCTGATTCTGAGTTAAGGGCAAAATTCTTTGACTCTTAACTTCTGTAATTTTATTTATGGTTTAAAAGGTTTATCCAGATATTCAGATTTATTATATGAATTTCACTTGACTGAGTAGACGATCTATTCCTGCAGCTCAGTACAAAGACGTTGTTGGACTTAACGCTATTATTCAACGTAAAATTCCAAGTGAGTTAGTCAAATAGAAATCCATCAACACTGTGGGGGAAGCAGATAAAGTTGTTAATTATCCAACAGCTAGATTTGCCAGGGATGCCACCGCATGTACTGCAACTGAAAATTGGTATACTAATTATCATGTTTTGAAATATAAACCGACCCAAGCTTTGCAATGGCACATGGCTTGCAATAACAAATAATAAACAATATCATAGAAACAACAATCTTAACAAGACCTTTCACAGGTGAATATATCTTCATTCGAAACATTCCTATGATTCCACCGGATACATTACACTTTAGGAAATAGCACTTTCCAATTTCAGTGTCATTTTCCATATCCATCAACAAAGCTCAGGGAACAATCTTTACAATTGTGTGGCTTACAACTATACATTGACTGTTTTTTCACATGGACAATTTATGTTACATGTTCAAGAGTCACCAAACCAAAAAAATCTATATATCAGCTAAGAAAATGGAACAACAAAAACTGTGCGCATAGGAAATTAAACCTATACGAAACATGCATTTCCTCATTTTGGAACTTTTTCCATTGCGCCAATTTGAGCCACAGCAACGCATCGCAGAGTACGGCTAGTATATTATAAAGCTTCAATGTATTACATTTTTGCATGTAATGTCTTATATTATATAGTTTACAATGTATTGCATTTATATATGTAATATATAGTATATTGCTTACAATGTATTGCATGTATATATGTAATATATTATATTATAGTTAATAGCTTACAATGTATTGCATGTATTTATGAAATATATTATATTATATAGCATACAGTCTGTTGTTTTTATATATGTAATACATATTTAAGCTTACAATGTATTACTCTCTATCCACTGCACTGATAAAGATGCGGAATATCTACGATTCCAGGTGAGCATTGAATTAGAGGTAGCGGTTTCGATCCCACCCAAAGCCGGTCAGAGGATTAGTTGACCGAACCGTGGTGAGATGACAACAGCTATTGAAGACAGCAATTTCTGTGGATGTTGGCCAGTTGTGTACAAATCTCAGAAGGGATAGGAGCCTTTTATCATGCTTGAAAATGACACAATGTTAAACGAGCGAGATCGGAGATGCGCTCCTGTACAACTTATGCACTTTGCTGATCCACGTTATAACGACAGCAACATCCTGAAAATGCAAATTTGGACGATTCAATGCTTAAGGACACAGCTCAATGAAGTTTTCAGTCACAATTATGCTCTTTGATGTTGTTTTAAGTGAGGGCCACATCATGCCATCTCACATTTTCGAAGTCAACATCAAAGTGTACTTAAATCTGCTGAAGAGTGTAGTGATGCTCTGCAGCAATCAGGTGGCCGCTGGTAGACCCTGGGTGTGGCCGCAAGACTCGGTGCCAGCCCACAAATCCAAAGGGACTCAGGTTTGGCTTCAGAATGAGTGCTACAACTTTGTACCCTTCTATCACTGGCCCCCTCTTCCATCGACCTGAACCCATTGGACTACTTAATTTGGTCGTACGACAAGAACATCACCAACATGATTTCCCACAACACCAAAGCCAGCCTTATCGCCGCCATCCGCTAAGTATTCGCCGAGCTTTAGCCGGCACCTGTGGAAAGACATGCTCCCAGTTTCGGATCCATATCGAGGTGGTGATTGAGGCTGAAGGCGGCTACATTGGATCACTACTGCATAGTCAATTTACCTGAATTGATTTTTGCAATAAAAGTTCTAAAATAAAGCTGTATTGTTTTTAATGGCAACACTTTATCGTTCTACCTTGTATATTTTTTAATTCAATTTAACTCAAGAATTATTTTATAGATATTCTGATGAATTATTTTATAGATATTCTGATAAATTATTTTTCGGTAGTAAAGTATTTTTCAAACGTTTCCAATAAATTATTTTTCAAAACATTCACTATAATAGTATGACCTAATGATAGACCATGTCCGTTTCTTTTGTGGAGTCTTGCCTTCCCCCTCAGATTCCGAGGAGCTCGTCCTATGCTTCCTCTTGGTCATCACCTCCACCCTTCTTTCTGCTGCTTGGGTGTCCTCCACCCGTTTCTTCGATTTTCTGGTGGCGACCTTGCCCCATTTTAACTCGTTTTTTTTCACCGCTTTCTCTGCTACTTTCTTTTGCGGTCATTGCTTGCTGCCTACGACATATGCCCTGGTTTTTGCCAATGCCATCAATGCGGCCTTCTACCCTCTACTATCACAGCCATCAACCATCCTTCACAGTACAATTGGGCTGGTATGTTGTTGAATCTTTTTCTGTTCACACGCACTAGGAGCTTGCAATCACCTGTCATTATATTTCGAGGCCCACTTACCGGGCTTATCTCCTCGACTTCCCCATATTGGGACATTATTGCTCCCAAACGCTCCTCCCAAATGATAAAGCAGGGGACTCCGAGAACTGTGATTGCCATTCTTCTTCTACATATTCAACATTGCATAGTTTCTTCTTAACAGATACTGGGCCGGAATCTAGAGTTTCCCAGCATCTTTAACATCTTCTCCTCTGGGAGCCCTGGGAGCCCTCTGTTTTTCCCGTCTGATGTTACCAAAACATCTATTGCTCTAAGTTTTACTAGCGTTCTTGGAATGACTATGTGTTACCCTTGAGGTAGTGTTGATATTTGCTATCACAAAGGGCCTTGTAATAGTGCGGGGACTTCTTTTATTGAGGGCCTCAGCGTTCCGCTGGTTTTTCTTCATCTTTTCCCTTGGGTTTAGCTTTTTCAGGGCTATCCTTCGGGCTACTCCTTTTTGGCATTCTTTGTGCTTCTGTGATTGGGGAGCCTGATATCTCGAGGGCTAGCCACTCCTCAGCTTGTTACTTCCTTTAGCCTCCCCCGCGTGGAGCACTCACCCGATGCTAACTTCTCTAATGATTGTGTCTTTCTCATTTCTTCTCGTATTTTTTTGGGGGGGGGCTGCGTCATTAACCTATATGCTGCTAGCATCGCGAGAAACACCATTCGTTTCTCTCTAGTAAACGGCGGGTCCATGTTGTCGACGATATATGCCAAATCAAGGGCCACCAACTGCTCGGGGTCGATGCGATCCGTTACCTCTCCGATAAACTTCCAAGTCAACTGCAAAGGAAAAAGTTATTTTGTTTCATCTTGATTATCACTGCATCGCGGACGTATGTGGAAGCTTGCCGTAGAGTGGCAGTGCATACCAGACTAGCCCCCATGTGATGGAAAATTCAGAGTTGTTTAAGTAGCTTCGGCCTGGCGCCCAATTCTACAGCGAACGAACCTCCTCGACATACATAGCCGCTTAACTACCGGATCCTTTGTGGTACCCATCATTAAATCCCGACATAATTTCTTCCAAGATCAAGCAAGGTCACTCGATCCCGGCAATGCCTTAAGGGTGGCCCAGCATTCAGTGAAGAAAAGTGTCTCCTCAATCGGTCTGCGACAACCTTCTGCGGAGTGGTCGGGTATGAGTTGAGGAAAGGAGCACTCGACCACAGTGACCCACAGAGAATCGTCGAGTAGCATTCAACTCAGGAAGGCAATATTTCAGCGTATGGGGAATACCCAAGCCTCCCTCGCTAAGACTTTGCGTACAGACCTGTTTGCAGACAAACAGCTTTCTGCTCTTTCGAAGAAGCGAAAAGAAGAGCTGCTCAAAAGCATTTATAGCGCCCTGCAGTTAGAGGAAGTATAGACATACGGTAAAGGATCAACGGAAAGACGTACGTGGAGCACGACCCTTCAAGGATAATTTCCTTCGAATCCAAGCCCCCACAGACGATTTAACTTTAGCCTGTACCTCCGACCAATTCTTATCCAGCTGGAGACCCAGTCCGAACTATACCCCGAGAATCCGAACCAGGCCGTCGGTCCAGCTAAAATCGCCTTGAAGCATTAAAACCTCCGACCAAGCTCCCAACTGCAGGCCAACGAACTTGCTATGGTTAACAACGGCCTCTGTAACGTTTTCATACTCAGCGAGTGCCTGAGTCACCGCTTTTATGTCTTCATGTTGAGATACGCATACGCTGACGTCATCGGCATACGCGGACAGCCTGGGACGTTTTCCGCCATATACAACGTTGCAGCGGAGGACTGGTCTCGCCACTTCGTCCCTTATTTTACGAAAAAAGGCTCCAACGCCAGGATATACAGCAGAAGCAACAGCAGACAACCCTGACACACCGACCTAGAGACCCCAAACAACTCCGAGAGCCGACCGCTACCATTGGTCTGAGAAATAGAACAGAGACCCACTTGCGGAAGACCGGACCAAAACTGGCGGTCTCTATTGATTCCAAGAATCAATATTCGACCGTTTCAAAAGTTTTGAACTGATCCAAAATGATCAGTGCAGCTTTTGTGTCGTCTTTTAACCCCTCCAAGATCGTGCACACCAAGAGCAAGTTGTTTTGAATCGGTTTCCCCTTCACAGCATATTTCTGATCCGGTTCGACCAAGTTGCCAATAACAACCTGCAGTCGGTTTACAGGAACGTGGGATTAAATCTTCAACTCTGTGTTTAGCAGAGCAATGGGCTTTAATAATGAAAGTCCTCCCCACCATGCCGATCTCTTTTCTTTATTAATGTGACTACTCTTTTGGTAATCTGCTCAGAGATGTATCTCTGAACAAACCAGTGGTTAAACACACCATTCAGAAGAGGAACAAACATGGGTGACAGCCTCAAATACATTTCGTAGGGCAGACCATCGAGCTCTGCAGATTTGTCATAACCAACCTGCTTCAATGCAGTAATGATCTCACACTCCGTTACCATTCCATCACAGCAAACCTCGTGAGTCGATACGAGAGTATGTCCTTCTAGGTTTTTACTTTCTAAATATACCCATCCGCGGAATAAAGCAGCCTTACGCTCAACATCGTCAACGTTAACGGCTTCGTTAGAGACTATTAAACCTAGCTTTAACTACTTGACCTACATATCGCTCGCTAGCTAAGCGATTGAGGTCCCTCTTAAGTAAGGCTATCACTAGGCGAACCCCTCAGTCACCGCCTGGGTCAGCCTATCTTCTATGTGCTTTTTCGTCCGAGCCCTAGTTACAGCGAGGTTTTGGCCATATTCGACGCAAAAACACCTAATTGTGGCCAAGTTTAACCCACCAGCTACTCCCGATAGCTGCCACTACTAATTCCCATTGAATTGGTGTCTTCAGCTGTTCCCAGAAGTTGGCCATCTCCAGCAAGAGGTGTTCAACTTTCAGTACTCCTACTTAGGCATATCGCTTAACTTCAAACGAGCCATAATCAATTTATGGTCTGAATGACCTAGCTAGTGGAAGATTATACAAGATAGAAAATTTACGTCGCCCCTTCTAACATTCTGTCCAGGTATGTACTCGGACAGAAGGCCGCGCTAGTATGCCATGCCCACATCTCCCTAACCGGATGATTGCACGAGGTAATCAGGTCAGACAGACTGCTCTCACACCTATCCGACCCTCTATTCCCTCCGACCTTATTTATCTTCAGGTCCAGGGCGGTATTCCAGTCCCCCATTAAAGCTACCCTTTCCAGAAACATCTCCCCGCGCTGAAAAAAAGAAACCCTTTAGCTAGCAATATTAGGCGCATAAACTGGCGGGATCCGCAACTTACCGCTTTTAACGGCAATATTGACCACGACCAGCCTCTCCTCAGCATCCGCGTGAGCTATGTTTACCATTGCATATAGGGCGAGACTGAGTAGCATAGAAACCTCACAACTACGAAGATTGCTATATACTGAGTAAACGTCAAAGTCGTTCATCAGCACATCGCAATCCCCGTATGAAACAAAGTATGTCTTCTGAAGAGAAACTACATCTACCTCAAGGGCCATGTGATCCATCAGCACGTGTTCAAACTAGCTAGTTTCAAGTCCATGTTTTCCATACCTAGTAATATTTGTCAATGACGGATCTTCGGGGGTAAGGACGTCAAAAGCCTGACCAAAAATGCCCATAAGCAGGTCGGGTGTAACCATCCGTCCCTTAAAAGACCTCCCACGTCCAGGGGAAAGTTAATTTCAGTGCCCTATAGAATGAGGTGTGAACGTAAACGGGGACCTTCTCTTCGCATCTGTGGACTATATTGTTCAAGGATGGCTTCTCCGTGTAAATAAGTTTCAGGCCGGGAAATCCTTTTTGAGATTTGTTTTCCATCTCCTTCAACACTTCCGCCTGCTGAGCTCCTTTGTTGCTTGATCGCTATCTACTTTGCAGAATCATTCCCCTGGCCAAAACAGAAACTTCCTAGTTTTCTCTTTCTAGGCACCACAGTGGTAGACTCTTCTGTTACTTTTACTTCTTCTACTGGATTCTTTTCCGGCTCCACCATCGAGGTGGTGGGAGAGTTAAATAGGAGAGAGGTCAGCTGGGCTTCTTCCTGAACTAAGAATCTGTCGCTGGGATAGTGAAGGATCTGCATCTCGTTTTTAGGCTTCGTCACTGCTAATTCGCTTACTCCTTCAGACTCTGACGACGAAGTCTGATATCAACAAAAAATGAAAACATAGACTTGGACCTAGCTGAGGGATCTCATAACCCTTGATGTAGATGTAGCTGCTCTTTAGGAGACACCGGATGATACACCAGTGCTAAGTCTTGTCCAGTGGTTCTCCATGTCAGGCCACCAAGCCCAGTACTCTGGGAGTACCATATGTCACTTCCAGTGATATATACGTGTTGTGAGCGCCCTTTACACCGACTGAAAGCATAACAGTTCAAGGAAAAACGTTTGGAAATTTTGTCGGGACCAAGGCCAAAAGTGATTCTTCTATAGAAATAACGAAAGAACAAATCACTACACCAGGAGGTTGGTCAAGACCGGAGCCGATAGAGTTTACAAATGGAGCGGAACTATCGCTGGAAGACTGCTTGATAATGAGTGGAGTCTGATCCGGTTGGAAAAAGGTCAGGCTACGAGCAAGGAGGAAAGATCAGCTACAGTGTTGAGGTCACTGCGGAAAAGTGGAACAGCCTTGAGAAAGGTGAAATCTCTCTCCTCACTTTGGATGTGAGGGGCAAGGAACTCATAAGAGTCCAAAAGGAAGAAATGTTAGAGATAATAGGAGACTTAAAGATACAAGTGCTATGGATATCTTGCGCCGGCTGATAAGCGATACTAGTGGGGGAGGGGGATATCTAGCGTCGGCTGGTAAGCGATACTAGCTGGGAGATATCTTGCGTCGGCTGGTAAGCGATACTAGCAGGGGGTATATCTAGTGTCGGCTGGTAAGCAAGACTAGTGGGTGAATATCTTGCGTTGGCTGGTAATAGAGACTAGTGGGGGATTTCTAGCGTCAGCTGGTAAGCGAGACTAGCGGGTGGATATCTTGCGTCGGTTGGTAACTGAGACTAGCGGGTGGATATCTTGTTTCGGCTGGTAAGTGAGATTAGCGGGATGATATCTTGCTTCGTCTGGCAAGCAAGACTAGTAGGTGGATATCTTGCGTCGGCTGGTAAGTGAGAATAGCGGGGGGATATCTTGTGTCGGCTTGTAAGCGAGAATAGCGAGTGGATATCTTGCCTCGGCTGGTAAGCGATACTAGCGGGGGGATATCTTCGTTCCGCTGGTACGCGATACTAGCGGGTGCATATCTAGCCTTGGCTTGTAAGCGAGACTAGCGGGTGGATATCTTGCATCGGCTGGTAATCGATACGAGCGAGTGGATATCTTTCGTCGGCTGGTAAGCGAGACGTGCAGGTGGATATCTTGCATCGGCTGGTAAGCGAGAATAGCGTGTTGATATCTTGCGTCGGCTGGTAAGCGCGGCTACCAGGGGGATAGCTTCCGTCAGCTGGTAAGCGAGACTAGCGGGTAGGTATCTTGCGTCGGCTAGTAAACGATACTAGCGGGGGATATCTTATGTCGGCTTGTACGCGGTACTAGCAAGTGGATATCTTTCGTCGGCTGGTAAGCCAGACTAGCAGGGGGATATCTTGCGTCGGCTGGTAAGCGAGACTAGCAGGTGGATATCTTGCGTCGGCTGGTAAGCGAGACTAGCGGGTGGATATCTTGCATCTGCTGGTAAGCGAGCCTAGCGAAGTGATATCTTGCGTCGGCTGGTAACCGAGACTAGCGGGTGGATATTTTGCGTAGGCTGGTAAGCAAGACTTGTGGTGGGATATCTTGTGTTGGCTTGTAAGCGGTACAAGCAGGGTGATACCTTGCGTCGGCTGGTAAGCAAGAATAGCAGGTGGATATCTTGTGTCGGCTGGTAAGCAAGACTAGCGGGTAGATATCTTGCGTCGGCTAGTAAGCGATACTTGCTGGGGATATCTTGCATCCGCTGGTACGCGATACTAGCGGGTTGATATCTTGCCTCGGCTGGTAAGCGATACTAGGGGGGGGATATTTGGCATCGGCTGGTATGCGAGACTAGCGGGTGGATATCTAATCTCGGCTTGTAAGCGATCCTGGCGTGGATATCTTGCGTCGACTGGTAAGCGAAACTAGCAGGGGATATCTTCCGTCGGCTTGTAAGCGTGAATAGCAGGTGGATATGTATTGCGTTGGCTGGTAAGCGAGCCTAGCGAGTGGATATCTTGTGTCGTCTTGTAAGCGAGACTTGCGCCTGCTGGTAAGCGAGATTAGCGGGTGGATATCTTGCGTCGGCTGGTAAGCGAGACTACCGAATGGATATCTTGTGTCGGCTGGTAAGCGAGACTAGTGGGTCGATATCTTGCATCGGCTGGTAAGCAAGACTAGTGGGGGGTATCTTGTGTCCGTTAGTAAACGATACTAGTGGGGCGATATCTTGCGCCGGCTGGTAAGCGAGAATAGCGTGTTGATATCTTGCATCGGCTTTTAAGCGAGACCAGCAGGGGGATATATTGCGTCGGCTAGTAAGCGATCCTAGCTGAGGGATATCTTTCGTCGGCTGGTAAGCGAGACAAGTGGGGGGTGCTTGCGTCGCCTGGTAAGTTAGACTAGCGGGTGGATATCTTGTGTCAGCTGGTAAGCGAGTCTAGCGAGTGGATATCTTGCATTGGCTAGTAAGCGATACTAGCGGGTGGATATCTTGTGTTAGCTGGTAAGCGAGACTAGCGGATGGATATCTTGCGTCGGCTGGTAAGCTAGACTAGCGAGTGGATATCTTGCGTCGGCTGGTAAGCGAGACTAGCAGGCATTTTCCTAGTTGTTTGTATTCTGGAAGACTCCTTTTTTGTGTCTTGAGACGGGAATGTGTTAGAAATTATGTAAGCGTCTGCCTCTATGGATATCTGCTGTGCCATCTTCTAATTCTTAGGCGTGCTTGATTCACATGTGAACATAATTTTACGTTATGCTCCACCCTGCTTCGTATTTAAAGCGGTAGAATACCGCATAGGGGACGTGTTTGCTTTTTTTAGGCATTAGCATTCGGGCAGTGGGAGAGGTTGGACGCACATTAGTGCTTCCAGACCTTAGAGGTCGCAACAGAGCAACCTGTTGCAACTTTCTCCCTGTTTCAAGCCCAGCACAAGGAAAATTCGCCACATATTAACTTTTGAAGCGTTGGAAATATTTCAGTCGCATCCTATTTAGTTCTTATTGCTTTTCGGTCAATTTTTAGTGGTTTTAGAGGAAACACGTATAGACAACCGGATAGACAATTTCGTATTTTGTATATAGTTTTCAGGTAAAAACTCTTTTAATAGGTCACTGTGTACAGTGTAGTATTTTTATTCTTTGGAACACTGAATGTGTGAGGTTATTGTACAGGTGTTCTTCACATGTCTCGCTTTGAATGCTGAACGTAGAGAACATTAAAAAACAACTAACTCTGCGATAAAGCCAATTATGGCGTCTGTCCTAATCGCCGACGCTAAATAGATAAAATTAGAAGAAATGAGGGAGACTTTAGACGGATTATTTCGATACCGTGACTGTCAGGATTGATATGAGGAAAAAGATGTTATCGCAAATGAATAACGAATTTAAGATCTTTGTTGTGTGAAATAAAAACGGAGAAAAATTGGATTATAAAAATACAACAATGATTGTATAACTTAATAACAAATACACAGGAGGGAAACTAAGAAAGAATTAAATTGTTAAGACGCAGCGTCTGTATAAGAGTGAGGTGGGGAAAGAAAAAAGAAGGGAGGAATTGAGGATATAAACAAAGAAAATAAAAGAAAGAAGAATCAAATATAATGGAACAAAAGTAAAATGGAAGAATGTGTGAGAGGATAAAAGGAACGAAAAATAAATGAAGAGACGTGCACTCAATTTTGTATTTATTTCAGCATAGGTTGGAACATTACATAACTCTATATTAACAAAAGCTAGCCATACCCGGCCATGCTTTGCTGTGGCTTAGTTTGTGTAAATGAAACCGACCACTACCACCATCAAAAAAGGCAAAATTCATTTTTTAAGAAGGAATTAGTGTGGCAAACGTTTTTTTTTATAATAGGAAAATATCCGTAAAGTAATTAATAAAGAAAATAGTTTATATGTTTATTTATTTGCGGATTGTTCTCCTCATCTCCTATAGCTGCTGTTAAACAACAATCTGGGAATATGTAAATAAAGGCCGAATGAAAGTAGGTAGATGAATTATTTTATTTATTCATTTTTTTGCTTTTGTGATAGCAATTTATCGAGCCGCATGGTAAAACAAACACACGGACACAGAAGCACGCAAGAGAAATAATCCGAATAAAAGAAGAGCGAGCGAGAGAGTTAAAGAAGAGTGTGTGAGAGAGAGAGAAGGAGAGTTGAGAATAATATATACGGAAAGCGGGAGAGGAGATAATAACTGTTGTAGATAATGTTGACGTCGTAAAATCTTTGTTTTTTTATTTCGGTAGACTAAGAAATTAAAAAATCGAGCGAGCGATCGTTCAAGCGATAAAGAGAGAGAGACAGAGAGAGAGAGAGAGAGAGAGAGAGATATGGAATAAAAACTGTTGTAGATAGTGTTGACGCCGTAAAATATTTGTTTTTTTATTTCGATAGAAAACATCTAAAAAGGCGAGCGAGAGAGAGAAAGGGAGAGGGAGGAGGAGAGAATTGGGAAGGATATATACAGAGAGAGAGAGAGAGAGAACGTGGGAGAGAGAGAGAGGGAGAGAGAAATAAAAATTGTTGTAGGTATTGTTCGCCGTGAAATGCTGTTCTTTTCTTTCGGCATAAAAAGAAATGTAAAAAGCGAGCGCAATAGAGAGAGAAATATAGGAAGCGAGCGAGAGAGAGACTTAGGAAGAATATATACAGAGAAAGCGAGAGAATGAGAAACATATATAGATACAGATAGATAGAGAGAGAGAGAGAGAGAGAGAGAGAGAGAGAGAGAGAGAGAAAGAGAGAGAATAAAAACTGCTGTAGATAATGTTGACGCCGTGAAATCTTTATTTGTTTTGGCATAAAAAGAATATTACACGGCGAACAATATCTACATCAGTTTTTATTTCCTCTCTCTCTCTCTCTCTCTCTCTCTCTCTGTCCCTTTCTCTCTCTCTCTCTCTTTCTCTGTATTTTTCCAACTCTCTCGCTCTTTCTTCGTTCTTTCTCTTTCAATTGCTTTTCATCTTTCTTTTCATGCCGAAGGAAAAATACTTCTCGGCGAACAATATCTACACCCGTTTTTTATCCCCTCTCTCTTTCTCTCTCTCTCTCTCTCTCTCTCTCTCTTTCTCTCTCTCTTTCTCTCTCCGTATATCTTCTTCCGAACTCTATCTATTTATCGCTCACTCTTATCTCTTTTTCTCATAGCCGAAAACCTATGCGGACAAAAAAGTAACATGGTTGAAATCGAGCATATCGTAGGAAAATATGTAAGTAATTTAAATCGCCCACATTAAAAGTAAATGTAAAAAAGTATAACAAAATTTAAAAAACGTCCCGTTATAAAACGAAGTAAAAGAAAAACAAAAAATAAGATCATGTAACGTTCACTAAGCTACTTCGAAATCGCAAAATAAACAATGATACCCGTACATGTTTTTTCAGGGTTTGCTTTTTGAGAGGGTATGGGCGTGTTGTTAATGTGTGCATATGTAAATGTAAGGTTATCAGTATTTAATTTTCTGTTTATGAGCGGTTATTATATTTGTATTTGGTTTATTTTTTAAAACTGTCGCCTCTTGTAGAGAATGCTGTCATATTTGAAAAGTTCTGGAACGTTCGTTTATGTATTAAGAGGTAGATTCCGGAATAATCGAATCGTCAGTTCTCAACCAATGAAAATGGATGAAATTTGAGAAGGGAGAATTTTTGGATCGAGAAATAGAAAGATTATGTTATGTCTATAATTTTATGATTGAGTTACGAAGGGTGCAAGCACAATATCTGTAGAATGTGAATTTCCTCTCGATTTTGACGGGGGGCGGTAGAAGTACTTTATATCTAAGGGGAAAAATAGGAACTACTTCCTCTAAATATGCTATGATTGTGTAATATAGGACTTTATTATAACGACTAAATCTGCCTAAACTATCGTTCTAAAGTTACGAAAGATAGTGACTATTAGTCTAGACATAATAATTTTTTATGTGGCATCTGTTGTTGCAGACCTACGGTACTTTAGTCCAGCGGGGAATTTCTGCAATCAATATATATATATAGAAATAAGGACGATTTCTCCTCTAGGAAAACTGTACAACATTCCAAACGCAGGCGCCGCACATAAATCGAAAATGGTCACGTTACCTGCCAGTTTTCGATGCATGTGTTCCGATTATTATCAATCGGTTTAATTCAATATTGTTACTTCCTATATTTCCAAAAAGAGTCACTCTCCCAAATAAGTTATAGTAACATGTCTTACTTGGTCATTATGCTCTATTGAATCTTTCATATTCACCGGCAAATATATTTTTAAATATTAACTTATCAGAAACGACCGCTATTATTTTATTTTCCTCCTTCATGATTTTATCGCTTTCCTCAGCCTCAAACCCTAGGTAAATAATAATCACTCTCTTTTTTTCACATGTTACTTTTCAAGCGATTTCATTGACCGTCCGTTTACATTCCGCTGTTCAGTTATTCCTTAGATTTACCGAACGCTTGACTAATCAATTGTGTTAGATTAAACATTCAGCTTATCTATTAAACATTAAAAGCATTTAACAAATTCTTTGTTTATAGAAAATCATTCGCATAATCCTTCATACGGTCACGCATCAACTCAAATAGGATTTGCATTTTTACATACTCTTATGTATGTTAATACAATAATAAAAACGCTTCGGCGATTTTCCTATTCCCTTTTCGCCATTCACTTTTATTACATTTTAATATGTATGGATGCCCTAAACAGAATAAATTTACATTTCTTTCTATATCATTATGTTTCATTATATACAACGTCAAACGAAAATTGGTGTCGCTTACGTACCAAACAGACATTCAAATGGTTTACTGTAAGATTTTGGGGGTAAGTGTACTCTTTGATTTGGACTACTACTTATACTACTATTCTTATTATCAATATCGCTACTACTTAAAAAAATATCATAAATAATAACCTTTTCCTGTGGCACTCACTCTTTTAAGGATACTTATGCAAAATACGCATGTAAGTTATCGTAAAAACTTAACAGTTTAATAACAAAAAAGAACTGTAAACATTAAATTCATTCAGGCCCCTACTATGATTTTATTAACGCGTTAATTGAAAGTACAGAATATTGGCCGACTAAAGGACGCTAAATTCAATGTCGCCTATTTGAAGTGATATTTTTACAGATTCCTTGTAGGGGACAATATCTGAACACGAGATATATCCCCACCGATTTTGTGCTAATTTTTTTATTTAAAAAAAACTTCCATTCTTAATATCTGTATTGTCCTAACCCTTAATATAAAACTAAATATTTCTGCATGCCACTGTTTTAGGTTTATTTATTTTTCTCTATCAGGATAAATGGTCGTCTTGCTTACTAGAACGAAATAGAAATCCTTAAACCATGCGAGCCGAGTTCACCTTGCCCTCTTCTTTTTATCTCTCTCTCGTTCTCTCACACACACACACACAGACACACACACACATACACACACACACACACCGTCTCTCTCCCACTACCTCACTCTTTTTGCATAACCCAATACAAGGCTCCGTAGAAAGAAGACTTTAACGCGTTGACTACAGCTCTTTGAAAAAACATCTTTAAATGGAAGTGAGAAAGGTAAATATTAAATTTTTTTTGCTGACTAAAGGACGCTGTTAAGTGTTGAGACATTATGTTGATCCTGAGTGTAATTGCCAGTAACAAAGATGGCAGCGAACTGATTGAATCCAAAATTCGACAATTTTTACAGTAACTTTAGAAGCTTTTCATTGGTTGCTCACCATGACTTCTGGTTATAAAAACGATCGTCGAAATCATTGGTCTCATATCCCCCATCAGGAGTCAAAAACATTTTACACACACCCTTTTTTGATATAATGGAAAAATCCTTTCGGATTTAATTTTGATTTGACTTGAGAAAAAGAAAGAAAATAAATAAATAAAAAGAAATAAAAAATATATGAATACATGAACAAATAATAATAAACCAATAAAATAATTGTTTTTGTTTTGTTTTGTTTTAAGGATTTTTTTTTTATTCTCATTGGTCAAAAAGAATTATTAATATATTGGTATAATGTGTGCAAAAAGAAGCCATTTCTCTTTTGTAAATCACATTGAGTTTTTTTTTGATACACACTTTTCAAATATATATATATATATATAAACATACAAATAGAATCCTATTCAAATACATATAAACATATATGCACAAAAATTCACAAATATACATTTTTTTTACAAAAACTGGAAACATTATGTTAGGTATTAGTTGGTTTGTTTGGTTAGTAAAATAGAAATGGTTGCAGATTAACGTCGTGCCCGGGACAACTTACAATTTATTTTTGTGTGTGATTTCGACTGTTCATGCTTCTCTTTTTGGGTTTCTGAAAAGAGATTTATTCATAATTAGATTCCAAAAAGTTCGGCTATAAAATGTTTTAATTTTATTCTTTCGTTAGGTTTAGTGAAAATGTCGGCGATATTATTCTCAGACGTCGCATAAGTAAGAGTAATAGATTTTTTCCTTATTTCATCCCTTATGAAATGATATCTAATATCAATATGCTTTGACCTTTGATGAATCATAGAATTATTTTCTTATAAGATACTGCTCTGGTTTTCACAATGAATTACTATAGTTTTTTACTTAGATCTGGTTTTAACATAGATTTTAGAAAGGTGTTCAGAAAAATTGCCCCTGCGCGGAATGGGTGAGAGCCACAAATTCTGCTTCACAAGTAGAAAGGCCAAAAGTTTGTTGCTTTTTAGTTTTCCAAGAGATCATAGGTTCAGTCTTTGACAGTCTAAAACAATACTCCGTTATACTTTTTCTATCCTCACAGTTACCCTAATCTGAATCTGAAAATCCTTCTAAATTTAGAGGATATGTAGATTTTTTAAATATTAAAGATTGTTCCTTGGTTCCTTTTAGATAATGAAGGATTTGTTTTGCACGATTAAGGTCCTTAATCGTCTGTCTTGATAAGTTTTGAGATAGCTTTGTTACAGTGTAACATACATCAGGCCTAGTTGCGGTCATCAAATAGATTAGGCTTCCAACCATTTCTCTGTATAATCGATCATCTATGGATTTTGTTTCAGTCTCTATAGTTTTATTTATGTCCATTTCAACGGGAGTTAAACGCGGTTTGCAATCACGCATTTCGAACTTGAGCAGAATTTTTTCAATGTATCGTGATTGGTTCATTGTTATAGTTTCATTTTCACAGGTAAATTTTATACCGATGAACCATGACAGTCGTCCAAGATCGGCAATTTTAATTTTTTATTTAATTCATTTTTAACATATTTTGAAGTGTTGTTACAGTTTGACGCGAGTAATATATCGTCCACCCAAAAAAACAAAATCAACAATTTATTACCTACATTTTTGGTATACATGCACGCGTCTACGCGACATTGCTTGAATTTCTGGTCTATTAAATAATTATGGAGTGTTAAACTCCAATTGTGAGCACTTTATCGTAGTCTTTATAACGATTCATTCAGTTTCCACACACAATTTTTATTTTTCATTTTAAATCCCTCTGGAGGGTAAATATAGATTTCACAGTCAATCGGAGCATTTAAATAAGTATTTTTACATCCATTTGATCTAGTTTTAAATTGTATTGAGCGGCAAGTTGTAATAAAATTCTAATTGTCGTTAAATTTGTCGTTGGTGAAAATGTTGCAAAATATTCCACTCCAGGAATTTGTGAAAAACCTTTTGCAACAAATCTTGCTTTAAAAGTTTCACTGCCAGAAGCTGTAAATTTTTTGGAAAAAAAAACCCAGCGTGAAGAAAATTATATTTTTACCTGCTGGTTTTGTTATTTTCAGATAAAACTTTCAATTCGGATATTATGGCTTGTTTCCATTCTTGGTGATTTTCTGAATAAATCGCCTCATTATAACTTTCCGATGCGCTTTTCAACGAGTAGCAGTAATCTATTGTGTAGCCTTGTATCTTTTCAATTTTTAAGAAGTCTGGCCTTTTTCGCTCCCTTATCGGGTATTGACGTGTCTGGTTAATATTTTCGTCAGTAGTTCTACTGTAATTGTGGTCGTTATTAATATTTTCATTGTAATCGATTAAGATGCTAGGTAATATTTCTTCACGTTTTTCATCCACTGAAAAAAATTAATGTATCATTTAATTTCACATATCTAACCCTTTTTGTGGCATTTTGGACTGGAAAGTAGATTAAATATGCTAGACTGTTTTTATCGTAATCTACGAAAATACCTTTCTCGCTTTTAGTATTTAGTTTACTGCTATTTTTTATAAATGCAAAACAATCCTAACTAAATATATGCATTCGATTCATTTTGGCTTTTACGCTTCTTACGGTATTTTGCCTAATCTTCTATTGAACGATCTATTTCTGCTATATGCTGCTGCCACTAAAGCGTACGTCCATAAACTATGCGCTAATGTCGATTCGATAAGTTAGACATCTTGTCATCTCAAAAAGGGCTCGCTATGCTTTTTCAGCAGTGCCATTTTGGAAGGGGGGATACGGCGTCGATTTCTCGTGTTTAATACGGTGGTTAATTAATAGAAGTTCAAAGTCCTTACTAGTAAATTCAGTCTTATTGTCTGAGCGAATAAATTTTACCGAGCCGTACGGGGCAATCTCAACTAAATATTTCTTAGTGGCGAGGATAGTGTCGGAGTTGTTTTTTAGAAAATAAACTATAATTAAACCGTAAAAATTATCAATAAAGTTCAAAACGTACCTTAGATTATTTCTCCCCATCGGGCTGATCGGGCCTGCTAAGTCACAATGCACAAGTGAGAGAATTTTCGTGGCTTTTTTATCGGGCGTTCGGCTTACATATTTTGTCATTTTCCCCTATGCACACACATCACAATTTGGGAGATCGTCTGAAGGTATTATTTTCATGCCTTCGACTACATTTGATATTTTTTTTAATATCAGCTGTATTGCAGTGTCTTAGGATTTTATGCCAGGTTTCCAAGTCGTGACAGGCAATTTTTTAGGGAACCATACTTTTTAAATAATATAGTCGGCCATTTTCTTTAATTCCAAATACAGTTCCATTGGGGTATATCAATTTTAACATGTTTGGGCCAAACTTTATATTCGCGCCTTGTTTAATGGCAGCCTGCACGGAAAATATGTAGGTATGAACAGAGCATTTTTTAGAATACAGTTACAGATTTTTCCTTTATTATTTTTTAGGGATATTTTTGTATCGCCTCTTTTCAAGACTATATAATTTAGTTGACTACCGTTGGCAAGTTCGACAAAATGACTTCGTGGATTAAGGTTTGAATCAAAATTCATAAAATCAGATTCCTTGGTGATGACGTGTGCTGTAGCCCCACAGTCTACAAGGCGATTTTTACCGTTTGTGGTATTGTCAAAGTTACATGTGAATAGAAATGTATGTTCTTCCTCAAAGTTCTCAACATTTTTTACGGAGTCCATTTTAGAGCATGTATATCGACATTGGAAACTTTTGTTTGGGTCATCCACAATGATAGCAGATAATTTTATTCTTTTTCTTGAGAAAATTACTTTTGGGGAACACGTTGAGGTAAGGTGTGTAATTTGGTGGTATCTGTTTTCGAGAAGCATTTTTGAACTTCATAATATTGCTGGAGTTATTATTGTCCACGAGCACCCGATTAGTCTCTTCGTAACGGCGCAATGCCACTCTAAATTCACTGAAATGTGTTTTCGCGCGCATGTTTGAAAACTGAACTGCTCAAAAATAGAAAATAAAATACTCAACAGAATGGAAAAATGGTCAAAAACATGAATAACATTTAAAATAGAAAATAAAATGAAAGAATCTTTCCCCGTAAGTTTCTTGTTTTAGAGGGAGGGGAGTAGTGCTGGTCTCTCTTTATATATATATATATATATATATATATATATATATATATATATATATATATATAACTACTTCATTTACTCACATAAAATTAATATACGAAAGTATAAATTTATGCGTAAACGTTAAGTATTTGCTTCAACAGTACTCAATATGTAGGTAGAGCTAGTTAGTAAGTTATAAAATATATATGGCGATTAAGCTACACTGAATATTCCGCGTTTCATCTACTCTAGGACTCTTCAGGCTTCTGCGCAGAGTGAATGAAACGTGGAATATTCAGTGTAGCTTAATCGCCATATATGTTTTATAACTTAATATATATATATACATATCTGTGTATATATATACATACATATATATGTGTGATAGTTTATGTATATGTATGTTTATTCATTTAATTGAGTGTTTATTTTCTATTGTTTATGTTAGTTTTAAAATTATTTTTTAACTTTATCCTAGAGTAAATTTTATTCTATGAACACAGTGGTTCGCTATTTCTCTCCTACAGTTTAATAGATGTTGGGGTTCCTTAAAGTATAGGATAGCAAATTTCTCATGAATGCATAATCTACATGAATTGTCTAGGTCTCTGCATGTGTTTGCTTGTCTTATTATTTTCCATTCGACTACTTGCCAGAAAGGAAGAGATTCAGATATTTTGTGAAAGCTTCAGAAAAAGACAAAATCAATGGACTTCCTGAACTTATTAACTTTATAAAGAGATACCACCTTGGGGATTCTGTTTCTTATATTATGATCTTGCTGCGCATTTTCCTTGCCCGTGCTATTAGTGTTGCCAGCTGTGAGCGCTCTTTCTCGAAACTGAAGCTCATAAAAATACCTTCGATTAAAAATGATCGATACAAGGCTAACAGATTGGCAATCCTCTCCATAGAGAGGGAGCTTGTCGATAGAGTGAATTTTTATAGAGTTATTGATAACTTTGACGAAAAAAAAGCGCAAAGTATTTTTATAAATTTTCAACCGACTTGATGCCTTGCGATAGTTCTCTCACAAAAAATAAATGTATAGCCTTATATTCAATTCATAAACTCATTTATTGAAAAAAGATTAAAACTATTTTTAAAGTGATTGAAATATTATTGACAATAACAAATTTCTTAAATTTCGCGCTTAAGCTGAGCGATTACACACACGAGTTTCAAAAAGTGCGGATAGAAGATGTTTTTTCTCTTCTGGAAGCTCCACCTCTTAATAATAACATTATAAAGAAAACGGACAGAAAACTACATCGGACTATCCTCTCCTTGATACAGCCATGTTTTTGTGAAAATTTGGAAATAACAACAATAAAAAACTAAATAAAAATGATTTTATAATTTCTTAACCTTTTCACGCTTTCAAATGTTCTTATTTAAATTTATAAATTTAAATTTCAAATATTCTCATTTAAATTTATTAAAAAAATGTTTGCTAAAATGTATGATTTTCCATTTCTTAAATTTTGCGCTAAAACCGAGCGATTTCACGCGTGGATTTCAGAAAACACCGATACAAGACGTTTTTGTCTCTCTGAGAGGCTCGACCTCTTAATAAAAACATTATGAAGAAAGAGAAAAGAAAACTACATCGGACTATTCTCTCTTTGATATAGCCATGAAAATTCGGACGTTAGCGACAGGAAAAAAGTAAATAAAAATAATTTTATCATTTTATAACATTTTCAGGTGTCCAAATGTTCTCTTTTAAATTTATTATTATATTTTTTTGTGTTGCCAATTAATTGAATTTAACATTTTTTATAATTTGAATTATACGTTTTCGTTTGGAAAATATTTGGTTCCTTTTGTTTCATATAAACGTTTACATAATTCCCTTCAGATTAATGTTTACATATTATCATTATTCAAATTATTGAAAAGAAATAATTAAATTAAATTAAAATTTAAAAAAGGGAAATTGTGTAAACATTAATCTGAAGGGAATTGTTTAAACATTACTTCAATGAAAATAAATATTTTGAGAGCTTTTTGGAATTTTGACGGTTTTAACAGGTTGTCATATGCCAGCAGTGAGAGGGGGGCGACAAAACAGGTAATCATATGCCAGGGGGGCAAAACAGATAATTATATGCTCGCAGGGAGGGGGCAAATTTTACGACCGCCCCGGGCGGCAAAGACTAATGCTACGCCACTGGGTCTAATTATCTGCTTTAGTCCAGCCTAAAAGTCAGTTGTAAAAGTAAAAACATCGGTTGTTTTCTTATTTTATTTTTACTTTCGAAATAAAGTAAAAAAAATGAAAAGTTTTCATGATTAAATAATTTGGAGTATAAGAAAATATTTTTTGTTTGTATTTAATTTTTTATGTGTGTGCAGTAGGCAGAGTAACACATGTTTCATGATAAGGGCTGCCCCCTTTTCATGTAAGTATAAAAATGGAGAATTTAGTTTAAAATGAAAATGAAATAGAATAGGCGAAATTCGAACCTCGTAATCTAGTTTAGAAATAGATTACGTGTGAGAATTTAAAAATGTAAAACAAACATTTGTTTAGAATATAGATAAATATTTCAAGGAAAGAATGTTAACTATCAGGTTTGTTATGAAATTTTAAATTGAAAGAATGCAGCTTATAAGATAATGTTTTTAACATATTGGAAAAATAGGTTACTGAGAAATAGGAAAAGTTTTGGACACGTATGTCCAGAACACGTCATGACGTCACGGAAAATAGAAAGTTCTAGGAATAGAAAAAAACTTTAGAGTTAGAGTCAGTGAGAAAACTCGGAGAGAGTCAGTCAGGCGTCTAGGAGCGAGACGTCACTTTAAGAAAAAAATGTGAGACTTTGAATTCTTGGTGATGGAACACGGCCGTGTGATGAAATAAACCATTATGTGTTTTGTAAAGCTCGTCTTGTCTTGTGATTCTTACAGAAAGGTAAAGTCCAGTTGTATTATATATTTGTGTTATATGTCTTTACATACACGTCTCAACATCATAATGTCCGAACTGTCTGAACACTATCCCTTCACTCCAAGAGTTTCTTCTTCTACACAATTAAGGAATGAACATTTTAATATATAAGAATCTCTCCTAACATGAACAATATCTCTAAGTCTCGTACAACAACTTATTCAACTTCTCTCTCTCTCTCTCTGTCTCTCTCTCTCTCTCTCTCTCTGAGTCTTACAACATCCCTCACTGTAATAAGACTCTTTCAAAGCCTCTCTCTCTTACAAGAAAAAGCATCACTTATAATAAGACTCTTACTTTATCTCTAAGACTCTCTTTTAATGAGAACCCCTATATAACATACACAAGGTCGGTATTTTATGTGGAAACAATCCAGCTCCACAAAAGGGGCACTCTTGATAGGAATAAAAATTAAAAAATTCTCTAAGTCATGACGAATTTCTCCTTAATTGACCGAGAACAGGAAAGGTGAAGTGTAGTCAGAACAGATACTGCACTGTGATCTTGGCCCGAAATAGATTAATATTAAAAAAACATTTTTACGATATTTTTGTTTATAAAATTAATAATTTAATTTATAAACAGATAAATTAAGATAGCACAATAAAGAAATGATAAATTTAATTTTTAATTTTTATTTTTCATATAAGATTTTTATGGATTAATTTAATTTTGGGGGTCAAATTATCTACTCTAAAAAAAAGTCACTTGTAAAATTAAAAACACCGTTTTTTGTTGTTTTTTTGTTTTAGTTTTTTACTCTCGAAATAAAGCATAAAATGGAATTTTTACTTGCTTAAATAAATCGAAGTTAGAAAAAGATTATTAGTTTTAATGTAATTATTTTTTATTGTGCAGAAGGCCGAGTTAGACACAAGGTCGGTTTTAAATGTTTTGTGTTCATATGTAAAATGAAGCAAATAAACAAATAAGTTATTCGTAATCATCGAGAATATTTATATTCCAAAGTTGTATAAAGGAATTTATTTGTTTGATTAAAAAAAAAATTAAACTAAACTTTTTATTGTTACGATTTTTTGTTTATATAATTATTAATAATTAAATTTAATAATTGAAATTAAGGTCACACAATAAACTAATAATAATTTTAATTTTTAATTGTTATATAAGTTTTTATTGATTAATTTAATTTTGGGGGTATAATTATCTGCTTTAAACCCCGCGACCCGCGGCATAGAATGAACCTACTTCATACCGAACAGGGGACGTGGTCATCCAACCAGCTACAACCCAAGCCAACGTCTCACAAGTAGGAATTTAATCAATCACATCGTCATTACGAGTATAAAATTCCTACTTGTGAGACATCGGTTCGGATTATAGCAGGTTGAATGACCACGTCCTTTGTTCGGTCTGAGATAGGTTAATTACATGCCGCGGGTTTCTTGGTCTGTATAAGTTAATAGGCATTCTTGCGTGTATGGCTCGTTTGCTCAGTTGGCGGCGTGCTCACCTAGCATGCAAGAGGCTCGGGTTTCAAATCCCGAGTTCGGGTGTGTCTATCTGATGAGCACAAATCAGGGCGAACCCCGAGTCTTAGTCTTCTAGTTAGTTAGCTTTTTTGCCTGGTTGTGGAAATAATTATATAAGTTTTGCAACTCAATAGTATATGAATGGAATGGAGCTCTGGAATTTTTAACTTGCATGATTTTAGTTATTTAAGAAATAACATTATATATATATATATATGTGTGTGTGTGTGTGTGTGTGTGTCAAAGAGATAACTAACTGAATATTCAATTGTATAGATTTTACTTGCATGATAATACGTAAACAGGATAGAAAATCATAATAAAAAATTAGTAATAATTAATGACTCAATCAAATTACAATTAAAGTTGTTTACAATTTGACCGAAGTTGATTTGTTTGCACTGGTCGTGCAATTAATAAAAAAAAGGATTAAAATGAAAAGAGGAAATAAGAAAAACGTGTAAAATTCTAATGATTGCGATTAGTGGAAAATACGTATAACTTATGCGTTCACTTTTAAAATTTATTGATTTTATTGATTGGGTAGAAACGCTGTTAAACAAACTGAATGCATATGAAGAAATCGCATTGATAATCGCAATAACTAAGGATTTCCCTTTGAAAAATTTTGAGGAAAAACGAAATTTATATGAATTAAATGAATGTTTGATACATTTTCATTTTTTCAGCTTGGCGAGGAATTTTTTTACATTAATGGAGCCTCATGATGAAATTCGGTAAAAAAAAATTGTATATCTCTACTTATATATAAAAGGCATTTTGTCTGTGTGTATGTGTGTCTGTCTGTGTGAGTTTGTTCCATATGGACTCAGAAACGTCTTAGCTATTTTTTTTCTATTTTACACAAATGTATTTTATGTGTCTGGGAGTAATCTTAGGTTTTGTGCCGAAATGCCTCCAAAAAGTATGGAAAATCGATAATTGAATAAACTCGATTAAAGAAGGAACAGTCCGATTTTGACCAAAGTTGAATATCACAAATGCATTTGAGAAGTGTTATCGCCACACAAGCAAAAGGGTCCGACGTATAATATCAACAGTAAATTCATTGATAAAACAGGGGCGTGTTCGAAATGAATGTTTCTGTTGAGAGTACCATTGAACCCTGTTACTTGACTTTTGTATTTTATAATTTAAATTCAAGCCATTGTTTAAATGATTTTATTAAATCAGCAGTAAGTTCTCTACAGTGTTAAATGATTTTATTAAATCAACAGTAAGTTCTCTACAGTGTTAAATGATTTTATTAAATCAACAGTAAGTTCTCTACAGTGTTATGCAAACTACAATGTATTGCGTCATAGAGGAGGCAATCACTCGATTTCATTGAAAATGGGCGATTTCACTGGTTTCGATGATAATAAAAGTATTGAAAGTGTTAAACATTTGTTTATTCTCATTTACCCCTGTGCAACATTGGGTCTCCTTGCTAGTCATAAATCGATGTGCTTCAAATAGTTAATACCTATTTCATCTCTTCAATTAAGTAGTTTATCTTCTGGAAATGTAATAATAGCCACTTGTTCATTAAGACAAAGGAAACAGGCTAAGTTGTGCAGTGTCAGGAGTGAAGCTTTCTTTCAATAATATTCATCTTATTAAAGGTGCTATGCTATTTTCTTTGAAAGACATATCTATTCATATTGTAAGGTGTCCTTGCGCCTATGTGCTTAATTGAAGAGTATTTTATGGTTTTTATATCTAGTTTTAAAGTCATTACTTTTCTAGTGACACACACACACAAATATATAGATGTATGTATGTATGTATGCATGTATGTATATGTATATATATATATATATATATATATATATATATATAATGTTAAGAAAGTGTGGAAGAATATATATATATAATGATTTTCCACAGCCGAACCAATATCGTAGCCCAGAAGAGCTAAGAAAGCCAACAAACCGGAAGTCCAAGACTCGAGTTTCGCCCTCATTTGGGCTCATCAGTTAGAATCCGCGCTCAGAATTTGACACCCAAACCTCTTGCATGCTAGACGAGCACTTTACCAACTGAGCAAACACGCCACATATACAAGAAAGTCTATTAACTTACACAGATCAAGCAACCCGCGGCTAGCATGCAAGAGGTTCGGGTTTCAAATCCTGAGCGCGGATATGTCTAACTTATGAGCTCAAATGAGGGCGAAACTCGAGTCTTGGACTTCCGGTTTGTGGCTTTCTTGGCTCTTGTGGGCTGCGACATTTGTTCGGCTGTGGAATATCATTATATATATATATATATAATATTTTATTGTGTATGCATATATCTAAATGTTTTTTTTTGTTTTACAAAATTTAATTAGTGAAATGTGTAGAACTGTAATGTAACTATAATAGATAAATTATATAATAATTTCCGTTAATCCTTGTAGAAACCATGATCGAGCAGTTTATTGTTTTTAATCGTAAATATGCTGACGAGCTTGAATTTTTTAAACTGTAATAAAGTATGTTTAAACGGATCAGTCTCTCTCTCTGTCTCTCTCTCTCTCTCTCTCTCTCTCTATATATATATATATATATATATATATATATATATATAAATATATATATATATATATATATATATATATATATATATATATATATATATATATATAAAGTGTATTATCGGGTACATGTGACAATGGTCAGATAATGTGATTACAGAGCCGGAGTCATAGTGGAAGAGTACTCTGACCTGAAAAAATGTCTGAGCAGCTCTATTGGCATTTCCTGATAGAAAGCTTCAGGCGCTTAGCAATATGCTTATCCCTTCTCAAAGGAAGAAGGTAAAACCTGGGAGTGTTGATCTTCTAGAATTGCATAGGATCAGCAACATACTGCAGTCAACAAGGGAATTGGTATTTTAACAATAGCTTTGATTCTGCTGTCTTTGGTGCCGAAAGTGTGTGTGTCTGTGTGAAGAGGTTGTGTGTATGTGTGTGTATGTGCAAAGGAGAGAGCTTAACATATAGTGAAATTATGCAATCAAATTCTTGTCGGTCACATCTATTTCTTCCACCCACCTCCTCCTCCACTCGGCGTTATTAATGATCGACACCTTATCAAGCAAGACTCAGATCTTCCCACCGAAATACCCTGCCCCGTTGTGGAATGTTCAATAAAAGCCGACATGAATATGATTATTATACCGTGGCTTCTTCATCTTTCTGCTTGCAAGGAGGCCGAAGTGCATGAGAGCGCTGATCAGTGGGGCACGAAGGTCATGAATGAATACACATCGACCGGAAAAGGTGAGGGTATTTGCGGGAGAGCAGGTTATGCTCCAGTACATGAATTAAAAGGAGATTGTTTGTTGGGGGAGGGGTGAGGTGAAAGAGGGAGGAGGGAAAGCCAACAATGCGGAGACACTGACGATTTACTATAGAAAAATCGCATTGACACGAATAATTGCCTATGTTACCTATCTTTGTGTCTCTTCAATCTATCTATCTAGTCTATCCACACACAAACACGGCTGTTTTGCCGTATTAAGGTTCTTCATTTTCGTTAGAAACGAGTGTAAACTTCAGAAAATTAGCTCCTGTATGAAATACGGTTGCCACGTCTGGGTTGGTTCATCAACCACTACTCTTTCTCTCTTAGACACAGTGCAAAATAAGGATTTCTAAGCTAATATATCCTGCATCATCATCTAAATTTCAGCCATCGCCGCAGTGTTAACAGTGCTAAATATTCCAAAAGCGTTAAAAATTTTTAAAGTGTCAAAAGTGATAAAAGTGCAAAAGGTGTCAAAATTTTGACACCTTTTGACACGTAAATAAAGTGTCTTCCTTCTATCATGAGGTAGTCATGCTTATATGAAAGCAAACTTTGCAATCAATCTTGGTTTTCATTTAAACTGGACCGCCTGCTGAGGTCTCTAGTTACTAAAAACTAGTTGACCGAAGCATGCCCATGACTGTGTAGTAATACATAACTGCTTATGTAAAAACAAATAAAAATATACTTTGCTCTACTTCGGCATTGAGCGCTCTTGTATTAAACTCGTTATATTTCACTGCTTACCTTACATCTGAAAAATAAAAACCTCAAAATTAATATATATATATATATATATATATAATATAATATATATATAATACAATAATATATATATTATTTTATGTATTTACATAAAATTTTATGTAGATATATTCAGTATTTACCTCGCAGTGCTCGATAGGTAAGCAAAGCTAGATAGTAAGTTTGTAAAATATATATGGCAATTAAGCTACACAAAATTTTCCGTGTTTCATGCTTTGGAGAATAATATTTTCAAAACTTACTACTATATATATATATATATATATATATATATATATATATATATATAGTTCTGTTGTTTTTTAATTATTCGTCTTTCTCCCAATCTTCATGGTCGATCGACCATGATAATGTGTATGGAAAACGTATGTCATTTCTTTTCAATTCTTCTTATTCATCTCCGTGAATTTCTTTTCTTTGTTCAGTAAAGATGTTTTGTTATGTTGTCGCATTTGCAAGCTTGTTTGCATTCATAGGTGCGCCGTCTCCTCACTATCTATCCAACAAGCGACTAATCTTGAACAATCGCGTTGCGTAAAACCCCCGTTCATTTTATGGACCAATATTCGTCTAGTATTATAGGACTGATAAAAACTCTATCACCCTCGACAACCATCAAATACAGAACGAAAGAATTGGGCGGGGAAAGTCTAAAACAATACTTGAAATCCTACCCGATGTTACCCAGGATTTTTGCACATTTTGAAATTATTTCACGTTAAAAGTAAAATAAATATTACAGGCGAAAAACAAAGTGAAATATTTTTTTCAATAATGTGTAAGTCACTTATATGCGAGAAACCCACAAAAATGCGCGAATTTGTTTTAAAATTTAAAATTAATAAAAATAAGAGATTGAGAAAAGAATAAGAGATGTGAAAATTGTTCTATTATAATTAAAAACATAAGAGAGATAAACTATGATTTAAATCGTGAGAATTTCTCTCTCTTACATTATTTGGGCTATTAATTTTGTTACCATCGAAACCATCTTCCTAGGTGTTACGCTGGAAGTAAGGAAAAATACAAATAGGAATTTAAGCTGCTAAGAACTTTTTAACTAAGGAATTGAGTATTTTCGACTAAGGAATAAAACCAGTAATTTTTTTAGACCAGTGAATTGCAACTAGTAAAAAGAAAAGATAAATCAAGAAATTGAGACCAGTAAGAATTTTTAAAACCAAAGAACGGAAACAAATAAATTCTTTAAATCAAAGAATTTAAACCAGAATTTCTTTTATACTAAAGAATTGAAACGAGTAAGATTTTTGAATGATTTTTCACAACTCTATACATTCACTTATTTGTACCCCGTGATTTCTAGATGAACGAATATTAGTTTTTTTCTTAGCATGATTCGCTCGCGGTTATACTGCATCTAATGATACAGGGTTTGTAATTTTGTTTCGTTTTTTATATGCGTCGGCAACACGCACAAAATTATGGCTTGTTCCCATCTAATAGATTAGCATAACTGCTTGGCGTTGATCATTAGGATTAGAAATTGTATATAATATCTTTCTTTTAAAATTTCTCTCGATCACTTTCTTATACTTTGTTTTTATATCTCGAGCCTTCAATATACCGCTCTTTCTGTAACACTTCATCTCTCTCCAACCTCTTACACTCGTTCTTTCTATCCTTTCCCTCGGCCCTCTTTCTTTCTGTTTCTCACTCAGTCTCTCTCTTTCTCTCTCGACCCACACTCTCATTGCCTTTTCTTTATCATTGGTTCAATATGTGAAAAAGAAAATGGAATCCGCTTGTTATCCGATCTAATTCCACCATTCCAATGAAAAATACTCCCTTCACGTCCTTATGAATATCGCAGTATTTCTTTGTGACGATAAGCAAGTCTCGGTGAGTCACATTGAATTCGAGTATATACTACTTGCATGTATGTCTTGTGAAGTTTCTGACGTTCAAGTGTGAAAACACATGCAAAATTGCTACTTTCGATTATATAACAGGAAATGTCGATGAAAAAGAATTGCTCTAAATGTCACCCCATTCCCATCTAACTAATTGTCGTTTCTACTGTTTCACAAGAGAATAAATATTACGTTCTACCCACATTTTATCCATGACAATACCAAAATGAAATATATCAGATTTTGGGTTGTGTCTTGTGTAGTTTCTGACATTTAGATAGGCACGCATGCGCACTAAGAGACAAATAGTAAAATCAACAGAGTGGCTGTTTGAGGATAGGAAAATCCATGTCCTTCACTTCCTAATCAACCTAACGTTTAAGAAGTAAAGAAAAACATTATTTAAACATTCAATATTTATGTTTCTTATATGAAAAGCATCCAATATTTATGTATCTTATATGAAAATCAAGTGTTAAACTCAGAAAGCGGAATTTTATTCCAGAAGTAAAATAAAACAAAAGGGACAACTGTTCCTTATATAAAAAGATGGCGTCATCCATTTATTTCTCCGTTGCTATCATGGGAATGTCAGTTTTTCGTTCTACTTTTTTCGTCGTTCATTCATTTGCTGCAATATTTCATTTGCTTTTTTTTTTCTTTTTTTTTTTCTTTTTTTCCTTTCTATTTGTCATCCATGATAAAAATCTTCTTGACTGCGACTCGTACTCAACCCCAAACGTATCGCACTGTCAGTTGGTCGGGAATGTTTTCTTTTTCTGTATAAAGCATTCTAGATCCAACATATGAGTAACACCTGCACTGGGACGAGAACAAAAAGAAAAAACAACAGTTAAGCGCAGCTCAATGGTTAGATCAGCATCCTCAGTACAAATACTAGGATGCGTTGTTTTGATGTATTTGTGAAACTGCTACCTCTTCTTGTGTGAAATTGCTTAAATCTAGTAGCAAAGAAATATTCAAGATAGTAAGAAAGCACCCCGAAATACGTGCTGATAGATTGGTGTTGTTTTCGAAGTTTTCTTTCTCCTGGACTTATTGTTCTACAAAGGCTTTAGGGTGAACTCATTCTTACAATTTCACTAAATCTGTGATGAGAAGAGGCAAATCTATCTCTTCCTCATGGCTATTAGAGAAAGCGACTTTACAGCCATTCGCACTCACAAATTGTCACCCAGCTAAGTAAAGACTCGGTATTACTTAACAATGAATAATGGAAACTTTCGCAGCAAAGGGTGAGAAGTACAATTCGTGTCTATATCGTTTGATGGTAAATTTGGATTAAGCTTACTGGATTGTCTCGGAATTTCTAATCATCTTGGATGCATAGGAATGAAGTATATGTATATAGCAATCAATTTTATTAGATGGTCGTTTAAGAAAAGGATGGTGTAATTTCGGATTTTTTTTCTTTCTCCTAATTGTATTGGCAGCTTTAATTAAGGTTTCACAATGATAGTATGTACCTAATATAAATAAAGAACAACAGTTAGGTTTTTTTTTTTAATTGTAATGCTTTTGTTACATAAGGAAGAAATTTATATATTATATATGTTGTGGAAAAGTTTAAAATTAATTTTTCGGTAATTTGTGTTTTTTTAACATAATCAATGCAACTATTAATTGTTTTTTTTTTAATATTTTCTTGCTATTGGTATAGATTTTATAAAATAAAAAATCGGGTTGGAGTTAAGTTAAGCTTCGTTTATATTTAGTTTAGAGTTAGTTTAAGGAAAGGTTTGTTTTAAAGTAAAGTTTGAAAAGAAATTTCGATTCTAGCTGAGAGAACTCAAGTCACACACACACACACACACACACACACACACACACACACATATATATATATATATATATATATATATATATATATATATATATATATATATATATATATATATATTGGTTGTGATCTCCCTATCATTTATATTCAACATATTAATCGATAGAGAATTTTTTTCTATAATAATAAATACGTAATTTTCATTAATTAAACTATCATATTTATGCGTATCTTACAACCGGGCAACAACGGGCGGTCTGCTAGTATATATATATATATATATATATATATATATATATATAATTATGGTATACTATTTATATCAATTTTAGGAATTCAACATCAAAATATTTTGTACAATCGTTTCTAAGATGAAATAGTATTTTATTTATAAAACCGTATTTGTCAAATCGTCAGCGCGTATTAATTAACATTACAATTTGAAGTCGAATATATATATATATATATATACATATATATATACGTATATATATATATATATATATATATATATATATACATACATATATTTTTTATATGAAGTATGCATATGAATATGTATATGTGTGCGTCTGCACGAAAATTAGGGAAATATTTCAACCTAATGGTAAAAATAACAGGGAAAATCAAAATTATTCACACATTCATCAACGTTTCGTTTTTTAAGACTTCTTCGGAATGATTGGATTTGAAGATATAGCACACAAGTATTTGAAAATATTTTCTGACGTTAAAATGTTTTCTTTTGTTTTGTTTTTCTATTCAAACGAAACATTATTGTTAGAATTCAAAAATTGTTGACGCGATTATGACGTGAAAAAATATTTCTATTCTTTTTCAAACCAATCATAGCCGTTAAAATATGTGATTCATATATGAAACGGAATTTTTGGATGTAGTTTTACAAAGTAATTTGAATCCAACAATAATCTAACCTGCAAAGTGTATCAAAGAAATATATACAAAAAATGATTACGTACTTTTTAATCGCGCGATACTAATGCAATTAAAATATACATGATAATTTGTTTCTTCTTACTTGCATTTATAATTTCTAGTTTAAATTATACAAAGAGTTCAAATACATCACAAATTCACTGGACACATTGCAATATCTAACAACTTTCATATTAAATAAAAAGAAAGTATTTCCCAGGCATAAAACTAAAAAATTATATGCACATGAAATTTATAAGCAAACGTCTTTTTTACCTACCCATGCATATAATAAAATAAGTTAGAATACCCTAAAATAACTAAGAATTCCAACAATCCAGTGCATGTATATATATTGCCCCGTGAAAAAATTGTCATCAGATATCCGTTGGTGAAACTCAACGTGGACTAAAGAAAAGGCGTGTTAATATAACATGACAATTTTCTAAAATACACTTGTCTTTTTAACAAAGCTTTTAAACAAGCTAAGCATGTTTAGTTTATTTTAAATAAATCTCGCCGAAGACTTCTTGAATAAGCAGTCATTATAAACAGAATTAAACAACGTACAGCTTTTTACAATTAATCAGCAAACATATTTACTGAGCAGAATTCTGCTGACGCAAACAGAGTCTCATCTCTTTCACTTATTAAAGTGAACTTCATTATTGTGAACCTGTTTTGTGAAAGTTATTTCAGTTAGTCTATAATAAATGATCAAATTGAAGAGAGACGGGCGTTTAATGTTGTTCTCAGGTGTGGGTGGACAACGATCGACCCATTTCTAACACATGTTTGACAACTGTCGTAACCGAGCACAAAGTCAGGCGGACAAAAATGTAATTAACGTTGTTTTTCCTGTCAAGAAATGCACTATTTGGTCGTAGATAAAACGCAATAATAAGCAAATTTAGCCATTCCTTTGGCTGTTTAATATTTATAATCGCTGCCTACGTATATTTTATGACGGCTTTCATTCAAAACATTAATATTATGACGAAAATGTAAATTATATATATATATATATATATATATATATATATATATATATATATATACATATATACAGTGAAACGCACAAGTGTTGCAGCCATGTAATTTTCTGTTCTAGTTTATACTCGCTATTTTGCCTGATATTTGGTAAATAATATCTCGTAAAGTTGTATTAATTGTATGTGGAAGGAAAATTAAACATACATGGTTGAATCCATTTTTTCAAAGTTTAAAAATACCCTATGCATAAGTATTGGATACATTACTTTAATATTTTGCTGCGTAACCTCTGGTTTTTGTTTTGTTTGTTTTGTTTTCCTTGCTTTCAGTCGCTTTCTATAGGTGGCCACCAGTTTTTTACACTAATCTGCCCCGTTCCTCCGCACATAAGTCCTCCAGTTCCTTGATATTTCCGCTTATGAACTTCAAAGTATTGCATAAATTCTCAGTTAGGTTCAAATCAGGAGACTAATTTGTTTAATTAAGAGTACTAATCGCATTAGTTTCCAACTATTCTTATGTTAGTGTTTTGTTGGCTAACTTAAAATATTAAAGGGACATGTTTTAATAATCACTTACAATATTAAAGGGACATATTTTAATAGTGACTTAAAATATTAAAGGGGCATATTTTAATAATGACTTATTGTAGGAATTCACAAAATAATTGACAAAATAATTATGATATAACTAAACAAAACATGAAAACAAACATTATAATCGAAAATCATTCATAAATCGACAAACTTAAAGAAAAGTGAATCGATTTATCATCGTCGATCATATCCATTCCTTGCATGTAGGTAAATATCTATAAATTATATATAAGCATCAAACAATTCTATAAATTGTCTATAAAAATCTACCATATCTATAAATAGTTTATAAGCATCTTACATATCAATAAATTGTCTATAAAAATCTACCATATTTATAAATAGTTTATAAGCATCTTACATATCCATAAATTGTCTATAAAAATCTACCATATCTATAAATAGTTTATAAGCATCTTACATGTCAATAAATTGTCTATAAAAATCTGCCATGTCTATAAATAGTTTATAAGCATCTTACATGTCAATAAATTGTCTATAAAAATCTACCATATCTATAAATAGTTTATAAGCATCTTACATATCAATAAATTGTCTATAAAAATCTACCATATCTATAATTTGTCTATAAGCATCTAACATATTTATAAATTATCTATTAGCATCTAACATATCTATAAATTATCTATAAAAATCTACCATATTTATAAATTGTCTATAAGCATCTGACATATATATAAATTGTCTATACGTATATAAAATATCTATAAATTGTCTGTACGTATCTAAAATATCTATGAATTATCTATAAGAATCTAACATATCAATAAATTGTCTATAAAAATCTACCATACGTTTAAATTGTCTATAAACATCTAATATATCTATAAATTGTCCATACGTATCCAAAATATCTATAAATTGTCTATGCATATCTAAAATATCTATAAATTGTCTATAAGCATCTACCATATCTATAATTATTCCATACATATCCAAAATATCTATAAATTGTCTATGCGTATCTAAAATATCTATAAATTGCCTATAAGCATCTACCATATCTATAAATATTCCATACATACCCAAAATATCTATAAATTGTCTATGCGTATCTAAAATATCTATAAATTGTCTATAAGCATCCAAAATATCTATAAATTATCTATTAACATCTAACATATTCTTTCGTAGTAAGAAAGGGGGAATGGAATTGGAAAGCTAAGCATAAGAGAGTAAGGAACGGAAGAAACATAGAGTTCTATGCAGTTGTGTTTTTAGGTCCTTATTAACGTCCACTTTTTTTTATTTAACTTCAGTAAGTTTTAAGATATCAAGGGGCTCCCTCCTGGAGCTAACACTTGATTCTGTTATGATTAAAATTTATATCCGACCATTATAGCTTCCACCGTGACCCAATAGGTTAGAGGACCAGATTTACATATAGGAATTGTGAGTTCCAGACTCACTGGGGTATAAGTATATTTAAACTGATTTTATCTCAAAATATATTTTTAATTACAATTCTTTGCAGTATTTTTTACTTTTACATTAATTTTTTTCTTAATCTACGTAATTTAAAGAAATTAGGAATCGGGCAAATGCAATTCTAAGTAACCTTACTCGTATATATATAAATTGAGTGTTTTGGGGAAATTATGCTTCATGAAAATAATAGTATATTGTTTTCTTATTTCAGGATACGTATAATCACAAATATGTTATTATAAGGATGTGAAAATTCTTTTATACGTAAGCTATGATATCATCTTTTGTAAACGGGGAAATGTTTACACTGGAATAAACTATCTACCTACACATTTTTTGAATGAAGCAATGTACACATTTTCCCTCATCTAAAATTAGATCACAGCGTATATATTTTTGAAAAATGTACATCACATTTATATTAATACGTTTAGGATTGTACGCACCTCAAAATACAAAAACAAAACACGATTTGAAGACACTCTTACTGTAAAGTTAATATTTCCTATCCCCGTTAATGTGCATATGTGTGTGTATGTGCAAAGTTATCTATACAATGAGAAAATATGTGTGTATGTGCAAAGTTATCTATACAATGGGAAAATATGTGTGTATGTGCAAAGTTATCTATACAATGAGAAAATATGTGTATGTATGTGCAAAGTTATCTATACAATGGGAAAAAATGTGTGTATGTGCAAAGTTATCTATACAATGAGAAAATATGTGTACGTATGTGCAAAGTTATCTATACAATGAGAAAATATGTATGTATGTGCAAAGTTATCTATACAATGACAAAAATGTGTGTATGTGCAAAGTTATCTATACAATGAGAAAAAATGTGTGTATGTGCAAAGTTATCTATACAATGAGAAAAAATGTGTGTATGTGCAAAGTTATCTATACAATGAGAAAAAATGTGTGTATGTGCAAAGTTATCTATACAATGAGAAAAATGTGTGTATGTGCAAAGTTATCTATACAATGAGAAAATATGTGTGTATGTGCAAAGTTATCTATACAATGAGAAAATATGTGTGTATTTGCAAAGTTATCTACACAATGAGAAAAAATTTGTGTATTTGCAAAGTTATCTATACAATGAGAAAATATGTGTGTATGTGCAAAGTTATCTATACAATGAGAAAAAATGTGTGTGTATGTGCAAAGTTATCTATACAATGAGAAAATATGTGTGTATGTGCAAAGTTATCTATACAATGAGAAAATATGTGTGTATTTGCAAAGTTATCTACACAATGAGAAAAAATTTGTGTATTTGCAAAGTTATCTATACAATGAGAAAATATGTGTGTATGTGCAAAGTTATCTATACAATGAGAAAAAATGTGTGTGTATGTGCAAAGTTATCTATACAATGACAAAATATGTGTGTATGTGCAAAGTTATCTATACAATGAGAAAATATGTGTGTATGTGCAAAGTTATCTATACAATGAGAAAATATGTATGTATGTGCAAATTTATCTATACAATGAGAAAAAATGTGTGTATGTGCAAAGTTATCTATACAATGAGAAAATATGTGTGTATGTGCAAAGTTATCTATACAATGAGAAAATATGTGTGTGTTTGTGAAAAGTTATCTATACAATGAGAAAATATGTGTGTGTGTGCAAAGTTATCTATACAATGACAAAATATGTGTGTATGTGCAAAGTTATCTATACAATGAGAAAATATGTGTGTGTGCAAAGTTATCTATACAATGAAAAAATATGTGTGTATGTGCAAAGTTATCTATACAATGAGAAAATATGTGTATGTATGTGCAAAGTTATCTATACAATGAGAAAATATGTGTATGTGCAAAGTTATCTATACAATGAGAAAATATGTGTATGTATGTGCAAAGTTATCTATACAATGAGAAAAAATGTGTGTATGTGCAAAGTTATCTATACAATGAGAAAATATGTGTGTATGTGCAAAGTTATCTATACAATGAGAAAATATGTGTGTATGTGCAAAGTTATCTATACAATGAGATAATATGTGTGTATGTGCACCGTTATCTATACAATGAGAAAATATGTGTGTGTGCAAAGTTATCTATACAATGAGAAAAAATGTGTGTATGTGCAAAGTTATCTATACAATGAGAAAATATGTGTGTGTGCAAAGTTATCTATACAATGAGAAAAAATGTGTGTATGTGCAAAGTTATCTATACAATGAGAAAATATGTGTGTATGTGCAAAGTTATCTATACAATGAGAAAATATGTGTGTGTTTGTGAAAAGTTATCTATACAATGAGAAAATATGTGTGTGTGTGCAAAGTTATCTATACAATGACAAAATATGTGTGTATGTGCAAAGTTATCTATACAATGAGAAAATATGTGTGTGTGCAAAGTTATCTATACAATGAAAAAATATGTGTGTATGTGCAAAGTTATCTATACAATGAGAAAATATGTGTATGTATGTGCAAAGTTATCTATACAATGAGAAAATATGTGTATGTGCAAAGTTATCTATACAATGAGAAAATATGTGTATGTATGTGCAAAGTTATCTATACAATGAGAAAAAATGTGTGTATGTGCAAAGTTATCTATACAATGAGAAAATATGTGTGTATGTGCAAAGTTATCTATACAATGAGAAAATATGTGTGTATGTGCAAAGTTATCTATACAATGAGATAATATGTGTGTATGTGCACCGTTATCTATACAATGAGAAAATATGTGTGTGTGCAAAGTTATCTATACAATGAGAAAAAATGTGTGTATGTGCAAAGTTATCTATACAATGAGAAAATATGTGTGTGTGCAAAGTTATCTATACAATGAGAAAAAATGTGTGTATGTGCAAAGTTATCTATACAATGAGAAAATATGTGTGTATGTGCACCGTTATCTATACAATGAGAAAATATGTGTGTGTGCAAAGTTATCTATACAATGAGAAAATATGTGTGTATGTGCAAAGTTATCTATACAATGAGAAAATATGTGTGTATGTGCAAAGTTATCTATACAATGAGAAAAAATGTGTGTATGTGCAAAGTTATCTATACAATGATAAAATATGTGTGTATGTGCACCGTTATCTATACAATGAGAAAATATGTGTGTGTGCAAAGTTATCTATACAATGAGAAAATATGTGTGTATGTGCAAAGTTATCTATACAATGAGAAAATATGTGTATGTATGTGCAAAGTTATCTATACAATGAGAAAAAATGTGTGTGTATGTTCAAAGTTATCTATACAATGAGAAAAAATGTGTGTATGTGCAAAGTTATCTATACAATGAAAAAATATGTGTGTATGTGCAAAGTTATCTATAAAATGAAAAAATATGTGTGTATGTGCAAAGTTATCTATACAATGAGAAAAAATGTGTGTATGTGCAAAGTTATCTATACAATGAGAAAAAATGTGTGTATTTGCAAAGTTATCTATACAATGAGAACATATGTGTGTATGTGCAAAGTTATCTATACAATGAGAAAAAATGTGTGTGTATGTGCAAAGTTATCTATACAATGAGAAAAAATGTGTGTATGTGCAAAGTTATCTATACAATGAGAAAAAATGTGTATGTATGTGCAAAGTTATCTATACAATGACAAAATATGTGTGTATGTGCAAAGTTACCTATACAATGAGAAAAAATGTGTGTATGTGCAAAGTTATCTATACAATGAGAAAATATGTGTGTATGTGCAAAGTTATCTATACAATGAGAAAATATGTGTGTGTATATGCAAAGTTATCTATACAATGAGAAAATATGTATGTATGTGCAAAGTTATCTATACAATGAGAAAAAATGCGTGTATGTGCAAAGTTATCTATACAATGAGAAAATATGTGTGCATGTGCAAAGTTATCTATACAATGAGAAAAAATGTGTGTATGTGCAAAGTTATCTATACAATGAGAAAAAATGTGGGTATGTGCAAAGTTATCTATACAATGAGAAAATATGTGTATGTATGTGCAAAGTTATCTATACAATGAGAAAATATGTGTGTATGTGCAAAGTTACCTATACAATTAGAAAATATGTGTGTATGTGCAAAGTTATCTATACACTGAGAAAATATGTGTGTATGTGCAAAGTTATCTATACAATGAGATAATATGTGTGTATGTGCAAAGTTATCTATACAATGAGATAATATGTGTGTATGTTCAAAGTTATCTATACAATGAGAAAATATGTGTGTGTATGTGCAAAGATATCTATACAATGAGAAAATATGTGTATGTATGTGCAAAGTTATCTATACAATGAAAAAAAATGTGTGTATGTATGTGCAAAGTTATCTATACAATGAGAAAATATGTGTGTATGTGCAAAGTTATCTATACAATGAGAAAATATGTGTGTATGTGCAAAGTTACCTATACAATGAGAAAATATGTGTGTATGTGCAAAGTTATCTATACACTGAGAAAATATGTGTGTATGTGCAAAGTTATCTATACAATGAGATAATATGTGTGTATGTGCAAAGTTATCTATACAATGAGAAAATATGTGTGTATGTGCAAAGTTATCTATACAATGAGAAAATATGTGTGTGTATGTGCAAAGTTATCTATACAATGAGAAAATATGTGTGTGTATGTGCAAAGTTATCTATACAATGAGAAAATATGTGTGTGTATGTGCAAAGTTATCTATACAATGAGAAAATATGTGTGTGTATGTGCAAAGTTATCTATACAATGAGAAAAAATGTGTGTATGTATGTGCAAAGTTATCTATACAATGAGAAAATATGTGTGTATGTGCAAAGTTATCTATACAATGAGAAAAATGTGTGTATGTATGTGCAAAGTTATCTATACAATGAGAAAATATGTGTGTATGTGCAAAGTTATCTATACAATGAAAAAAAATATGTGTATGTATGTGCAAAGTTATCTATACAATGAGAAAATATGTGTGTATGAGCAAAGTTATCTATACAATGAGAAAAAATGTGTGTATGTGCAAAGTTATCTATACAATGAGAAAATATGTGTGTATGTGCAAAGTTATCTATACAATGAGAAAATATGTTTATGTATGTGCAAAGTTATCTATAAAATGAGAAAATATGTGTGTATGTGCAAAGTTATCTATACAATGAGAAAATATGTTTATGTATGTACAAAGTTATCTATACAATGAGAAAATATGTGTATGTATGTGCAAAGTTATCTATACAATGAGAAAAAATGTTTATGTATGTGCAAAGTTATCTATAAAATGAGAAAATATGTGTGTATGTGCAAAGTTATCTATACAATGAGAAAATATGTTTATGTATGTGCAAAGTTATCTATACAATGAGAAAATATGTGTGTATGTGCAAAGTTATCTATACAATGAGAAAATATGTTTATGTATGTACAAAGTTATCTATACAATGAGAAAATATGTGTATGTATGTGCAAAGTTATCTATACAATGAGAAAAAATGTGTGTATGTGCAAAGTTATCTATACAATGAGAAAAAATGTGTGTGTATGTGCAAAGTTATCTATACAATGAGAAAATATGTGTGTATGTGCAAAGTTATCTATACAATGAGAAAAAATGTGTGTATGTTCAAAGTTATCTATACAATAAAAAAAATGTGTGTGTATGTGTAAAGTTATCTATACAATGAGAAAATATGTGTATGTATGTGCAAAGTTATCTATACAATGACAAGAAATTTGTGTGTATGTGCAAAGTTATCTATACAATGAGAAAATATGTGTGTATGTGCAAAGTTATCTATACAATGAGAAAATATGTGTATGTATTTGCAAAGTTATCTATACAATGAGAAAATATGTGTATGTATGTGCAAAGTTATCTATACAATGAGAAAATATGTGTGTATGTGCAAAGTTATCTATACAATGAGAAAATATGCGTGTATGTGCAAAGTTATCTATACAATGAGAAAATATGTGTGTATGTGCAAAGTTATCTATACAATGAGAAAATATGTGTATGTGCAAAGTTATCTATACAATGAGAAAATATGTGTGTATGTGCAAAGTTATCTATACAATGAGAAAATATGTGTGTATGTGCAAAGTTATCTATACAATGAGAAAATATGTGTGTATGTGAAAAGTTATCTATACAATCAGAAAATATGTGTGTGTATGTGCAAAGTTATCTATACAATGAGAAAATATGTGTATGTGCAAAGTTATCTATACAATGAGAAAATATGTGTGTATGTGAAAAGTTATCAATACAATGAGAAAATATGTGTGTGTATGTGCAAAGTTATCTATACAATGAGAAAATATGTGGATGTGCAAAGTTATCTATACAATGAGAAAATATGTGTATGTATGTGCAAAGTTATCTATACAATGAGAAAATATGTGTATGTGCAAAGTTATCTATACAATGAGAAAATATGTGTATGTATGTGCAAAGTTATCTATACAATGAGAAAATATGTGTGTATTTGCAAAGTTATCTATACAATGAGAAAATATGTGTATGTATGTGCAAAGTTATCTATACAATGAGAAAATATGTGTGTATGTGCAAAGTTATCTATACAATGAGAAAATATGTGTGTATGTGCAAAGTTATCTGTACAATGAGAAAATATGTGTATGTATGTGCAAAGTTATCTATACAATGAGAAAATATGTGTATGTGCAAAGTTATCTATACAATGAGAAAATATGTGTATGTATGTGCAAAGTTATCTATACAATGAGAAAATATGTGTGTATGTGCAAAGTTATCTATAAATGAGAAAATATGTGTGTATGTGCAAAGTTATCTATACAATGACAAAATATGTGTGTATGTGCAAAGTTATCTATACAATGAGAAAATATGTGTGTATGTGCAAAGTTATCTATACAATGACAAAATATGTGTGTATGTGCAAAGTTATCTATACAATGAGAAAATATGTGTGTATGTGCAAAGTTATCTATACAATGACAAAATATGTGTGTATGTGCAAAGTTATCTATACAATGAGAAAATATGCGTGTGTATGTGCAAAGTTATCTATACAATGAGAAAATATGCGTGTGTATGGGAAAAGTTATCTATACAATGAGAAAATATGTTTATGTATGTGCAAAGTTATCTATACAATGAGAAAATATGTGTATGTATTTGCAAAGTTATCTATACAATAAGAAAATATGTGTATGTATTTGCAAAGTTATCTATACAATAAGAAAATATGTGTATGTATGTGCAAAGTTATCTATGCAATGAGAAAATATGCGTGTGTATGTGCAAAGTTATCTATACAATGAGAAAATATGTGTATGTATGTGCAAAGTTATCTATACAATGAGAAAATATGTGTATGTATGTGCAAAGTTACCTATACAATGAGAAAATATGTGTATGTGCAAAGTTATCTATACAATGAGAAAATATGTGTATGTATGTGCAAAGTTATCTATACAATGAGAAAATATGTGTGTATGTGCAAAGTTATCTATACAATGAGAAAATATGTGTGTATTTGCAAAGTTATCTATACAATGAGAAAATATGTGTATGTATGTGCAAAGTTATCTATACAATGAGAAAATATGTGTATGTGCAAAGTTATCTATACAATGAGAAAATATGTGTGTATGTGCAAAGTTATCTATACAATGAGAAAATATGTGTGTATGTGCAAAGTTATCTATACAATGAGAAAATATGTGTGTATGTGAAAAGTTATCTATACAATCAGAAAATATGTGTGTGTATGTGCAAAGTTATCTATACAATGAGAAAATATGTGTATGTGCAAAGTTATCTATACAATGAGAAAATATGTGTGTATGTGAAAAGTTATCAATACAATGAGAAAATATGTGTGTGTATGTGCAAAGTTATCTATACAATGAGAAAATATGTGGATGTGCAAAGTTATCTATACAATGAGAAAATATGTGTATGTATGTGCAAAGTTATCTATACAATGAGAAAATATGTGTATGTGCAAAGTTATCTATACAATGAGAAAATATGTGTATGTATGTGCAAAGTTATCTATACAATGAGAAAATATGTGTGTATTTGCAAAGTTATCTATACAATGAGAAAATATGTGTATGTATGTGCAAAGTTATCTATACAATGAGAAAATATGTGTGTATGTGCAAAGTTATCTATACAATGAGAAAATATGTGTGTATGTGCAAAGTTATCTGTACAATGAGAAAATATGTGTATGTATGTGCAAAGTTATCTATACAATGAGAAAATATGTGTATGTGCAAAGTTATCTATACAATGAGAAAATATGTGTATGTATGTGCAAAGTTATCTATACAATGAGAAAATATGTGTGTATGTGCAAAGTTATCTATAAATGAGAAAATATGTGTGTATGTGCAAAGTTATCTATACAATGACAAAATATGTGTGTATGTGCAAAGTTATCTATACAATGAGAAAATATGTGTGTATGTGCAAAGTTATCTATACAATGACAAAATATGTGTGTATGTGCAAAGTTATCTATACAATGAGAAAATATGTGTGTATGTGCAAAGTTATCTATACAATGACAAAATATGTGTGTATGTGCAAAGTTATCTATACAATGAGAAAATATGTGTGTATGTGCAAAGTTATCTATACAATGACAAAATATGTGTGTATGTGCAAAGTTATCTATACAATGAGAAAATATGCGTGTGTATGTGCAAAGTTATCTATACAATGAGAAAATATGCGTGTGTATGGGAAAAGTTATCTATACAATGAGAAAATATGTTTATGTATGTGCAAAGTTATCTATACAATGAGAAAATATGTGTATGTATTTGCAAAGTTATCTATACAATAAGAAAATATGTGTATGTATTTGCAAAGTTATCTATACAATAAGAAAATATGTGTATGTATGTGCAAAGTTATCTATGCAATGAGAAAATATGCGTGTGTATGTGCAAAGTTATCTATACAATGAGAAAATATGTGTATGTATGTGCAAAGTTATCTATACAATGAGAAAATATGTGTATGTATGTGCAAAGTTACCTATACAATGAGAAAATATGTGTATGTGCAAAGTTATCTATACAATGAGAAAATATGTGTATGTATGTGCAAAGTTATCTATACAATGAGAAAATATGTGTGTATGTGCAAAGTTATCTATACAATGAGAAAATATGTGTGTATTTGCAAAGTTATCTATACAATGAGAAAATATGTGTATGTATGTGCAAAGTTATCTATACAATGAGAAAATATGTGTATGTATGTGCAAAGTTATCTATACAATGAGAAAATATGTGTGTATGTGCAAAGTTATCTATACAATGAGAAAATATGTGTGTATGTGCAAAGTTATCTATACAATGACAAAATATGTGTGTATGTGCAAAGTTATCTATACAATGAGAAAATATGTGTGTATGTGCAAAGTTATCTATACAATGAGAAAATATGTGTGTATGTGCAAAGTTATCTATACAATGAGAAAATATGTGTGTATGTGCAAAGTTATCTATACAATGACAAAATATGTGTGTATGTGCAAAGTTATCTATACAATGAGAAAATATGCGTGTGTATGTGCAAAGTTATCTATACAATGAGAAAATATGCGTGTGTATGGGAAAAGGTATCTATACAATGAGAAAATATGTTTATGTATGTGCAAAGTTATCTATACAATGAGAAAATATGTGTATGTATTTGCAAAGTTATCTATACAATAAGAAAATATGTGTATGTATTTGCAAAGTTATCTATACAATAAGAAAATATGTGTATGTATGTGCAAAGTTATTTATGCAATGAGAAAATATGGGTGTGTATGTGCAAAGTTATCTATACAATGAGAAAATATGTGTATGTATGTGCAAAGTTATCTATACAATGAGAAAATATGTGTATGTATGTGCAAAGTTATCTATGCAATGAGAAAATATGCGTGTGTATGGGAAAAGTTATCAATACAATGAGAAAATATGTGTGTATGTGCAAAGTTATCTATACAATGAGAAAATATGTGTATGTGCAAAGTTATCTATACAATGAGAAAATATGTGTGTATGTGCAAAGTTATCTATACAATTAGAAAATATGTGTATGTATGTGCAAAGTTATCTATACAATGGGAAAATATGCGTATGTATGTGCAAAGTTATCTATACAATTAGATTTCCTAAATTAATAAGAATTTATTATTTATCGCTCGTGGACTCCAGATTAGTCAAATAATATTTTGAAAATCGCAATGGAGATATGCCGCTTTCTTTATATACGATAGAAAGAAGAAAACAATATGAGTTGACAACTAGAAGAAACAGAACACCATAACGACCAAACTTTTCTCACCGTGGTTACGACGGTGGTGACAATGTGTAAGAGCTATGGCGTCTCGATCTCCAATAACTGGCAGGACAACCTATGGCGACAGATTTGCACGAAACTCGACGAATAGAGCTCTGGTAAAGTCGGCATCGTATTCCTTCAGTCGTAGCAAGCAAAGGCGTGTTAAGTGCATAACCACGAATTAATGGAAAAAAGTGTTAAGTGCATAACCACGAATTAATGGCAAAGGCGTGTTAAGTGCATAACCACGAATTAATGACAAAGGCGTGTTAAGTGCATAACCACGAATTAATGACAAAGGCGTGTTAAGTGCATAACCACGAATTAATAACAAAGGCGTGTTAAGTGCATAACCATGAATTAATGACAAAGGCGTGTTAAGTGCATAACCATGAATTAATGGCAAAGGCGTGTTAAGTGCATAACCACGAATTAATGGAAAAAGATGTTAAGTGCATAACCATGAATTAATGGCAAAGGCTTGTTAAGTGCATAACCACGAATTAATGGGAAAAGTGTTAAGTGCATAACCACGAATTAATGGAAAAAGGTGTTAAGTGCATAACCATGAATTAATGGCAAAGGCGTGTTAAGTGCATAACCACGAATTAATGGAAAAAGTGTTAAGTGCATAACCATGAATTAATGAAAAAACTGTTAAGTGCATCACCACGAATTAATGGCAAAGGCGTGTTAAGTGCATAACCACGAATTAATGGAAAAAGGTGTTAAGTGCATAACCACGAATTAATAGCAAAGGCGTGTTAAGTGCATAACCACGAATTAATGGAAAAAGTGTTAAGTGCATAACCATGAATTAATGGAAAAAGTGTTAAGTGCATAACCATGAATTAATGAAAAAAGTGTTAAGTGCATAACCACGAATTAATGGCAAAGGCGTGTTAAGTGCATAACCACGAATTAATGGAAAAAGGTGTTAAGTGCATAACCACGAATTAATAGCAAAGGCGTGTTAAGTGCATAACCATGAATTAATGGAAAAAGTGTTAAGTGCATAACCATGAATTAATAGAAAAAGTGTTAAGTGCATAACCATGAATTAATGGAAAAAGTGTTAAGTGCATAACCATGAATTAATGGAAAAAGTGTTAAGTGCATAACCATGAATTAATGGAAAAAGTATAAAGTGCATAATCATGAATTAATAGAAAAAGTGTTAAGTGCATAACCATGAATTAATGGAAAAAGTGTTAAGTGCATAACAATGAATTAATGGAAAAAGTGTTAAGTGCATAACCATGAATTAATGGAAAAAGTGTTAAGTGCATAACCATGAATTAATGGAAAAGGTGTTAAGTGCATAACCATGAATTAATGGAAAAAGTGTTAAGTGCATAACAATGAATTAATGGAAAAAGTGTTAAGTGCATAACCATGAATTAATGGAAAAGGTGTTAAGTGCATAACCATGAATTAATGGAAAAAAGTGTTAAGTGCATAACCATGAATTAATGGAAAAAGTGTTAAGTGCATAACCATGAATTAATGGAAAAAGTGTTAAGTGCATAACCACGAATTAATGGAAAAAGTGTTAAGTGCATAACCATGATTTAATGGAAAAAGTGTTAAGTGCATAACCATGAATTAATGGAAAAAGTATTAAGTGAATAACCATGAATTAATGGAAAAAGTATTAAGTGCATAACCACGAATTAATGGAAAAAGTGTTGAGTGCATAACCATGAATTAATGGAAAAAGTGTTAAGTGCATAACCACGAATTAATGGAAAAAGTGTTAAGTGCATAACCATGAATTAATGGAAAAAGTGTTAAGGGCATAACCACGAATTAATGGAAAAAAGTGTTAAGTGCATTAAAACGTGATTAGTTAAAGTTCAGAATAAAATCACGCTTTCTCTTAACGGTTAATTTTAAAAAAAAAATCTTCTGAACGCTATTAAAAGTTAAATTCTTCACTAGTTTGGAGACGGAATGCGTTGTTGTGATAAGTGATTTTTTTCTCTACTAATTCGCACTTTTTATTTTAAGATTCAAATATTAATAACTACATTTTATTTCAGTATTTAATTTATGTATTTCTGTTGTATTAAATGCTAGCTTCTTTTTTTTTTTCTCGTCCATAAATGTTTATCTACCAAGTTGATCTTAAATATTGTATAATCAATCCATTATATTATCATTTTCAGTCCCCCACCCCTAATTTCTGGCTCCCATCTTATCTCGCAATTACTTATAACGTCACCAACTAACTTCGGAAGAACCCCCCCCATCCGATTTTGTTTTATATCATAAGTTGCTTAAAACGTGATTAGTTAAAGTTCAGAATAAAATCACGCTTTCTCTTAACGGTTAATTAAAAAAAAAAAAATCTTCTGAACGCTATTAAAAGTTAAATTCTTCACTAGTTTGGAGACGGAATGCGTTGTTGTGATAAGTGATTTTTTTCTCTACTAATTCGCACTTTTTATTTTAAGATTCAAATATTAATAACTACATTTTATTTCAGTATTTAATTTATGTATTTCTGTTGTATTAAATGCTAGCTTCTTTTTTTTTTTTTTCTCGTCCATAAATGTTTATCTACCAAGTTGATCTTAAATATTGTATAATCAATCCATTATATTATCATTTTCAGTCCCCCACCCCTAATTTCTGGCTCCCATCTTATCTCGCAATTACTTATAACGTCACCAACTAACTTCGGAAGAACCCCCCCCCATCCGATTTTGTTTTATATCATAAGTTGCTTAAAACGTGATTAGTTAAAGTTCAGAATAAAATCACGCTTTCTCTTAACGGTTAATTTAAAAAAAAAAAATCTTCTGAACGCTATTAAAAGTTAAATTCTTCACTAGTTTGGAGACGGAATGCGTTGTTGTGATAAGTGATTTTTTTCTCTACTAATTCGCACTTTTTATTTTAAGATTCAAATATTAATAACTACATTTTATTTCAGTATTTAATTTATGTATTTCTGTTGTATTAAATGCTAGCTTCTTTTTTTTTTTTTTCTCGTCCATAAATGTTTATCTACCAAGTTGATCTTAAATATTGTATAATCAATCCATTATATTATCATTTTCAGTCCCCCACCCCTAATTTCTGGCTCCCATCTTATCTCGCAATTACTTATAACGTCACCAACTAACTTCGGAAGAACCCCCCCCATCCGATTTTGTTTTATATCATAAGTTGCTTAAAACGTGATTAGTTAAAGTTCAGAATAAAATCACGCTTTCTCTTAACGGTTAATTTAAAAAAAAAAAAAAATCTTCTGAACGCTATTAAAAGTTAAATTCTTCACTAGTTTGGAGACGGAATGCGTTGTTGTGATAAGTGATTTTTTCTCTACTAATTCGCACTTTTTATTTTAAGATTCAAATATTAATAACTACATTTTATTTCAGTATTTAATTTATGTATTTCTGTTGTATTAAATGCTAGCTTCTTTTTTTTTTTCTCGTCCATAAATGTTTATCTACCAAGTTGATCTTAAATATTGTATAATCAATCCATTATATTATCATTTTCAGTCCCCTACCCCTTATTTCTGGCTCCCATCTTATCTCGCAATTACTTATAACGCCACCAACTAACTTCGGAAGAACCCCCCCATCCGATTTCGTTTTATATCATAAGTTGCTTAAAACGTGATTAGTTAAAGTTCAGAATAAAATCACGCTTTCTCTTAACGGTTAATTTAAAAAAAAAAAAATCTTCTGAACGCTATTAAAAGTTAAATTCTTCACTAGTTTGGAGACGGAATGCGTTGTTGTGATAAGTGATTTTTTTCTCTACTAATTCGCACTTTTTATTTTAAGATTCAAATATTAATAACTACATTTTATTTCAGTATTTAATTTATGTATTTCTGTTGTATTAAATGCTAGCTTCTTTTTTTTTTTTCTCTCTCGTCCATAAATGTTTATTTATCTACCGAGTTGATTGCAAAAATAGATTACCTAATTGTACTCATTTTTAGTTCGTGGGAGGGGAATCTATCACCATACTTTCCCTTAAACAGGTCCGTTGGACTTTTATTAAGTACAATACTTAATAGTTATTTTTTATTTTTTATTTATTTATTTTTTTTTAATGGAGAGTAGAAAACGCATTGTGGATGCGTTATCGGCAGCTCCTGTTACTCTCGCTTCTTCTTATTTGTCCCTCAGTCCTCATTTTTTAAATGAGTGATTTTTCTGACAAAGGGAGAAGAAAAAGCTGTTTTCTAGGTTGGCAGTATTTTTGCGCGAACAGTTGGCAGAGTTGGTGGAAATTTTCTGTTTCTATGTCTATCCTTGTAGCCATGTCACTAGTAAGGGTGCTGGAGGTAAACGTTTTGTCTGGGCTGACGTTATCCGCCTGATAGTCAGGGACCCGAACCTTGGATTAACCACTAAGGAGGCTGTCCTATCAGCAGGTGCAAAGTACTGGGGCTGCTGTATTGCCATTTGGTGAATGGAATCTGGACCATGCAGTAGCTTCTGGTGGGGCCTCTCGATGCCATACTAGTGGGTAATTGTTACGGCTTTACCTTATCATGTGGTACAAAAAAAAATTCTTCGTTTCTTTTTCTCTCTTAGTTTCCCCTCTCTGTCCTGCTCTAAGTAAATCTGTCGACCTAGTCCACAAATTCCAAAATTTCATCATGACAAGTTTCAAGAAAAAATACACGATTAAACCCGGTTCTCCAACTTCCAACGTAGACCCCTACTACCATGTCTCCTTCTCCAACATCAGGGGTCTACGTTCTAACCTTCCAGAGGTTGAAACCCAATTACAGGAGACTAAACCAGACCTTTTATTTTTAAGTGAAACTGGCATTGGACAGGCTATTTCCCTAGATGAGTTTGCAATTACAGGATACTCTAACTTGACTTCTAAATCTGACCCCCAAGATCGCCATGGGCATGGAATATGTGCCTATATTAAAGATAGCTTTCCATGTGGGAGGGACATCTCCAGGGAAGATCCTAACTTACCCTATATGTGCTTCCGGGTTGCTTTAGCTCACACTACTGCATTTATATTTACTCTCTATCGCCCCCACAACAGCGGAGTTACTATCTTTCAAAGCATATCTGAGAAAATTGACCAAGTCCTTTCTACTTATCCTTCAGCTAACATTCACGTATGTGGAGACTTCAATGTTCACAACGTCGAATGGTTGACCCACTCAAACAAGACTGATGATGAGGGGAGGTTCTGTCATGATTTCTCCATTGCCTATGACCTCACTCAGATTGTTCAGGAACCTACCCGTGTGCCCGATAATGACGGCCAGTATGCGAGCCTACTAGACCTTTTTCTCACAACTTGCCCTGAACTATGTTCAGTTTCTGTTCTGTTGCCTCTTGGATCTTCCGACCACTCTGTTGTATCAATTAAGATAAAAATGAAATGTAATAAGTCCCCAGACGTACCACTTCATCGTACAGTATATCGATACACTAAGGCTGACTGGGATAGCTTCCGTACATTTATATCTGATCTACCTCTGCATTCCATGTTTAAAAAGGATGTGTCCTCTATAGTATTAGACCTAACTGAATGGTTAATTGTAGGTATTGACCATTTCATACCCTCTAAAAAGTTTCAGCAAAAACCTAACAGCCAGCCATGGTTCTCTCCAGAATGTGCTGCTGCCATTGCGCACAGAAATCACTTTTTCCACTGCTTCAAACGTAATAGATGTATGGAAACTAAAGCCGTTTTCAGGACTGCCAGCAACCATTGTAAGAAAGTAATAAGGAACGCAAGAGAGTTGTATGCTCAGTCTGTTAAGTCCAAAGTAGCTGAGCAGCGGCTTGGTTCCCACCAGTTTTGGCAAATAGCAAACAGAATCCTGAACAGAAGCGTGTGCTCCATCCCAACTATTATCAATGGACCTGAGGTAATCTCGTCAGCATCAGACAAAGCCAAACTCTTTGTCAAGAACTTTGCAGCTAATTCTACCCTTTGCGACCAAGACCGCCAACCCCCAATATTTCCTCCTGTATCAGAAAACACGCTATGTGATATACGTATATCTGTACGTGATGTTGCCAAGCTAATCAAAAACCTTGATTCCAGTAAAGCAACTGGCCCTGATGGTATTCCAATTATAGTACTCAAAAAACTTCAACCTGAACTAGCGCCCATACTTACAAAACTGTTTAAACGTTGTCTTAAGGAGAATAGTTTCCCATCTCCCTGGAAAATCTCATCAGTATGCCCTGTATTTAAGAATTCAGGTGATCGCTCATCCCCCTCTCAGTACAGGCCAATAAGTCTCCTGTGCGTCATGAGTAAGTTGCTAGAATCTGTGTTAAATACAGAAATAATCAAACATCTCAACAAAAATAACCTTCTTAGTGACACTCAATATGGTTTCCGTTCTGCTAGATCTACAGCAGATGTCCTTACAGTTATATCGCATAGGATTAGCAAATCTCTCGACGGTGGCAATCTTTCTAGGGCAATTGCTCTTGACATATCTAAAGCCTTTGATAGGGTATGGCATAAAGGTTTACTTCATAAGATCGCTAGCTATGGTATAGCTGGAAAAGTCTTCTCAATTATTAAATCATTTCTTTCTGATAGGTTCATAAGAGTAGTAGTTGAGGGGCAAAATTCAGAAGCTCACAGTATTAATGCCGGTGTCCCTCAGGGATCCATCCTGGGCCCAACTCTTTTCCTGATCTACATTAATGATCTTCCAAATCATATCCTTACATCATTTGTAGACATTTATGCTGACGACACTACCATTTATGGTACCACATCTAAGACAGTAAACGAGCAAGTACTCTCCAATTCTCTCTCCTCTGATCTTGAGCATGTAGTACAATGGGGAAAGGAGTGGCTGGTTACTTTTAATGCATCTAAAACCAAGCTTCTCTCTTTACATCATCAACATTTTAATCCACATTTGTCATCAATTGAAATGAATGGCTCTCGTCTTCAGGGGGCCTCAAGTTTTGACAAGCTTCTGGGTTTGACCATTACTCCTGATCTTAAATGGAACACGTATATCAAATCTGTTGCCAAGGCCGCTGGAAAAATGGTGGGATCTTTCTATCGATCCAGTAGATATCTCACTGCTGATGCTATTCTCTATCTATATAAGAGCCAGGTACGTCCAAGGATGGAATACTGTTGCCACATCTGGGCAGGAGCTGCTAGAAAGGACTTGTCCTGCCTTGATAGAGTTCAAAATAGACTTCGTAGCCTCGTAGGAGATGTCCTTTTCTCCTCCTTACAACCTCTATCTCACAGAAGAGATGTTGCGAGTTTGTCTCTGATGTATCGTTATTTTCATGGAAAGTGTTCAACTGAGCTTCAATCTATGGTCCCCCCTCGCCAAACTTTCACAAGAAACACTCGTCTAGCTGTAAACACTATCAATAATTTCCCCCACTCTTTATCTGTGCCTAAACCTAAACATAGATTCCATGAACAAAGCTTCTTTCTTAGAACTGCACGCCTGTGGAATTGTCTTCCGTTTTCCTGCTTTCCGGCTGACTACAATATGGTTGTCTTTAAGTCTAAGGTAAATAAGTTCTTGATGAGCCGTTCCATATAAGTTATTAAATTTACCAAATTTTCATTACTAATGATTACTATATTGACCAACTTCTACTGTACACTCTTTAACCCTTATCCTTGAGTGGCCTCTGGGCCTTGATAATGTGGTGATGCCTTTGTAAAAAAAAAAAAAAAAGTGAATAACCACGAATTAATGGAAAAATGTGTTAAGTGCATAACCATGAATTAATGGAAAAAGTGTTAAGTGCATAACCATGAATTAATCGAAATGTGTTAAGTGCATAACCATGAATTAATCGAAAAAGTGTTAAGTGCATAACCATGAATTAATCGAAAAAGTGTTAAGTGCATAACCACGAATTAATGGAAAAATGTGTTAAGTGCATAACCATGAATTAATGGGAAAAGTGTTAAGTGCATAACCATGAATTAATGGAAAAATGTGTTAAGTGCATAACCATGAATTAATGGAAAAATGTGTTAAGTGCATAACCATGAATTAATGGGAAAAGTGTTAAGTGCATAACCATGAATTAATCGAAAAAGTGTTAAGTGCATAACCATGAATTAATGGAAAAAGGTGTTAAGTGCATAACCACGAATTAATGGGAAAAGTGTTAAGTGCATAACCACGAATTAATTGCAAAGGCGTGTTAAGTGCATAACCACGAATTAATGGAAAAAGTGTTAAGTGCATAACCATGAATTAATGGAAAAAGTGTTAAGTGCATAACCATGAATTAATGAAAAAAGTGTTAAGTGCATAACCACGAATTAATGGCAAAGGCGTGTTAAGTGCATAACCACGAATTAATGGAAAAAAGTTTTAAGTGCATAACCACGAATTAATAGCAAAGGCAGGTTAAGTGCATAACCATGAATTAATGGAAAAAGTGTTAAGTGCATAACCATGAATTAATGGAAAAAGTGTTAAGTGCATAACCATGAATTAATGAACAAAGTGTTAACTGCATAACCACGGACAATGGCAAAGGCGTGTTAAGTGCATAACCACGAATTAATGGCAAAGGCGTGTTAAGTGCATAACCACGAATTAATGGCAAAGGCGTGTTAAGTGCATAACCACGAATTAATGGAAAAAGTGTTAAGTGCATAACCACGAATTAATGGAAAAAAGTGTTAAGTGCATAGCCATGAATTAATGGAAAAAAGTGTTAAGTGCATAACCACGAATTAATGGAAAAAAGTGTTAACTGCATAACCACGAATTAATGGCAAAGGCGTGTTAAGTGCATAACCACGAATTAATGGCAAAGGCGTGTTAAGTGCATAACCACGAATTAATGGAAAAAGTGTTAAGTGCATAACCACGAATTAATGGAAAAAGTGTAAAGTGCATAACCACGAATTAATGGAAAAAAGTGTTAAGTGCATAACCACGAATTAATGGAAAAAAGTGTTAAGTGCATAACCACGAATTAATGGAAAAATGTGTTAAGTGCATAACCACGAATTAATGGAAAAAAGTGTTAAGTGCATAACCACGAATTAATGGAAAAAAGTGTTAATGCATAACCACGAAATTATGGAAAAAAGTGTTAAGTGCATAACCACGAATTAATGGAAAAAGTGTTAAGTGCATAACCACGAATTAATGGAAAAATGTGTTAAGTGCATAACCATGAATTAATGGCAAAGGCGTGTTAAGTGCATAAACAACGAATTAATGGAAAAAAGTTTTAAGTGCATAACCACGAATTAATGGAAAAAAGTGTTAAGTGCATAACCACGAATTAATGGAAAAATGTGTTAAGTGCATAACCACGAATTAATGGAAAAAAGTGTTAAGTGCATAACCACGAATTAATGGGAAAAGTGTTAAGTGCATAACCACGAATTAATGGAAAAAGGTGTTAAGTGCATAACCATGAATTAATGGCAAAGGCGTGTTAAGTGCATAACCACGAATTAATGGAAAAAGTGTTAAGTGCATAACCATGAATTAATGAAAAAAGTGTTAAGTGCATCACCACGAATTAATGACAAAGGCGTGTTAAGTGCATAACCACGAATTAATGGAAAAAAGTGTTAAGTGCATAACCACGAATGAATGGAAAAAAGTGTTAAGTGCATAACCACGAATTAATGGCAAAGGCGTATTAAGTGCATAACCCCGAATTAATGGAAAAAAGTGTTAAGTGCATAACCACGAATTAATGGAAAAAAGTGTTAAGTGCATAACCATGAATTAATGGAAAAATGTGTTAAGTGCATAACCACGAATTAATGGAAAAAAGTGTTAAGTGCATAACCACGAATTAATGGCAAAGGCGCGTTAAGTGCATAACCACGAATTAATGGAAAAAAGTGTTAAGTGCATAACCACGAATTAATGGAAAAAAGTTTTAAGTGCATAACCACGAATTAATGGAAAAAAGTGTTAAGTGCATAACCACGAATTAATGGAAAAATGTGTTAAGTGCATAACCATGAATTAATGGCAAAGGCGTGTTAAGTGCATAACCACGAATTAATGGAAAAAAGTGTTAAGTGCATAACCACGAATTAATGGAAAAAAGTGTTAAGTGCATAACCACGAATTAATGGAAAAAAGTGTTAAGTGCATAACCACGAATTAATGGAAAAATGTGTTAAGTGCATAACCATGAATTAATGGCAAAGGCGTGTTAAGTGCATAACCACGAATTAATGGAAAAAAGTGTTAAGTGCATAACCACGAATTAATGGAAAAAAGTGTTAAGTCCATAACCACGAATTAATGAAGTAAAAGCTGCTTCTGCACTATTCGCTTTCGTATGCTGTACCAACTATTCCCTGACTTCGCATGCAGCCGCTGTACCTTGCTGCTCATGGTTTCGACAGAAGATACCCTAAAATCTGCAGTTTAACGAGTAGCTGCGACTAACGAGGAAGACTTCTTCGACAATCCTGAGGAACAATTTTCTTGAACATATATAGAAGTTCAACTCTCGTGACAACAGAAGAAAAATGAACGTGTTCAAATAGCTAGGATAGAACAATAAGAAAATACGTAGATAGCAGTTTAATAGACGATTTAGTTTTTCAACTGGGCTAGAGTTTGATTTGAATGTAAAATCTTTAATATGATAATCTTATTGCTATAATTAACCATTCATTGTGATAAATTAAAATAGTAAAATAAAATGTTCTCAACTCGTGACTCTTTGGCCTGTGTGTATTGGATTGTGTATATATATATATATATATACATATATATATATATATATACACATATATATATATGTATATGTATATATATATGTGTGTGTGTGTGTGCGTGTGTGTGTGCGCGCATGTGTGTGTGTGTGCGTGCATATGTGCGTGCGTATGTGTGTTATTCAGGGATACGTGTTTCGCCGTATCTACGACTCATCAGCGAATTTAACTATTCCTAGTTTCGATCCAAACAAGAACAGTTTGTTGTTGGGTGCGTTATCGATTGAAATTACGTGCTATTTTATCACCTTAAATTTATGTTGAGATTTTGTTGTTATTTTTCTTCGTGATAATTGTATTTCGATATAAATTATTTCTCTTGAGAGTTCTTTTAGGAAGAATTATCTCACATTCAAAGGATGTATAAGAATACATGACATTTTATCGCCTCGCTTTTGATGTCCTTATAAATCCTTTTCTATTTCTTTTTATTCCTTTTACCATCTTCCTCTTTTTTCATATCTCTTCGCCTTCGCGTCTCTCTTTATATTACCTCACTCACTCTATCTTTCTCTTCAGTCCTGTGACTCTCTCTCTCTCTCTCTCTCTCTCTCTACCTATCTATCTATCTATCTATCTATCTATTCTGTTATCTATCTCAACCTATCTTATTCTTTGTCCTCTACTTGAAAATGTTTATGAAAACATTCCAAATATTTTTACGCTCTCTTGTGATTTCATAATGGAACCTCTCTCTTTCCTCTCCCGCATTATCTCTCTCATTCCACTCTCCCTAGCCCTCCCCATATTTTTCTCACTCTTTCTCTTCCTTCCTCACTCCACCCACTCTTTCCTTTCCTTCCTTTCTATTTTTTCCAGTATTTACATCATTCTATTCTTCTCCTCATTTTCGTATCATTCGCTCATTACGTTATTCGACATTCCTCCTTTCATCTAAAATATTCACGTCCAGATGAAAATTGTGCTCGGTGGCAAGCAAGCAAGAACACAAATCATCGGTGTTTCAGTAGCAAATATATTATTCAATCTATCTAGGACTAAAAGTCCGATTTTCATGAGTGAAGGAATGTAGTTGAGTCCTGCTCCATGTTTTAGCTGCAGAATGTCTTTGTTCGCCAACATTTCATATACAGTCACATCGAAATAATCAAGTTAGTCTTTATAGTTTCATTAACAAACAATATAACTAAAAAGCGGGTGGAGTAGAGTAGCTGACGCAGCAAATCCTCGGGGATTTTGATTGGGAGTGGTCGACGCCAGCATTCGTCGCCATCTCTATCAATTTCGGATTAAGATGAAAATTGGCAATCGTCATCAAACTGACCTGGATGAACTTTTATTGGCCCCATGGGGATGAGGGGAAAACTAAAAAGTATGCGTCTCTGGTTGGCAAGTTCTTATTTATTTATTTAACCAGTACGAGTATTTTTAGATGTTTTTTTTATAAGTGTGGTTAGCGATGGAAATGTTATTTCAAACTTAATACAGGGCACGGGTAGACGAAGCATTTTACAAAGATACGTGGACGCATTTAAAATGTCAAGCAGACAAAACGACGGGCAAATCTCTTTATGTATTGTATTTAAACTTATGTACATTCAATCTACATAATTAAAGTTGACAATTCCATTTTAATGATAAACCTGACAAACAGGGAATACCCTGACCTTTTGGCTACGACAAATGTGTGGTATACGTTCTCATACTGCACTTCATTTATTTTAACGCTGATTCATGTGTTATGAGTAAAAGTTGATTTCTATATCAAAGTAATACGCAATAAAAAGGATAGCCCAGGCGACATATTATTTTAGGGAGTTTGACTTTTTCTATATTTTAAACCGACCTTGTGCCTAAGTCTGCCCCCGTGATGAAACAATTAAATAGCAACAAACTAAAATGATATTTCTTCTTCAAGCGTTACAACAGCCTGTTGAACAGGATCACTTCGTTAAATGTTTGGCTTCATTTATATTAAGATGTTGCATGTTTACCTATTCCAAATCAAAGCGTGACAAACTAATACACCTATAGGGTACCATCATTATAAATATGTAAGGAAATAGTAATACTGAAGAAAACAGCTGAAATGATAAAAAAATCCTCGAGTTCGGAAACTAAGACATATAATCAGGTAACACCGACCGATTACAGATAAGTTGAAATAGAGCCAAAATATTAAATGAGTCAAAGGGAAGTACACTAGGTGTATCAGAATTTTTGTAGGAATTTTTGACACCTCTAACACGAAACTGCGAATAAAATATAAAAAAAAACTCGTAATGTCTCTTTTAAAAATTGGTTGTTTACTTTCTTTATCGATTATACTTCCAAAATAAACTATTAAAGTTGTATAAAAAGTAATAGAAATAGTTGTTTTTTTTATTTTTTAATAAACAGTAATGAAATTAATTGAATTTTACGAGCTCAGTATTTTTCAATTTTTTAACTTTAAGAATCTATCAAAATTTTTCTATTGATTAAATTTTTACGATATTTTGCTCCTTTAATTGAAAAAAAAATTAGGGCTTGGATTACATTTTTCGAGTAGTTATAAGCTTGGAAAGACAGGAGGTCTAATTAATTCACGCCTCCCATTTTGAAATGTCTATTAAAAAGTAAATAATTAATTTACTCACCAAAGTGTTATATATCACAAATTGAAGATAAAAGATCAATAAATAATATATTCAAATTTGAAACAAAAAAAAGTAGTGTTTTTTTAGAAATTTACCTGTAAAGTCCGAAGTTTAAAACCTTTAAAAAAAAACACGTTGTTTGTTTTTGCTTTTTGTTTTTTAATGAAACCTTGGTCCTTGCTCCTTTAATTGAAAAAAGATTAGGGCTTGAATTACATTTGTCCAGGAGTTATAAGCTTGGAAAGACGGGGTGGAATTATTCAATATTTTTCATGAAATTTATGACACACCTAGAAGTACACCTGTCAAATATTCATTAATCTAACATAATACAAAAACAGTGGTCTAACCAACCTCAGTTTGTATCATATGAGATGATTGTGAAGTGTCAAGGAGGGTGGAAACGTCAATGAGAAAAAGCGTCAGCTTGAAAGGCACAGAGATAACTAAAATCCCGAAGGCGGCTTTTTTCCACTCAAACTTAAGAGTAGTGTTTGTTGTTGCTGGGAAACGACTCTTACAAGAATGCAACGCGATTTGAAATCGTTTAAAAATATAATATTTTTATATCGTTTAATATTGCGGGGATCAATTTTCTAAGCAAACATTAGATTGCGCACTCTCTTAGTTCCCCTCTCTGTCCTGCTCTAAGCAAGTCTGGCGACCTAGTCCACAAACTCCAAAGTTCCATCATGACAGGTTTCAAGAAAAAATACACAATTAAACCCGGATCTCCAACTTCCAACGTAGACCGCCACTACCATGTCTCCTTCTTCAACATCAGGGGTGTACGTTCTAACCTTCCAGAGGTTGAAGCCCAATTACAGGAGACTAAACCTGACCTTTTATTTTTAAGCGAAACTGGCATTGGACAACCTATTTCCCTAGAAGAGTCCGTAATTAAAGGATACTCTAACTTAACTTCCAAATCTGAGCCCCAAGATCGCCATGGGCATGGAATGTGTTCCTATATTAAAGATGGCTTTCCATGTGGTAAGGACATCTCCAGAGAAGATCCTAATTTGCCCTATATGTGCTTTCGGGTTGCACTAGTTCACACTACTGTATTTATATTTACTATCTATCGCCCCCATAACAGCGGAGTTACTATCTTTAAAAATTGACCAAGTTTTATCAGCTTATCCTTCAGCTAACATTCAAGTATGTGGAGACTTCAATGTTCACAGTGTGGAATGGTTGACACACTCAAACAAGACCGATGATGAGGGGAGGTTCTGTCATGATTCCTCCATTGCTTATGACCTCACTCAGATTGTTCACGAACCCACCCGTGTGCCCGACAATGACGGCCTGTATGAGAGTCTCCTAGACTTTTTTCTTACACCTTGCCCAGAACTATGTTCAGTTTCCGTTCTGTCCTGACGGAATAGTTAATTGTAGGTATAAGCCGTTTCATACCCTCGAAAAAAGTTCCAGCAAAAGAGAGAACCATGGCTGGCTGTTAGCAGCCAGCTATGGTTCCAACTTAATAGATATATGGAAACTAAAGCCGCTTTCAGGACAGACAACAACCATTGTAAGAAAGTAATAAAGAACGCAAGAGAGTTGTATGCTCAGCCCATCAAGTCCAAAGTAGCTGAGCATAGTGAACACACAATCAATAACTTCCACCCCACTCTTTATCTGTGCCTAAACCTAAATGTTTTTTTATTTATTATATCCTTCATCATTTATTTATTTATTTATTATGTTCTTCATCATTCATTTATTTATTTATTATGTTCTTCATCATTCATTTATTTATTTATTATGTTCTTCATCATTTATTTATTTATTTATTATGTTCTTCATCATTAATTTATTATGTTATTCATCAATTATTTATTGATTTATTATGTTCTTCATCATTCATTTATTTATTTTTATGTTCTTCAACATTCATTTATTTATTTATTATGTTATTCATCATTTATTTATTGATTTATTATGTTCTTCATCATTTATTTATTATGTTCTTCATCATTTATTTATTTATTTATTATGTTCTTCATCATTAATTTATTGTGTTCTTCATCATTTATTTATTGATTATGTTATTCATCATTTATTTATTTATTATGTTCTTCATCAGTTATTTATTTATTATGTTCTTCATCATTTATTTATTTATTTATTATGTTCTTCATCATTAATTTATTATGTTATTCATCATTTATTTATTTATTATGTTATTCATCATTTATTTATTGATTTATTATGTTCTTCATCATTAATTTATTATGTTCTTCATCATTCATTTATTTATTTATTATGTTCTTCATCAGTTATTTATTTATTATGTTCTTCATCATTTATTTATTTATTTATTATGTTCTTCATCATTAATTTATTATGTTATTCATCATTTATTTATTTATTATGTTATTCATCATTTATTTATTGATTTATTATGTTCTTCATCATTTATTTATTATGTTCTTCATCATTCATTTATTTATTTATTATGTTCTTCATCATTAATTTATTGTGTTCTTCATCATTTATTTATTGATTTATTATGTTCTTCATCATTTATTTATTTATTATGTTCTTCATCAGTTATTTATTTATTATGTTCTTCATCATTTATTTATTTATTATGTTCTTCATCATTTATTTATTATGTTCTTCATCATTTATTTATTCATTTATTTATTTATTATGAACTTAATCATTTATTTATTTATTATGTTCTTCATCATTTATTTATTATGTTCTTCATCATTCATTTATTTATTTATTATGTTCTTCATCATTTATTTATTTATGTTCTTCATCATTTATTTATTTATTATGTTCTTCATCAGTTAATTATTTATTATGTTCTTCATCATTCATTCATTCATTTATTATGTTCTTCGTCATTTATTTATTATGTTCTTCATCATTTATTTATTTATGTATTATGTTCTTCATCATTTATTTATGTATTATGTTCTTCATCATTTATTTATTTATGTTCTTCATCATCTATTTATTTATTATGTTCTTCATCATTTATTTGTTTATTATGTTCTTCATCATTTATTGATTTATTATGTTCTTCATCATTTATTTATTCATTTATGTTCTTCATCATTTATTTATTTATTATGTTCTTAATCATTTATTTTTTTATTTATGTTCTTCATCATTTATTTATTTATTATGTTTTTCATTATTTATTTATTTATTATGTTCTTCATCATTTATTTATTTATTATGTTCTTCATCATTTATTTATTTATTATGTTCTTCATCATTTATTTATTTATTATGTTCTTCATCATTTATTTCTGTATTATGTTCTTCATCATTTATTTGTTTATTATGTTCTTCATCATTTATATATTTATTATGTTCTTCATCATTTATTTATTGATTTATTATGTTCTTAATCATTTATTTGTTTATTATGTTCTTCATCATTTATTTATTTATTATTATCTTCATCATTTATTTATTTATTATTATCTGCATCATTTATTTATTTATTATGTTCTTCATCAATTATTTATTGATTTATTATGTTTTTAATCATTTATTTGTTTATTATGTTCTCCATCATTTATTTATTTATTATGTTCTTCATCATTTATTTATTTATTATTATCTTCATCATTTATTTATTATATTTTCATCAATTATTTATTTATTTATTATGTTCTTTATTATTCATTTATTTATTTATTATGTTCTTCATCATTTATTTATTGATTTATTATGTTCTTCATCATTTATTTATTTATTATGTTCTTCATCAATTATTTATTTATTATGTTCTTCATCATTTATTTGTTTATTATGTTCTTCATCATTTATTTATTTATTATGTTCTTCATCAATTATTTATTTATTTATTATATTCTTAATCATTTAATTATTGATTTATTATGTTCTTAATCATTTATTTATTTATTTATTATGTTCTTCATCATTTATTTATTTATTATGTTCTTCATCATTTATTTATTTATTATGTTCTTCATCGTTTATTTATTTATTATGTTCTTCATCATTTATTTATTTATTTATTATGTTCTTCATCATTTATTTATTTATTATGTTCTTCATCATTTATTTATTTATTTATTATGTTCTTCATCATTTATTTATTGATTTATTATGTTCTTCATCATTTATTTATTTATTATGTTCTTCATCATTTATTTATTTATTTATTATGTTCTTAATCATTTATTTATTGATTTATTATGTTCTTAATCATTTATTTATTGATTTATTATGTTCTTCATCATTTATTTATTTATTATGTTCTTAATCATTTATTTATTTATTTATTATGTTCTTAATCATTTATTTATTTATTTATTATGTTCTTCATCATTTATTTATTGATTTATTATGTTCTTCATCATTTATTTATTGATTATGTTCTTCATCATTTATTTATTGATTTATTATGTTCTTAATCATTTATTTATTGATTTATTATGTTCTTCATCATTTATTTATTTATTATGTTCTTAATCATTTATTTATTGATTTATTATGTTTTTAATCATTTAATTATTTATTGATTATGTTCTTCATTATTTATTTATTTATTATGTTCTTCATCATTTATTTATTTATTATGTTCTTAATCATTTATTTATTGATTTATTATGTTCTTAATCATTTATTTATTTATTGATTATGTTCTTCATCATTTATTTATTTATTATGTTCTTCATCATTTATTTATTTATTATGTTCTTAATCATTTATTTATTGATTTATTATGTTCTTAATCATTTATTTATTTATTTATTATGTTCTTCATCATTTATTTATTGATTTATTATGTTCTTCATCATTTATTTATTGATTATGTTCTTCATCATTTATTTATTGATTTATTATGTTCTTCATCATTTATTTATTTATTATGTTCTTCATCATTTATTTATTTATTATGTTCTTCATCAATTATTTATTTATTTATTATGTTCTTCATCAATTATTTATTTATTTATTATGTTCTTCATCATTTATTTATTGATTTATTATGTTCTTCATCATTTATTTATTGATTTATTATGTTCTTCATCATTTATTTATTTATTATGTTCTTCATCAATTATTTATTTATTTATTATGTTCTTCATCATTCATTTATTTATTTATTATGTTCTTCATCATTTATTTATTTATTTATTATGTTCTTCATCATTCATTTATTTATTTATTATGTTCTTCATCATTTATTTATTTATTATGTTCGTCATCATTTATTTATTTATTTATTATGTTATTCATCATTTATTTATTGATTTATTATGTTCTTCATCATTTATTTGTTTATTATGTTCTTCATCATTTATTTATGTATTATGTTCTTCATCAATTATTTATTTATTATGTTCTTCATCAATTATTTATTTATTTATTATGTTCTTCATCAATTATTTATTTATTTATTATGTTCTTCATCATTCATTTATTTATTTATTATGTTCTTCATCATTTATTTATTTATTATGTTCTTCATCATTTATTTATTTATTATGTTCTTCATCAATTATTTATTTATTATGTTCTTCATCATTTATTTGTTTATTATGTTCTTCATCATTTATTTATTTATTATGTTCTTCATCAATTATTTATTTATTTATTATGTTCTTCATCATTTATTTATTGATTTATTATGTTCTTCATTAATTATTTATTTATTATGTTCTTCATCATTTATTTATTGATTTATTATGTTCTTAATAATTTATTTGTTTATTATGTTCTGCATCATTTATTTATTTATTATGTTCTTCATCATTTATTTATTGATTTATTATGTTCTTCATCATTTATTTATTTATTATGTTCTTCATCAATTATTTATTTATTTATTATGTTCTTCATCATTCATTTATTTATTTATTATGTTCTTCATCATTCATTCATTTATTTATTATGTTCTTCATCATTTATTTAATATGTTCTTCATCATTTATTTGTTTATTTATTATGTTCTTCATCATTTATTTATGTATTTATTATGTTCTTCATCATTTATTTATTGATGTTCTTCATCATTTATTGATTTAATATGTTCTTCATCATTTATTTATTTATTTATGTTATTCATGATTTATTTATTTATTATGTTCTTCATGATTTATTTATTTATTATGTTCTTCATCATTTATTTATTTATTATGTTCTTCATCATTTATTTATTGATTTATTATGTTCTTAATCATTTATTTGTTTATTATGTTCTTCATCATTTATTTGTTTATTATTTTCTTCTACATTTATTTATTGATTTATTATGTTCTTAATCACATTATTTATTTATTACGTTCTTCATCATTTATTTTTTTATGTTCTTCATCATCTATTTATTTATTATGTTCTTCATCATTTATTTGTTTATTATTTTCTTCATCATTTATTGATTTATTATGTTCTTCATAATTTATTTATTTATTATGTTCTTCATCATTTATTTATTTATTATGTTTTTAATTATTTATTTATTTGTTATGTTCTTCATAATTTATTTATTTATTATGTTCTTCATCATTTATTTATTTATTATATTCTTCATCATTTATTTTTTTATTATGTTCTTCATAATTTATTTGTTTATTATGTTCTTCATCATTTATTTATTTATTATGTTCTTCTCATATATTTATTTATTATTATCTTCATCATTTATTTATTTATTATGTTCTTCATCAATTATTTATTTATTTATTATGTTCTTCATCATTCATTTATTTATTTATTATGTTCTTTATTATTTATTTATTATGTTCTTCATCATTTATTTATTGATTTATTATGTTCTTAACCATTTATTTGTTTATTATGTTCTTCATCATTTATTTATTTATTATGTTCTTCATCATTTATTTATTTATTATGTTCTTCATCAATTATTGATTTATTATGTTCTTCATCATTTATTTATTTACATATTATGTTCTTCATCATTCATATATTTATTATGTTCTTATTCATATATTCATTATGTTCTTCATCATTTATTTATTTATTATGTTCTTCATCATTTATTTATTTATTTATTATGTTCTTCATCATTTATTTATTTATTATGCTCATCATCATTTATTTGTTTAATATTTTCTTCATCATTTATTGATTTATAATGTGCTTCATCATTTATTTATTTGTTTATGTTCTTCATCATTTATTGGTTTATTATGTTCTTCATCATTTATTTATTTATTATGTTCTTCATCATTTATTTATTTATTATGTTCTTCATAATTTATTGATTTATTATGTGCTTCATCATTTATTTATTTGTTCATGTTCTTCATCATTTATTGGTTTATTATGTTCTTCATCATTTATTTATTTATTATGTTTTTCATTATTTGTTTTATTTATTATGTTCTTCATCATTTATTTATTTATTCTGTTCTTCATCATTTGTTTATTTATTATGATCTTTATCATTTATTTATTTATTATGTTTTTCATCATTTATTTGTTTATTATGTTCTTCATCATTTATTTATTTATTATGTTCTTCATAATTTATTTATTTATTATGTTCTTCATCATTTATTTATTTATTATGTTCTTCATCATGTATTTGTTTATTATGTTCTTCATCATTTATTGCTTAATTTATTATCATCGTCATCATTTATTTATTTATTATGTTCTTAATCATTTATTTATTTATTATGTTCTTCATCATATATTTATTTATTATGTTCTTCATCATTTATTTATTTATTATGTTCTTCGTCATTTATTTGTTTATTTATTATGTTCTTCATCATTTATTTATTTATTTATTATAATTGTCATTATTTATTTATTTATTATGTTCTCCCTCATTTATTTATTATGTTCTTCGTCATTTATTTATTTATTTATTATGTTCTCCATCATTTATTTATTTATCATGTTCTTTATCATTTATTGATTTATTTATTATGATCTTCATCATTTATTTGTTAGTTATGTTCTTCATCATGTATTTATTTATTTATTATGATGTTCATCATTCATTTATTATGTTCTCCAACATTTATTTATTTATTATGTTCTTAATCATTTATTTATTTATTATGTTCTTCATTATTTATTTATTATGTTATTCATCATGTATTTATTGATATATTTCTTATGTTCTTCATCATTTATTTATTTATTTATTAGTATCTACATCATTTATTTATTTATTATGTTCTTCATCATTTATTTTTTTATTTATTTATTATGTACTTCATCATTTATTTATGTATTTATTATAATCGTCATCATTTATTTATTTATTATGTACTTAATCATTTATTTATTTATTATAATCGTCATCATTTATTTATTTATTCTGTCCTTCATCATTTATTTATTTATTTATTTATTAGTATCTTCATCATTTATTAATTAATTTAGTTCTTCATCATTTATGTATTATGTTCTTCATTATTTCTTTATTTCTTTATTATGTTCTTCATCATTTATTTATTTAGTATGTTCTGCATAATTTATTTATTCATTATGTTCTTCATAATTCATTCATTTATTTATTATATTTTTCACAATTCATTTATTTATTTATTTCTTATGTACTTTATAATTTATTTAGTTATTTGTTAAATTCTTCATCATTTATTTATTTATATATTATGTTCTTCCTCATTTATTTATTCATTACTTATGGTCTTCATCATTTATTTATTATGTTCTTCATCATTTATTTATTTATTATTTTCTTCATCATTTATTTATTTATTATTTTCTTCATCATTTTTTAATTTATGTTCTTCATCATTTATTTATTTATTATTTTCTTCATCATTTATTTATTTATTTGTTCTGTTCTTAATCATTTATTTATTAATTATATTCTTTTTAATTTATTTATTTATTATGGTCTTAACCATTTATTTATTTATTTATTACGGTCGTACTCATTAATTTATTATGGTCTTCATCATTTATTTTTTAATTATCATGTTATTTATCATTTATTTATTTATTATGTTATCCATCATTTATTTATTTATTATGTTCTTCATCATTTTTTTATTTATTATGTTCTTCATCATTTATTTATTTATTTATTATGTTTTTAAACTTTTTTTGTTTATTATGTTCTTCATCATTTATTTATTTATTTATTTATTATGTTTTTCATCATTTATTTATTTATTATGTTCTTCATCATTTATTGATTTATTTATTATGTTCTTCATCGTGTATTTATTTATATATAATGTTCTTCATCATTTATTTATTTATGTTCTTCATCATTTGTCCATTTATGTTCTTCATAATTTATTTATTTATTTATTATGTTTTAATCATTGTTTTTGTATATATATTATGTTCTTAATTATTTATTTATGATTATCTTCATCATTTATTTATTTATTTATTATGTTATCCGTCATCTATTTAATTATTATGTTGTTAATCATTTATTTACTTATGAATTAAGTACTTTATCATATTTTTTAATATGTTCTTTATCATTTATTTATTATGTTCGTCATCACTTATTTAATTATCATGTTCTTCATCATTTATTTATTTATTATGTTCTTCATCATTTATTTATTTATTATGTTCTTCATCATTTATTCATTTATGTTCTTCATCAATTATTTATTATGTTCTTCATCATTTATTTATTATGTGTTTATCCATTAATATATTTATGATTTACTTCATCATTAATTTATGTATTTATTATGTTATTCATCATTTATTTATTTATGATGTTATCAATCATTTATTTATTTATTATGTTCCTTATTATTTATTCATTTCTTAGATTCGTAACCATTTATTTATTAATTTATTATGGTTTTCATGATTTATTTCTTTATTAATTATGTTCTTCATTTTTTATTTATTTATTAATTATGTTCTTAATAATTTATTTATTTATTATGTTCTTCATCATTTATTTATAAAATTATTATGTTCTTCATTATTTATTAATTTATTTAATCTGTTCCTCATGATTTATTGATTTATTTATTATGTTCTTAATAATTTATTTATTCATTATGTTATTCATCATTTTTTATTCTGTTCTTCATAATTTATTTGTTTATTATGCTGTTCATCATTTATTTATTTATTAGGTTTTTCATCATTTATTTATTTATTACGTTCTTCATCATTTATTTATTTATTATGTTTTTAATCATTTATTTATTTATTCTGTTCTTCATCATTTACTTAATCTGTTTTTCATCATTTATTTATTTATTATGTTCTTCATCATCTATTTATTTATTATGTTTTTTATCATTTATATATTTATTATGTTTTTCATCATTTATTTATTTATATATTATCTTCTTCTGCATTTATTTATTCTGTTCTTCATCATTTATTAATTTATTATGTTTTTAATCATTTATTTATTTATTATGTTCTTAATCATTTATTTATTTATTATGTTCTTAATCATTCATTTATTTATTATGTCCTTCATCATTTATTTATCTATTATGTTCTTCATAATTTATTGATTTATTATGTTCTTCATCATTTATTTATTTATTATGTTCTTCATAATTTATTTATTTATGTTGTTCTTCATCATTTATTTATTTATTATGTTCTTCATCATTTATTTATTTATTATGTTCTTCATCATTTATTTATTTATTATGCTCCTAATCATTCATTTGTTTATTATGTTCGTAATCATTTGTTTATTTATTATGATCTTCATCATTTATATATTTATTATGTTCTTCATCATTTATTTATTGGTTTTTTATGTTCTTAATCATTTATTTGTTTATTATGTTCTTCATCATTTATTTATTATGATCTTCATCATTTATTTATTTATTTATTTATTTATTATGTTCTTCATCATTTATTTGTTTATTATGTTCTTCATCATTTATTTATTATGATCTTCATCATTTATTTATTTATTTATTGATTTATTATGTTCTTCATCATTTATTTATTTATTATGTTCTTCATAATTTTTTATTTATTATGTTCTTCATCATTTTTTTATTTATTATGGTCTTCATCATTTTTTTTATTTTTTATGTTCTTCATCATTTATTTATTTATTAGGTTCTTCTCATTAATTAATTTATTATGTTCTTTATCACTTATTTATTTATTATGTTCTTCATCATTTATTGATTTATTTATTATAATCGTCATCATTTATTTATTTATTATGTTCTTCATCATTTATTTGTTTATTATGTTCTTCATCATTTATTTATTATGTTCTTCATCGTGTATTTATTTATATATTTATTATGTTCTTCAACATTTATTTATATATTTATTAGTATCTTCATCATCTATTTATTTATTATGTTCTTCATCACATATTTATTTATTTATTATGTTCTTCGTCATTTATTTATTTATTTATTATAATCCTCATCATTTATTTCTTATGTTCTTCATCATTTATTTATTTATTACAATCGTCAGCATTTATTTATTTATTTATTCTGTTCTTCATCATTTATTTATTTATTTATATCTTCATTATTTATTTATTTATCATGTTCTTCGTCATTTATGTATTATGTTCTTCATCATTTATTTATTTATTTATTATGTTCTTCATCATTTATTTATTTATTATGTTCTGCATAATTTATTTATTCATTATGTTCTTCATAATTCATTATTTATTTATTATGTTCTTTATAATTTATTTGTTAAATTTTTCATCATTTATTTATTTATTTATTATGTTCTTCCTCATTTATTTCTTTATTACTTATGGTCTGCATCATTTATTTATTATGTTCTTCATAATTTATTTATTTATGATTTGCTTCATCATTTATTTATTTTTTTGTTCTATTCTTAATCATTTATTTATTTATTATATTCTTTTCAATATGTTTATTTATTATGGTCTTAACCATTTATTTGTTCATTTATTACGGTCGTAATCATTTATTTGTTATGATCTTCATCATTTATTTTTTTATTTATCATGTTCTTTATCATTTATTTATTTATTATGTTATCCATCATTTATTTATTTAATATGGTCTTCATCATTTATTTATTTGTTTATTATGATCTTCATCATTTATTTATTTATTTATTTATTACGTTCTTCATCTTTCATTTGTTATTATGTTCTTCATCATTTATTTGTTTATTATGTTTTTCATCATTTATTGATTTATTTAATATGTTCTTCATCGTTTATTTATTTATATATAATGTTCATCATCATTTATTTATTTATGTTCTTCATCATTTATTTATTTATGTTCTTCATCATTTATTTGTTTATTTATTATGTTCTTCATTATTGTTTTTATATATGCATTATGTTCTTAATAATTTATTTATGATGATCTTCATCATTTATTTATTTATTATGTTATCCGTCATCTATTTATTTATTATCCTGTTAATCATTTTTTACTCATGAATTAAGTACTTTATCATATATTTATTTTTAATATGTTCTTCATCATTTATTTATTTACTTATTATGTTTTTAATAATTTATTAATTTATTAATTAACGTCTTCATCATTTATGTATTTATTTAATATATTCTTCATCATTTATTTATTTATATATTATGTGCTTTATCATTTATTTATTATTTATTAATGTACTATGTTTTTCATCATTTATTTATTTATTATGCTCTTCATCATTTATTTATTATGTTCTTCATCAATTATTGATTATGTTCTTCATCATTTATTTATTATGTTGTTATCCATTTATATATTTATGATGTACTTCATCATTAATTTATGCATTTATTATGTTATTCATCATTTATTTATTTATTATGTTCTTCATCATTTATTTATTTATTATGTTCTGCATCATTTATTTATTTATATATTATGTTCTTAATCATTTATATATAATGTTCTTCATCATTTATATATTATGTGCTTCATCATTTATATATAATATTCTTCATTATTTATTTATTATATTCTTCATCATTCATTTATTTATTGTGCTCCTCATCATTTCTTTATTTATTTATTTATTATGTTCTTCATCATTTATTTATTTATTATGTTCTTCATCATTTATTTATTTATACATTATGTTCTTCATCATTTATATATTGCTTATGTTCTTCATCATTTATTTATTTATTATGTTTTAATCATTTATTTATTTATGATGATCTTCATAATTTATTTATTTATGATGTTATCAATCATTTATTTATTTATTATGTTCTTTATTACTTATTCATTTTTTATGTTCGTAACCATTGATTTATTCATTTATTATGGTTTTCATGATTTATTTCTTTATTAATTATATTCTTCATTATTTATTTATTATGTTATTAATAATGTATTTATTTATTATGTTCTTCATCATTTATTTATAAAATTATTATGTTCTTCATTATTTATTTTTTCATTTATTATGTTCCTCATCATCTATTTATTTATTAGGTTTTTGATCATTTATTTATTATGTTCTTCATCATTTACTATTTATATTTTTTTTTCATCATTTATTTAATCTGTTCTTCATCATTTATTTTATCTGTTTTTCATCATTTATTTATTTATTATGTTCTTCATCATTTATTTATTTATTATGTTTTTCAGCATTTATTTATTTATTATAGGTTTTTCATCATTTATTTATTTATTATAGGTTTTTCATCATTTATTTATTTATTATGTTCTTCATCATTTATTTATTTATTATGTTTTTCATCATTCATTTAGTTTTTATGTTCTTCATCATTTATTAATTTATGATGTTTTTCATCATTTATTTATTTAATCTGTTCTTCATCATTTTTTATTTATTATGTTTTTCCTCATTTATTTATTTATTATGTTTTTCATCATTTATTTATTTATTATATTTTTCATCATTTATTTATTTATTATGTTTTTCATCATTTATTTATTCTGTTCTTTATCATTTATTTATTTATTTATGAGGTTTTTCATCATTTATTTATTTATTATGTTCTTCATCATTTATTTATTTATTATGTTCTTCATCATTTATTTATTTATTATGTTTTTCATCATTCATTTAGTTTTTATGTTCTTCATCATTTATTAATTTATGATGTTTTTCATCATTTATTTATTTAATCTGTTCTTCATCATTTTTTATTTATTATGTTTTTCCTCATTTATTTATTTATTATGTTTTTCATCATTTATTTATTTATTATATTTTTTATCATTTATTTATTTATTATGTTTTTCATCATTTATTTATTCTGTTCTTTATCATTTATTTATTTATTTATGAGGTTTTTCATCATTTATTTATTTATTATGTTCTTCATCATTTATTTATTTATTATGTTCTTCATCATTTATTTATTTATTATGTTTTTCATCATTCATTTAGTTTTTATGTTCTTCATCATTTATTAATTTATGATGTTTTTCATCATTTATTTATTTAATCTGTTCTTCATCATTTTTTATTTATTATGTTTTTCCTCATTTATTTATTTATTATGTTTTTCATCATTTATTTATTTATTATATTTTTCATCATTTATTTATTTATTATGTTTTTCATCATTTATTTATTCTGTTCTTTATCATTTATTTATTTATTTATGAGGTTTTTCATAATTTATTTATTTATTACATTCTTCATCATTTATTTATTTATTATGTTCTTCATCATTTATTTATTTATTATGTTTTTCATCATTCATTTAGTTTTTATGTTCTTCATCATTTATTAATTTATGATGTTTTTCATCATTTATTTATTTAATCTGTTCTTCATCATGTTTTATTTATTATGTTTTTCCTCATTTTTTTATTTATTATGTTTTTCATCATTTATTTATTTATTATATTTTTCATCATTTATTTATTTATTATGTTTTTCATCATTTATTTATTCTGTTCTTTATCATTTATTTATTTATTTATGAGGTTTTTCATCATTTATTTATTTATTATGTTCTTCATCATTTATTTATTTATTATGTTCTTCATCATTTATTTATTTATTATGTTTTTCATCATTCATTTAGTTTTTATGTTCTTCATCATTTATTAATTTATGATGTTTTTCATCATTTATTTATTTAATCTGTTCTTCATCATTTTTTATTTATTATGTTTTTCCTCATTTATTTATTTATTATGTTTTTCATCATTTATTTATTTATTATATTTTTCATCATTTATTTATTTATTATGTTTTTCATCATTTATTTATTCTGTTCTTTATCGTTTATTTATTTATTTATGAGGTTTTTCATCATTTATTTATTTATTATGTTCTTCATCATTTATTTATTTATTATGTTCTTCATCATTTATTTATTTATTCTGTTCTAAATCATTTATTTATTTATTATGTTCTTCATCATTTATTTTTTTATTATGTTTTTCATAATTTTTTTATTTATTATGTTCTTCATCATTTATTTATCTATTATGTTTTTCATCATTTATTTCTTTATTATGTTTTTCATCATTTATTTATTTATTATGTTTTTCATAATTTATTTATGTATTATGTTTTCATCATTTATTTATTCTGTTCTTCATCATTTATTTATTTATTAGGTTTATCATCATTTATTTATTTATTATGTTCTTCATCATTTATTTATTTGTTATGTTTTTCATCATTTATTTATTTATTCTGTTCTTCATCATTTATTTATTTATTATGTTTTTCATCATTTATTTATTCTGTTCTTTATCATTTATTTATTTATTTAGTAGGTTTTTCTATCATTTCTTTATTTATTATGTTCTTCATCTTTTATTTATTTATTATGTTCTTCATCATTTATTTATTTATTATGTTTTTAAACTTTTATTTATTTATTATGTGGTTCATCATTTATTTTTTTATTTATTATTTTTTTCATCATTAATTTATTTATTATGTTCTTCATCATTCATTTATTTATTCTGTTCTTCATCATTTGTTTATTTATTATGTTCTTTATCATTTATTTATTTATTATGTTTTTCATCATTTATTTATTTTTCATGTTTTTCATTATTTATTTATTTTTATTTTTCATCAAGTATTTATGTATTATGTGTTTCATCATTTGCTATTCTGTTCTTCATCACTTATTTATTTATTAATTTATTATGTTTTTCATCATTTATTTATTTAATCTGTTTTTAATCATTTACTTATTTATTTATTTCTTCATCATTTATTTATTTATTTATTATAGGTTTTTCATCATTTATTTATTTATTATGTTCTTAATCATTTATTTATTTATTCTGTTTTCATCATTTATTTATTTATTCTGTTCTTCATTATTTATTAATCTATTATGTTTTTCATCATTTATTTATTCTTTTCTTCATCATTCATTTATTTATTTATTAGGTTTTCCATCAGTTTTTTATTTGTTATGTTCTTCATCATTTACTTATTTATTATGTTTTTCATCATTTATTAATTTGTTATGTTTTTCATCAATTATTTATTTATTTATTAGGTTTTTCATCAGATATTTATTTAATATGTTCTTCATCATTTATTTATTTATTTTGTTTTTCATCATTTGTTTATTTATTCTGTTCTTCATCATTTTTTTATTTATTAGGTTTTTCATCATTTATTTATTTATTCTGTTCTTCATCATTTATTTAATCTGTTTTTCATCATTTATTTATTTATTGTGTTTTTCATCATTTATTTATTCATTATGTTCTTCATCATTTATTTAATCTGTTTTTCATCATTTATTTATTTATTATGTTTTTCATCATTTATTTATTTATTATGTTCTTCATCATTTATTTAATCTGTTTTTCATCATTTATTTATTTATAATTTTTTTCATCATTTATTTATTTATTCCGTTCTTCATCATTTATTTAATCTCATTTTCATCATTCATTTATTTATTATGTTTTTCATCATTTATTTATTTAATGTGTTCTGGATCATTTAATTATTTATTATGGTGTTCATCAATTGTTTATTTATTATGTTCTTCATCATTTATTTATTCTGTTTTTCATCATTTATTTATTTATTATGTTTTTAATCATTTATTTATTTAATATCTTTTTCATCATTTATTTATTTATTATGTTCTTCATCATTTATTTATTTATTTATTATGTTTTCATCATTTATTTTTTTATTCTGTCCTTTATCATTTGTTTATTAAATATGTTCTTCATCATTTATTTATTTATTATGTTTTTCATCATTTATTTATTTATTATGTGTTTCATCATTTATTTATTATGTTTTTCATCATTTATTTATTATGTTCTTCATCATTTATTTATTCTGTTCTTCATCATTTATTTATTTATTATGTTTTTCATCATTAATTTTTTTATTATGTTTTTCATCATTTATTTATTTATTATGTTTTTCATCATTTATTTATTATCTTTTTCATCATTTATTTATTTATTATGTTTTTTATCATTTATTTATTTATAATGTTTTTCATCATTTATTTATTTATTCTGTTCTTCATCATTTATTTATTTATTATGTTTTTCATCATTTATTTGTTATGTTCTTCATCATTTATTTATTTATTATGTTTTTCATCATTTATTTATTTATTATGTTTTTCATCATTTATTTATTTATTATGTTTTTCATCATTTATTTATTTATTATGTTTTTCATCATTCATTTATTTATTATGTTTTTAATCATTTATTGGTTTATTTTGTTTTTATCATTTATTTATTTATTATGTTTTTTATCATTTATTTATTTATAATGTTTTTCATCATTTATTTATTTTTTCTGTTCTTCATCATTTATTTATTTATTATGTTCTTCATCATTTATTTATTTATTCTGTGTTTCATCATTTATTTATTTATTCGGTTTTTCATCATTCTTTTATTTATTATGTTTTTCATCATTTATTCATTTAATGTGTTTTTCATCATTTATTTATTTATTACGTTCTTTATCAATTAATTCTTTATTGTGTTTTTCATCATTTATTAATTTACTTGTTATGTTTTTCATCATTTTTTTATTTATTTTGTTCTTCATCATTTTTTTATTTGTTTATTTTGTGATTCATCATTCATTTATTTATGTATCATGTTCCTCATCATTTATTGATTTATTATGTTCTTCATCATTTATTTATTATGTTTTTCATCATTTATTGATTTATATTATTCTTCATTATTTATTTATTTATATATTATGTTCTTCATCATTCTTATATTTATTATGTTCTTCATCATTTATTCATTTATTTATTTATTATGTTCTTCATCATTTATTTATTTATTTATTCAAGATGATCTTCTTAATTTATTTATTTATTTATTATGTTCTTCATCATTTACATATTTATTATGTGCTTCATCATTTTTTTATTTATTATGTGCGTCATCATTTATATATTTGTTATGTGCTTCATCATTTTTTATTTATTCAAGATGATCCTCTTAATTTATTTATTTATTATGTTCTTCATCATTTACATATTTATTATGTGCTTCATCATTTTTTATTTATTATGTGCGTCATCATTTATATATTTATTATGTGCTTCATCATTTTTTTATTTATTCAAGATGATCTTCTTAATTTATTTATTTATTATGTTCTTCATCATTTACATATTTATTATGTGCTTCATCATTTTTTATTTATTATGTGCGTCATCATTTATATATTTATTATGTGCTTCATCATTTTTTATTTATTCAAGATGATCTTCTTAATTTATTTATTTATTATGTTCTTCATCATTTACATATTTATTATGTGCTTCATCATTTTTTATTTATTATGTGCGTCATCATTTATATATTTATTATGTGCTTCATCATTTTTTATTTATTATGTGCTTCATCATTTATGTATATATTTATTACGTTCTTCATCATTTATTTATTTCTTTAATATGTTCTTCAGCATTTATTCATTTATTATGTTCTTTATTATTTATTTATTATGTTTTTCATCATTTATTTATTGATTTATTATGTTCTTCATCAGTTATTTATTTATTATGTTCTTCATCATTTATTTATTTATTATGTTCTTCATCATTTATTTATTTATTATGTTCTTCATCATTTATTTATTTATTATGTTCTTCATCATTTATTTATTTATTATGTTCTTCATCAGTTATTTATTTATTATGTTCTTCATCATTTATTTATTGATTTATTATGTTCTTCATCATTTATTTATTTATTTATTATGTTTTCACCATGTATGTATTTATTTAATATGTTCTTCATCATTTATTTATTATGTTCTTCATCATTTATTTATTATGTTCTTCATAGTTTGCGTCATCATGGAAGAGACTTGGCGTTTTAAACGGATTTTCTATATGAACTTTGCACCGAAGATCGGAACTAGGCTCTTCTCGCTATATGACTACTACTACACATATTACTTCTACTACTACTACTACTACTATTATAATAATAATAATAATGATAATAATGATAATAATAATAATAATAATAATAATAATAATAATAATAATAATAATAATAATAATAATAATAATAATAAAGGACATTAAATAATTACACTAATACAATTTTATTTGGATTTAAAACTTCCTGCGCCACCAAATTCACTGCTTTGAGTGAAAAAACTTCTGGGATGATGGTCTTCTGATGGTAATCATTTCGTAAGATACCGGCAAATGATTAAATCACTAAATACTTCTTAGCCAAAAAAAACATCTAGGCTGTCTTCGATGAGCGTACTTTGAAATGGCATGATTTTAATGCGAGTATTTTTATGGTGCTGGATTTTTAGAAACGACCTCTCTGATGCTATTGTGTTTAAGATGAGTATATTTGCTGATGACGCAATGCTATATTCTCGCAGCGAGCAAAACGAACGCACATATATCCAAAACAATTGGTGAATCCTCAGAAAATTACCTCCAAATTTTAGTGGAACGAAAACATACATGAACTGAAACATTTAATGCTACTAAGACAAAGTCCCTTTCCTTTAACAACTATATAAGAAACAATCCCAATTACTGATAGCCATGTCTAATAACATCCTACCTAAAACTCTTCGGTTTAACATTCACAGGTAGCATGAACTAAACAAATACATTGCGGACATTATCAGGACTGCTGCAAGGAACGTGGACTCCCTTTACAATATTAGAAAACTTCTCGAGCCCAACAGTATCCTATGTCTCTACAAAGTGCCTATTCATATTGTTGTCACATCTGAGTAAGTGCAACAACTTCTAGACTATTTCTTAGGGTTTATAGAAAAGCCTGTTATTCAATAGAGAACCTGTCTACCAAGCTCCAATCGCTGTCGCAATGTTGCATTCTTGTGTTTGTTTTGCATAAACATTAATAGATTGTTTTCCGATGAATTTGGTGCATTGGTGGCCCTCCTTGATGCAAATACGACCGAACGACATAACAATCAGTAGAATCACACAGCTTCACTGTAGAGAACCTCAGATTCGAGAAGGCTTTCTACTTTAGTAGCTTTTCAGGCTTATGCATAAGCCTGAAGAGTCCTAGAGTGGATGAAACGCGGAATATTCGGTGTAGCTTAATCGCCATATATATTTTATAAATTACTATATATGTTTATATATATATATATATATATATATATATATATATATATATATATATATATATATATATATGTATATATTTGTGTGTGTGTGTGTTCACTTTTTAAATAATGTTTCTAAGTTTATATATTTTTCGTTTCCGGATAAAATGGATGCAGAATAACTGACTTTGGTCATCGTAAAGAATTTTAAAAAAGTAAAAGACGAAAATTTTCATATTTTAGAAATGCTGATTCCGACTTTTATTCATTTCTGAAAATGGCTCGATCGGGCGCTAATCTCGAATCGATCAGTTTGAATTACTGACATTTTCGAAGCACGTATGATTCACAAACAAAACGGGCTATATGCCAATTCTATGTTTTTATGAAGCAGCATTAGTATGCCGGGTGTTACACAATTCTAATAAAATTATGCTCGTACTAATATTACAATAATTAGTATTACTAATATTAGTAATATTACTAATATTAGTGATGTTACTAATATTAGTAATACTACTAATATTAGTAATACTACTAATAGTAGTGGTGCTACTTTTCATAATAATACTGCATCTTTTATATGTAATATATTGCTGCTGGCCATTCTGTGAATGTTCAATATGAATGGAAACCTCGCGATATTATTGTAGCCCTTATGTTACAACTACAAATATTTATCTAAGCTGATTAATGTAGTGTCAGAATATATCTGTTTACAGTTTACCTTCAATATCCTTGTGCGAATCTGTGGTTTCCATTGTACGGATGCCTTGCGCGAACGAAAACCACACAATACCATTATACAACAACGACAATAATAATAATAATAATAATAATAATAATAATAATAATAATAATAATAATAATAATCTAAAGAACAAATACTTTCCTTGGATCCTAGCCAGAAGACCAAGAAGGTATATTTTAGTATCATGTATGGCCCAAAAGCGACATCATTTTTTATATTATTTTTATTTATTTTTTACATTGCTTCTTCTGTGATCGGGAGATCCTATTTACTAAAAAGTGCGATAGAAGATGATAACACACTACGAACAATGAATTATCATATCTATATACTAATAATTTAATGTTCGTCGTATGTTTTCACGTTTTATCTTTATTTTTTAATAAATAGGATCTCCCGATTTAATCATTTATAATCTGGAAACCGTGACACACGTACTACGTACGTACGTTAAAGGCACTACAGTATTAATATACAGATAATGATGAGAAATCCTCGAGTGCAGAACTCACATAACACTGACCAATCGCGGACAAGTTGTAATATGAATAGAAAAAATGTAGAAAGCACATTGCACAAATTCTAAGAAAGTCGAAATGTTAGAAATCTCCTAATCAGTCTTCACCACCAAAAAAGAAACCGCACAGCACATGTAAGAACCATCGATAACCATTTCAAATCATTTTGCGTTATCGCAACAGTGTTTTATTATTGATGTGTCACTAACAACAGCAATTATCCTTCTCTGAAATTTCAGTGAGAATAAGCCTACCCAAGATACTAATATCCTCTGCGTCCAGTGAAGAGCTTGTTAGTTACCTCCGTGATTAGTGTTACCCTTCTTGACCATTTGGAGCTATTTTTATGCCAGTGATTTATTATTATTATTATTATTATTAATATTATTAATATTATTATTATTATTATTATTATTATTATTATTATTATTATTATTATCGGCTCACCTGGAGCTTTCACACGAGTCAGCAAATTTTGATTGGAGACCTGTGGTGTTTGATTGGAGACCTGTGGTGTTCTCTGGAATCTGAGTGACAACAAGTCTCTCCAGACGTCCAGCTCTCTCCTCCTCCTTCGATAGCATTTGCAAATAAATTTTCATCATCGCAACAGCCTCTTACCATTGATTTCTCGCTGGCATGGACCGTTGGTTTATACTGGAATTTGTATGGCACTAAGCCTCCCCAAGATCCCAGTTCTCTTCGCACTTGTCTAGCCGAGGTCTGGCCAGTGCTCCCTCCTCGGTCTTTCCATCCTCTTTGGCCCTTCTCGGCTCTTTGTTATCACTTTTTTGGGGGGGAGGGGAACGGTGGTGAAACAATGGCGAGATGCATGATGGGGAGGGGTGTAGAACATGTAGATCTGCAGCTTCGTGTTCTTCATTCCCTGTAACGCTTCTTCGTTATATTATCTTGCGTTATTCTCCGCATTCAAGGGTTTTCCTTAATATTTCAGCCATTTTCATTATCGTTAGGCGTTGTATTTTTGCAGCTATTCCTCTGATTCCAATTTCTGCCATTCTTTTTTCCAGGTTTTTAGGGATTGTTCCTAGTGCTCCTACTATTACCGGTACTATTTTGATTGTCTTCATCATCCAAATCCCTTTTAACTCTCTGGCTAGTTCTGTGTATTTGCTTCGTTTCTCTTTTTCTTTCATACTCACCCTGTGGTCAGCTGGGACAGCAAAGTCTACGATTTGACAGGATTTCTCTTTCTTGTTAATTATTACGACATCTGGTCGTCTTGCTTGGATGGGTTTTTCCGTCTGTATGTCCATGTCCGATAAGATTTTGTGGTTTTCGTTTTCGAATGCTGTTGCGGGTTTATGCTTGTACCATTTATATGTAGGCTTAAAATGCAGCCGTTTGCATAATTCCCAGTGCACTGCCCTCCCCACTTGGTCATGCCTGTTTTTGTATTCTTTTTGGGCCAGTTTGCTGCATTCACTTACTATATGGTTTATCGTTTCGTCTCTTTGTCCACAGAGTCTGAATTTGCTGTTTTCTTGTGTTTTATCGATCCTTGCTTTGATATGGTTGGTTCTTATCGAGTTATCTTGTGCTGCGGTTATTAGGGATTTAGTTTCTCGGTTTATATGTCCTTTTCGCATCCATGCCCAGGTATTTTCGTTATTCTCATCTTTTGCCATTCTTCCGAATCTTCTGTGGAGTTGTTTCTCTTCCCATTTCTCTTTTCTCGTTTTGTCATTTGTCTCTCTGTCTTATGATTATTATTATTATTATTATTATTATTATTATTATTATTATTATTATTTGTACTCACTAGAGGTGCTCACACATCATGATCGCATGCTGACAACAACAGATAGTGTACTCTGGAGTCTGTAACAACGAGTCTCCCAAAAGATATCCAGCATTCTCCGCCTCTTTCGGCAACATTTGCAAATGAATTTGCATTTTGCAGCAGCGATTTGTCTTGGAAAATAGCGCGGACAGCTATATGCAAGGGCATTCGAAATGACGTCACGGTTAAAGAAAAAATGGAGAGATGTGGATAACGTTTGAGATTACCAGAGGGACGTGAAGCACGGAACGAAATAACGTTCGAGAAGCGATCACGGTCATAACAATGAAAATAAATGTCGTTACAACGAAAAAAAGACAGTTGATCTTTTTTCTATTCTTTGTCTACTTTGCGACGTAGACTGCATACAATGTGTTGGTTCCAGACAATTATTAGCTTCTCGCTGGCAATGACCATTTGTCATGACTGGAATTAACATGCCTTTTAGCTCTCTAGCTACTTCAAAGTATTTGTTTCGTTTCTCCGTCTCCTTGATATTTATTCTGTGGTTGCTGGCACGGCGAAATCTATGATCTGGCAGGACTTTTTCTTCTTGATAAGTATTAGCAGATTTGGTCTTTTTGTTTGAATACATTTACCTGTTTGTATGTCCAGATTTTATAATTTCTGCTTTCAAGTACTTCTACGGTTCTGTGTTTTTACGATTTGTTCGGGTGTTCAATATGCAGTTGTTTGTATAGTTTCCGTTGTACTGCTTTCCCACCTGGTCATTTCTATTCTTATGTTCTTTTTGAGCTAGTTTGGTGCATTCACTTATTATGTGGTTTATCGTTTCGTGTGCTTGTTCACAGAGGCTGAATTTGCTGTTTTCCTATGTCTTGTCGATATTTACTTTGATACAGTTGGTTTTAATTGCGTTAAATTATGGCTGTAATTAGCGATACAGTTTCTCTGTTTAGGGGTCCTTTTCATAGCCATGTATAAGTGTTTTAGTGTGTCATCTTTTTTATCCTTATGAATCGTTTGTGTAACTGTTTATCTTCCTATTTTTCTTTTCTCGTCTACTCCCTTGACTCTTCATGTTCTGTCTTGTTCATGTTTACAGTGTCTCTTACCGCCGTGATTAGCCTTCCTGTATTCTACGTTATGTATTTTCCTAATTCTCTTTTTTATCATTCATACTGTCTTCTATACGTACCAGGTGTTTGCCTTGTCTTTTCTGTTCACATATAGGCGGTAATCTTCATCCTTTGGGTGGAATGCATTGTGATACTGCGCATGTGTTTATGCCTTTTATTAGGTTTCTACTACATAATTTAGTTTCTAGCAGTTTTCTTGATCTTCTTAGGTATTTTCCCCTAATTTGTTTCTTTAATTGTTGTTGCTTTTGTCGTGTCTGTTTCCAGAACTCGCCGTACTTTCCAAGCTCTGCAATAAATGCTTCCCTAATAGCTGAAAGCTGAAAGATGGCCTCTGTGATAACCGTGTACAAGAATTCTGGTGAACAACTAACCCTCTCAATTATCGCCCGATCAGTATCTTCCCCCTATTCGCTAAAACTTTTGAGACCTTAATCAAGCACTAGTCCACCACCTCGCAAAAGCAAATTTTCTCTTTGACAAACAGTATGGATTTAGGCAATGTCGTTCTACTGTAGATATTTTAAGTCATCTCTGAACGCATATATCATGTACTGGAGAAGGCGAGCAAAGCCAGGGCTGTAGTCCTTGATATATCCAAGGCCTTTGACCAAGTTTGGCACGAAGGGCTGCTAATGAAAATTAAATCGTACGGTATTAATGGACGTATACTAAATATAATAAAGTCCATTTTAGAGAATTAGACAATCTAGGTTGTCATTGATGGACGTACATCCAAGCAGTATAACATTAATGCCGGAGTACCTCAGGGATCGATCCTTGGACTACTATTATGAAAATGACCTCCAAACTGTAATGGAATGGGGCGGCAAATGGATGGTAACATTAAGACTAAGCTGCTTTCCTTTAACAATTACAAGACGCCCCTCCAACCCCTGATATTCATGACAAATAACACCTTACCTGAGAATTCTTCCTCCAAAATCCTCGGCCTAATATTCACCGGCAATATGAACTGAAACAAATACATTGAGGATATTGCCAGGGTTGCTGCAAAGAAGATTAGTTCCCTCTATTGAGCTAGAAAACTACTCACACCTGAGAGTATCCTTACCTTAACAAGGCTGCCATTCGCATACCATGTATGGTTTATTGTTGCAACATCTGGGTTGGTTCATCTATCACTAGTCTCTCCCTCTTGGATAAGCTCCAGAAAGGAGATTCCAAACTAATCGGTCCCACTTTGTGAACTAAATTCCAACCCCTGTCCTCGCCTCAATGTTGCGTCTCTGTGCCTGTTTTACAAATATTATGGAATATTTTCTGATGAACTCGTTAAACTTGTGCCACTGACAAACTCGCTTAGCAACAAAATTTCACCCCTTCATTATTGAGGTCCCTATGTGCCAGAAGGCTTTCTACTCCAATAGTTTTTTCCATCGAACAGCTAGACATTGGAATTCCCTTCCTGCTATCTGCTTCTTTAGCTGTACTGAAGTGCAGAAGTTTTAATGTAACATAAACCAACATCTTGTTAACCTTCCTATTTTTCCTATTCATGGCCCCAAATAGTAGCCCCTTACGTCCAAGTGGCGATATGCCTTGTTAGGAGTGAATATGAGTAAAACAAAATCATAGTGTCCTCCATCTCCGCTTGTTTGTGTAGTTCTATGCTTTCGGTTGCCGTCAGTGTTCCCCTTCTTATGACTAACAGTGCGCACCGAATTCCATCCAGATATTCTGGTTGTGTATATTAGCGTCTTTAGTTTCTGTTTTTATGCGAAAAGTTTCACTTCGTCCATATACATCAGAGATTTCATTATTTCATCTGTATTAGTAAGCTTGTATTTGACTCGGCATTTCCTTAGTATATTATAAAGATGCGTCATGGATATGGTAAACAGTAGCAGCAATAGGGAATCTCTGTGCAAAATACTTCTTTGTGTTTTATCACAATTATGTAGTGCCCTGCCACAGTTAGTTCAAGTCTCCATGTTCTCATTGTTTTTTTTTTTCAATTAGATTGATAATCTTACCTGAAGCATTCTATTATCCATGCTTTATAGATGCGGTTGTATGCTTTCTTGTAGTTAATCTATGCCATGGCTATGTTCTTTCTACTTTTTAACTCCATCATGATATTTTGGTCTGTGTATGGTAGAACATGCGTTTTTTCTATTTCTTTTGGACATCATTTTGTTTCTCGGGGGTTGTTCACAATTATTCAAGAAGTTGTACATTTTCCTCTCAGTTGCACTAAGATTTTCCATATTATAATTGTTATTGATGATGATGATGATGATGATGATGATGATGATGATGATGATGATGATGATGATGACGACGACGACGACGACGACGACGATATGGGCAGCTAGTAATGTCCACAAGAACGCGAATAACAAGTCTACCGTACGCTTTCCTGTGTATCCGACGGTTTTCCTAGAGTTCATTTATTGTTACGATTCATTCCGATGACACAATCGACAGAACAAGTCGGTCCAACACTGGCACAACGTTCTAAATACCCTCCCTATAGACATACACCTAAACATAGACATAAACGCACCTACATACATCCAAACACACACATACACACTTTCATAAGGGAAATTAATAGCCACGATATTCTGATATGGACTGATTTGACTGCGCAAAAGCGGCCAGCAATTTCATATATTATTTCTCGTCGAGACAACGCCACGCCACGCCGGCCAACACCCTGAAACCCTGTAATAATGGTCGGCGATGATTCACAATTGTGGAAGTATGTTGTGGAGCGGTAAAGAAGAACGAAATAACGTCGCCTCACACACCGCAGCTCCACTATCTGTCAGACAAGGCTGCACATCAATTATTATTAGTCAACAATTGCGCGTAATATTCGCCGAAACATTGCAAGCGATTTGCTCATGGATCAATGTTGCGACCGTTCTCTCTCTCTCTCTCTCTCTCTCTCTCTCTCTATATATATATATATATATATATATATATATATATATATATATATATGTGTGTGTGTGTGTGTGTGTGTGTGTGTGTGTGTGTGTGTGTGTGTGTGTTGTCGTGAGCAGATTGGAATGCATAAGAATATTACATTTTGAACCAATCATTTTTAGGTATAGATCAATGGTGGTGATCGAAAGCAAAAAATTCAGAGGCGTTAAAAAAAAGAAATAGACGAAAGATGTGAGAAAAGTAAGTGGTCCGTGCATTATTTAAAAGCCGCCGTTAAAATAGACAATAATCATGCCACATTATGACATTAGAATCAAACCATAGACTCAAGAAAGTAATATACATCGAAAAGAAATAATTCCTATGAAATTACAGCTCTAATCTAATCAAATTACACTGAAAAAAGGAAAGAATTATGTTTTTAGGTCAGAGTCTATTTTATCTAACATTTATCGTTGGCAAGCTATGGACCTTGAAGTAGTATTTTTTTACCTATTTACATCAAGTGGCTTGTTGTTATGCCTATAGCGATAACCATAACATATACAAATTGTCAACTTCATAAATAAATAATTCCTCCTTCACAAATGCCCAGTAAACAGTAAAATGTTAATGACATTAACGTTTCGTGGACATAAAGTTAAAGCAGGCAAATTTTCATCGTTGAACTCTTTAATATAAACTGTAAAGTTAATAATTTCCTTTAGTAATCGATTTTGCATATAAAATTGTTAGCACTTCTTATGTATATATATATATATATATATATATATGTGTGTGTACGTATGTATATATATTAATATATGTATGTGTATGTATATGAAAATATATATATTAATATATAAATATATATATATTAATATATATAATGTGTGTATATATATATATATATATATATATATATATATATATTAAACTGAACCAATATATTTAACGTGGAGAGTACGAAGTAAATGTTTTATAAATAAAACCATAGCTTTTATTAGCTTTTCCGCTGCAGATATTAATCAACGTTATAGTAGAGGGTTTTATATCTGGGGAATATTAATACAGAGCAATTTCATAGAGGATGGTTGATCTTCCTGTGTATTCTAAAAAAAAAACAGAGTATTCAAATAATCACCATCCTATTTCCTATTAACAAACAACATAAATTTTAAATAATTTTTTTATTATTTCTAATTGAGTTTTCAGTCTCCACCGAGAACCTCTTCATATTGATAAGGACACATGTGATGCCCTTACAGCAGTTTGCATATCAAAGTTTATATGTCTGATAGCAAAAAGATAGTTTTGGCAAACACAAAAAAATAGATAGGCCGACAAACACACATCTCCAATCAGTACATAGCGTGTGCAACTGAATAAACGCTTCAATAAAAGGAATTAAAATCAATATTGTAATATGTTTGCTGTTTACAATTTCTTTTAAACGTTCAACAAGATTTTTAATAATTCGTTCATATGTTTCGATACAAAAAATTCGTCTAACCAAGCTATCAAGTTTGCATTAATATTGAACGAAACCTCGCGCATAGCATTTTAAAAGAGATAGAAATCCATTAGTTCAAAATATGGAGAGAGCGATGGTACTGTATTTGTCGTAGCACTATTCGGTCATACGTTTAAATGGCTTCCGTGATTATATCGGCAATATGCGAACAGACGTTGTTGTCAGTCAAAGAACTTCATAATAACGATTAGGTATTTTATCTGAATAGTCGCATTGACTCGCCCCATCTGTTAAACATTAACTTTCATGTTAACAGTTTGCTTCCATTCAAGCCGTTCTTAGTGTAACAGTAATTTCCCAGTGACAACTCGTGTGCAACATCGTTTTACACGAATGAAGATCCATTTTTAACTTTTATTCACCCGTAATAAAGCACATTGTTAGAAAACGCAAGGAGCTACTATGGCCTGGGGATACATTTATAAAAAGCATCTTAAGTAGTGAGTTATACAGTAAGATGTTTGTTAACATTACATTAAAAGTGCTGCATGTTGGTACAGTCGGAAAAAAAAACTATAAGAGTAGAATATTTTCCGACATCTGGGAACATCTACGGGTGAGATTTGCTGCTAAACTGTTTCTAGGTGGCAATTGAGAGGACATGAGTTCATTCGAGCACATTCTGTAAATATGTTTGTTGCAAAGTAAAGATATACAACATTGCAGCAATGCACCAGCGACTGCAGCTTGATAGTACTGGATATGTTGAGTTGGAGACTCTTCGTACGTTTTCCCAGATGAAGTGACTCGTGGTTGGTGTATCAGCTATGCATAGACGAATGGTGACTTTGTAGAGATATAGAATACAAGCAGATGTGAAAAGTTTGTCAGACTACCTTTTTGCAGCAGGCTTGGTCGTATCGTTTATGTATCCATGCCAATTCCCTTGACTTTTGAATGTTAAGCTAAGGGGTGTGAACATTGGTCTCTCGAAAAGAGTACGATCATTATTAAATGAAATAAGCTTCGTTTTTTGTAACATTATTCATTTTAGATCTTATTCTGTAAAATATCGAAATCATTTTCTAAGGATGTCGACATTGCCTTGAATGTGTTCGATATGTGTGTATTATATATGCTCGCATCTGGAGATGGTTGAATTCAAAGCGGTCGTTTATGAAGATTAGGAATAATACAGGTTCAGTGTCGAATCCCAGGCACATCTGAATGTGTGTGATGTTGTTTAGATATACAGCCACCGAAACCGACAATGATTTTTCTTTACGCTAAAAAGGATCTAATTGTATTAAATATTTATTCAATAATACAGTACAAATAAATTTTCATGAGAATGGCTTTATGTTGTGGCGCGCACGGTGTCACTCTTCATCGAATTCAACTAAGCAGTCACAACGATGTGCACATCTAAGATGAAAATTTCCATGTTTCAACTTGGTAATCACGGGTGATTCTTTTAGTTATGACATCCTCTCCATACACAACACAAATGTTGTGAACAGCTTTTGCTTGAAAATGAACATTTTCTTTGATATTCAAATTTAATGCTATAAAATAAATAGGAATTAATTTAAATTTAAATAAATAAAATATATTACAAAATAAATCTAAAATAGAATTTTCGAAGAGAATAGTGCAGCAGAATGCATAAGAGTAGTCCTAGGTTGTTCCGATTTCGGAACAACCAAAAAAGTTAAGACGCGTGGCCTTAATTGCCTATTCGATGACGGGGTTTGATGCGTAATTCCTTTTATCCCTTGCTTCACTAATGTTCTGTAGGTAAACGAACAAAATAAAAAATAAGTTATTTTTAAAAATAGGAGGGAAAAACAAAAGAAAACAACTCAGAGATTCCAGGGGAATGGGAGTGCCACGAGCCACAGTCTAGACCGGCGTTAGGTTTGTTGTCTTTTTTCCTGCTTGCTTTCTCCTGAAAGAAATCAAGTCAAATAGATGGCATGTACACACATATGTGACGAATCCGGTAAAAATAAAATAAACTCCAGTCATCAATGCTTGTTTTTATCAAGATTAATTATTAAATAAACCGTTGACTACAATATTTACTTTTTTACAGAAAAGTTAAATAAAAAAAATGTATATGCGATTTGCCTTTTTTTTTCAACAACGCAGCGTATGTGAACAGTTCGCTCAGAAAAAGAAAAAAGCCTTTGCGACGATTATCTGCTTCTTTTTTCTTCTCTCTCTCTCTCTCTCTCTCTCTCTCTCTCTCTCTCTCTCTCATACTCACTCTCTCTCTTTCGGTCAGCGGAGGGGTGTAGCGTTGGTGGACAGGCGCTAAAACAACCCAATTCAACTGCCTAATTGCAAAAATTTACTTTGCCCACCTTCTTATAGAAGGTGATGGGGTAGGCTTGGCAAGGTCCGTCCCCCCTCCCGCCAATCCATCTTCGTAGCGTCAAAATTAAGATCACTCTGATTGGCCAATTTGGTAAAATCACTGGCCCGGATTATTTATATAATAAAAAGCTCGATTTCAGCCCTATTTTACTCCGTTACTGATGTAATTTTCGACCATCAAAATAGATTGCCAAATTTCAAAAACCACCAGAAACTTTAATTGCCAACTAAAAATATAAAAATGAAATGTGTATCTCTCTGCTTAATGATTACTTTTATTTCAATTTTGTTTTCTAGGCACATTGTTCATTTTTAGATTTACCAGTTTTTTTAAAGACATACCCAGAAGGCTATGAAATCATTTCGCTTTAAACTGTTTACCTCTGATTTTATCGACATTTAACATATATATTTAAAATAAGGTCGATTCTCAAAATATGAGCAAAATAATTATTTTATTTTTTTATTTTTATTTTTGGTCATTATTTCTACCTTAAGGGACATTGACAATCTGTGATGCATCGAATTACCGCATATGTAACGGTAAACACGTATATGTACACGCATATGTAACACTAAACACGTATATGTACACACATATTTAACGGTAAACACGTATATGTAAACGTATATGTAACGCTAACACGTATGCATCTCTACATTAATATGCACTCACACGTGCATAAATATCCTCGTACATAATCGTGCAATAAGTAATACCCCTGATCCACTTCCCATGGCAGTAGAGCAACGGAACTTGGCTCAGTTATTAGTCTTTCTTTACATAGGAACCACCCAGAGTTATGCATTTCTCCCATCGTTTGATGCAGCTCTGGAGACCGTTTTTGTAGAACACTCTAGGTTGGTCCTCCAACCACGACGTGACTTCAGAAATCAAGGCTGCATCATCTGGGAAACACTTTCCAACAACTTCATAGCTGGGAAGAGTGAAATTCAGAGGGTGCAAGGTCAGGAGAGTAGGGAGGATGGGAAAGGATTTCATAACCACACGCCCGTGCTTCTGATCTGGCGACATGCGAGTTGTGGACCGGAGCGTTGTCCTGCAGGAGGAGAGTACCTTTGCTGATCTTGCGCTGTCTCTTGATTTTGATAGCTTCCCTTAATTTCCTCAAAAGTGAAGCATAATAGGCTCCTGTAATTGTGGTACCCTTTGCCCGGAAATCTGTCATCACTACTCCATCCTGTGAGCATTACCTTGCCAGCGGAGGGCTTCACCCTTGCCTTCTTTGGAGGTGGTGAGTCCAAGTGCTTCCACTGCATTGACTGGGCTTTGGTCTCTGGATCATAGTGATGGACCCGGGTTTCATCCTGTGTAATCAGTCTTTTGAAAAACTTTGACTCATCTTCTTGGCACATCTCCTAATTCATCCTCGATCACTCGACGCGTTCTCACTTCTGGAATGGTGTGAGCAACCTGGGTATCCATCTGGCAGACACCTTATGCATATGCAAATGGTCATGAATGATAGTTTCCACAGACCCTGTACTAATCTTGACATCTTTGGCTATTTGGTGAATAGTAATGTGCCGATCTTCCAAAATGGCAGCCTCAACTTGACGGACAGATGCCTCATCAATGGCAGAAGGGGGGCGACCAGGTCTGGGACCTGTTTCCACAGACTTCCGGCCATGTTTGAATTCACGATGCCAGCGTTTTACAAGGTCATATGATGGCGCATTATCACCATAAGTTAATTTCATTTCATCAAAAGTCTCCTGTGGTGTGCGTCCTTTCAAATACAAAAATCGGATCACTGTTCGACATTCAACAAGCTCCATTTCACACCTGACTCAGTGGAAACACCTGTAAAACAGAAACCACAATTAGTTCTGAGCTTTAATTTGCCACATAACTCGTAGAGATATAAATCATTGCACATGCAAAATTTCAGCTAGATCAGCCAACTGGAAGTGGGTCAAGGGCATTACTTATTGCACGCCCCTCGTACAATTATATTTAAGTTATTCAACCAAAACCCTTGTTGCCATGGTGCCTAACTAGACAGACAAGTATTTACTGGTTGACCTACTCGTTGCTTTATTTCAGCATTCGTTTTTCTTTACTATTTTACTTTATTTAATCTTCAACCCTCTTTCTCTGGCTTTCTCTTTCTTTCTCTGGTTGATATGCCTTTCTTCCTTTTTTGTGTTTAATACATCCTTCTCTTCTATTCCCCTCCTCCTTTTACCCGATGTATCATTCGACCGTCCTCCCTTCTCGTTCTCCTTTATAAACATCTAATGTTCACAACATACCAAGTAAAATTATCATAGTTTAAACATTATAATAGACCACACGTAAACCGTTAAGTTAGTAATTTTTATATATATTATTAAATATATAATTTCTTAACTTTAACAATGGAAAATGGATTTCGAAAATGTCAGAATATATATTGATGTTATTATAGCCCTCTCTCTTCTTCTCCTATCACTAACCCATCTTTTTCTTTTCCTTGTCATCCACTATTTAATGTACCCCTCTCACTCAGCTTTCTTTCTTTTTATTTCATATACTTCCAAAGATACCCTACATTTTTAGAATTTTTTGATAATTATAGGGTGATACGATAAAATGGTCGCTACAGTAAAGAAAGCATGATTTCATTTCCCTTTTGTGAAAACCGGTTTTCTTTTTTGTAGCAGATCATCTACTTGTTCGCCAGTTGTGTACAAATCCTAAGAGCGGTATGGGCCTTCTATCATGTCTGAAAGTGACACAATGTTCATCGAGCGAGATCAGAGATGCGTCGCTATAAAACTCATGCTCTCTACCGATCCAAGTTATGACAACAAAATCATTACCAGCAGCCTCAAAATGCAAATCAAAACAGTTCAACAACTGAAAGCACAGCTCAATGAAGTTTTCGGACACGGTTATGATCTTTGGTGTAGTTTCAAGTGATGGATACATCATACAACATCACATCTTCGAAGTCACTTGAAATTTAATACGAAAGTGTAGCTGGATGTGCTGAAGAGTTTGGCTATCCCCTGGTGCAATCAGGTGGCCGCTGGCAGATCTTGGGTGTGGCAGCAGGACTCGAGGCCAGCCTACAAGTCTAAAGAGACCGAGACTTGGCTTCAGAAAGAATGCCATGACTTTGTACCCTTCTCTCACTCGCCCTCTTCCCCCCTGATCTGAACTCGCTGGACTACTTCGTTTGGTCACATGTCGAGAACATCACCAACATGACCTCCCACAACACTAAAGCCAGCCTGTTTGCCGCCATCCACCTAGTATTTGCCGAACTCCTTCCGCCGCTTGTGGAAAAACGTGTTACAAGTTTCGGACACGTATCAAGGCAGTGATTGAGGCTGAAGGCGGCTACATTGAATAGATATCAGTTCTGCTACATAAGCAATTTACATGAATTGATTTTTGTAATAAAGCTGTAGTGTTGTTTTCTTTAGGGTGGCAACTTCATCGTTCCACCCTGTATGTAAACAATTTGAACTTTCCAAAATGTTTTCACAAATATGAAGGAAAACAAGTTTACATTTCAATATTATGATACACTCTCTATCACTTTTTTCTTTCTTGTTTTTCCCTCAATCCTCTTTCTCGTTATTTCTCTTTTGTTTTCTCTCTTTTCTCATCTTTTTTCTGTTATCTCCTTCATCGTTTCTCATTAATTTAATTTATATCATTGTCTTCCTCTCACGATTCTCTTTACCATTCGCCATTTATTTAAGTTATTTTCCATTCGAAAAGCATCTAAAATATTCATGAACAGATAAAATATGTGCATGATAACAGCACCATTTGAGTTTTAGAAATATAAAAGACTCATCCGGAAGGCGAGTGGGAAATCCTGGCCCGACGTAACAGATCTCTTCTTTCTCTTTACTTTTTTCTCTTTACTTTTTTCTCTTTACTTTTTCTCTTTACTTTTTTCTCTTTATTTTTTTCTCTTTACTATTTTCTCTTTACTTTTTTCTCTTTACTTTTTCTCTTTACTTTTTTCTCTTTACTTTTTTCTCTTTACTTTTTTCTCTTTACTGTTTTCTCTTTATTTTTTTCTCTTTACTTTTTTCTCTTTATTTTGTTCTCTTTACTTTTTTCTCTTTACTTTTTTCTCTTTACTTTTTTCTCTTTATTTTTTTCTCTTTACTTTTTCTCTTTACTTTTTCTCTTTACTTTTTTCTCTTTACTTTTTTCTCTTTACTGTTTTCTCTTTATATTTTTCTCTTTACTTTTTTCTCTTTATTTTGTTCTCTTTACTTTTTTCTCTTTACTTTTTTCTCTTTACTTTTTTCTCTTTACTTTTTTCTCTTTACTGTTTTCTCTTTATTTTTTTCTCTTTACTGTTTTCTCTTTATTTTGTTCTCTTTACTTTTTTCTCTTTACTTTTTTCTCTTTATTTTTTTCTCTTTACTTTTTTCTCTTTACTTTTTTCTCTTTATTTTTTTCTCTTTACTTTTTCTCTTTACTTTTTCTCTTTACTTTTTTCTCTTTACTTTTTTCTCTTTACTTTTTCTCTTTACTTTTTTCTCTTTACTTTTTTCTCTTTACTTTTTTCTCTTTACTTTTTCTCTTTACTTTTTTCTCTTTATTTTTTTCTCTTTACTTTTTCTCTTTACTTTTTTCTCTTTACTTTTTTCTCTTTACTTTTTTCTCTTTACTTTTTTCTCTTTACTTTTTTCTCTTTACTTTTTCTCTTTATTTTTTTCTCTTTACTTTTTCTCTTTACTTTTTTCTCTTTACTTTTTTCTCTTTATTTTTTTCTCTTTACTTTTTCTCTTTACTTTTTCTCTTTACTTTTTTCTCTTTACTTTTTTCTCTTTACTTTTTCTCTTTACTTTTTTCTCTTTACTTTTTTCTCTTTACTTTTTTCTCTTTACTTTTTCTCTTTACTTTTTTCTCTTTATTTTTTTCTCTTTACTTTTTCTCTTTACTTTTTTCTCTTTACTTTTTTCTCTTTACTTTTTTCTCTTTACTTTTTTCTCTTTACTTTTTTCTCTTTACTTTTTCTCTTTATTTTTTTCTCTTTACTTTTTCTCTTTACTTTTTTCTCTTTACTTTTTTCTCTTTACTTTTTCTCTTTACTTTTTTCTCTTTACTTTTTTCTCTTTACTTTTTTCTCTTTACTTTTTCTCTTTATTTTTTTCTCTTTACTTTTTCTCTTTACTTTTTTCTCTTTACTTTTTCTCTTTACTTTTTCTCTTTACTTTTTCTCTTTATTTTTTTCTCTTTACTTTTTCTCTTTACTTTTTCTCTTTACTTTTTCTCTTTATTTTTTTCTCTTTACTTTTTCTCTTTACTTTTTTCTCTTTACTTTTTTCTCTTTACTTTTTTCTCTTTACTTTTTCTCTTTATTTTTTTCTCTTTACTTTTTCTCTTTACTTTTTTCTCTTTACTTTTTTCTCTTTACTTTTTTCTCTTTACTTTTTCTCTTTACTTTTTTCTCTTTATTTTTTTCTCTTTACTTTTTCTCTTTACTTTTTTCTCTTTACTTTTTTCTCTTTACTTTTTTCTCTTTATTTTTTTCTCTTTACTTTTTTCTCTTTACTTTTTTCTCTTTACTTTTTTCTCTTTACTTTTTTCTCTTTATTTTTTTCTCTTTACTTTTTCTCTTTACTTTTTCTCTTTACTTTTTTCTCTTTACTGTTTTCTCTTTACTTTTTCTCTTTACTTTTTTCTCTTTACTTTTTTCTCTTTACTTTTTTCTCTTTACTTTTTTCTCTTTACTTTTTCTCTTTATTTTTTTCTCTTTACTTTTTCTCTTTACTTTTTTCTCTTTACTTTTTTCTCTTTACTGTTTTCTCTTTATTTTTTTCTCTTTACTGTTTTCTCTTTATTTTGTTCTCTTTACTTTTTTCTCTTTACTTTTTTCTCTTTATTTTTTTCTCTTTACTTTTTTCTCTTTACTTTTTTCTCTTTATTTTTTTCTCTTTACTTTTTCTCTTTACTTTTTCTCTTTACTTTTTTCTCTTTACTTTTTTCTCTTTACTTTTTCTCTTTACTTTTTTCTCTTTACTTTTTTCTCTTTACTTTTTTCTCTTTACTTTTTCTCTTTACTTTTTTCTCTTTATTTTTTTCTCTTTACTTTTTCTCTTTACTTTTTTCTCTTTACTTTTTTCTCTTTACTTTTTTCTCTTTATTTTTTTCTCTTTACTTTTTTCTCTTTACTTTTTCTCTTTACTTTTTTCTCTTTACTTTTTTCTCTTTACTTTTTCTCTTTACTTTTTTCTCTTTATTTTTTTCTCTTTACTTTTTCTCTTTACTTTTTTCTCTTTACTGTTTTCTCTTTACTTTTTCTCTTTACTTTTTTCTCTTTACTTTTTTCTCTTTACTTTTTTCTCTTTACTTTTTTCTCTTTACTTTTTTCTCTTTACTTTTTTCTCTTTACTTTTTCTCTTTATTTTTTTCTCTTTACTTTTTCTCTTTACTTTTTTCTCTTTACTTTTTTCTCTTTACTTTTTCTCTTTACTTTTTTCTCTTTACTTTTTTCTCTTTACTTTTTTCTCTTTACTTTTTCTCTTTATTTTTTTCTCTTTACTTTTTCTCTTTACTTTTTTCTCTTTACTTTTTCTCTTTACTTTTTCTCTTTACTTTTTCTCTTTATTTTTTTCTCTTTACTTTTTCTCTTTACTTTTTCTCTTTACTTTTTCTCTTTATTTTTTTCTCTTTACTTTTTCTCTTTACTTTTTTCTCTTTACTTTTTTCTCTTTACTTTTTTCTCTTTACTTTTTCTCTTTATTTTTTTCTCTTTACTTTTTCTCTTTACTTTTTTCTCTTTACTTTTTTCTCTTTACTTTTTTCTCTTTACTTTTTCTCTTTACTTTTTTCTCTTTATTTTTTTCTCTTTACTTTTTCTCTTTACTTTTTTCTCTTTACTTTTTTCTCTTTACTTTTTTCTCTTTATTTTTTTCTCTTTACTTTTTTCTCTTTACTTTTTTCTCTTTACTTTTTTCTCTTTACTTTTTTCTCTTTATTTTTTTCTCTTTACTTTTTCTCTTTACTTTTTCTCTTTACTTTTTTCTCTTTACTGTTTTCTCTTTACTTTTTCTCTTTACTTTTTTCTCTTTACTTTTTTCTCTTTACTTTTTTCTCTTTACTTTTTTCTCTTTACTTTTTCTCTTTATTTTTTTCTCTTTACTTTTTCTCTTTACTTTTTTCTCTTTACTTTTTTCTCTTTACTTTTTTCTCTTTACTGTTTTCTCTTTACTTTTTTCTCTTTACTTTTTCTCTTTACTTTTTTCTCTTTACTTTTTCTCTTTACTTTTTTCTCTTTACTTTTTTCTCTTTACTTTTTTCTCTTTACTTTTTTCTTCTATACTTTGTTCTCTCCCACGGATTTGAACGATGATGCCATCATTCCGTGACGTCATTTATTGTGCACATATATCATATCCCTACAGTATTGCATGGAATCCTTCATTCATTGCACATGGGCAAGCAATAGATAGATAGATAGATAGATAGATAGATAGATAGATAGATAGACAGCGTTTATTGATCTAGTCAACAATGAAGAATTCTCACACCAAGCAAAAAATAGAAATTTAGTTTATAAATAATAATAGATGTGTATTTTTATTATTTTACTTTACACGTGGTACCTTTGGTGAATGACAGACTTGTTACGCTGAATCTTGCTTAGTGGCACATTTACAGCTCGAAGCACAAATGCCATTTACAAAGTCTCTTGGCTACAAGGTGGCTCAACCTGCTCAGAAGAGCTCCGTGATTTTCTCCAAAATAAACTGCTTACCCTTAAAACTTTCAACTCCTCCTCTATTTCTTTTAATAACTCCACAGTAAAAACCTATAACTTTAATTATTCAAGCTCTAGTTTTACACAGTTTTTACCAAAGCAGTCGATGTTTTGGAAACTAACATTTTAAACATTTTTAACATTTTAAACATTTTTAACATTTTAGACATTTTAACATTTTAACATTTTTAACATTTTAACATTTTAAACATTTTAACATTTTAAACATTTTTAACATTTTAAACAATTTAACATTTTAAACATTTTAACATTTTAAAATTTTAAACATTTTTAACATTTTTAACATTTTAAACATTTTAATATTTTAAACATTTTTAGCATTTTAAAAATTTTAACATTTAAAACCTTTTAACATTTTAAACATTTTAACATTTTAAACATTTTAAACATTTTAACATTTTCAACATCTCTTTACTTCTTTCTCTTTACTTTTTTCTCTTTACTTCTTTCGCTTAACTTCTTTCTCTTTACTTCTTATTCTTTACTTTTTTCTCCTTACTTCTTTGTCTTTACTTTTTTCTCTTTACTTTTTTCTCTTTATTTTTTAAACATTTTACCATTTTAAACATTTGAAAAAATTTTAACATTTTTAACATTTTAAACATTTTAACATTGTAAACATTTTAACATTTTAAACATTTTAACATTTTAACATTTTGAACATCTTAAAATTTTTAACATCTTAACATTTAAAACATTTTAACATTTTAAACATTTGAAATATTTTTAACATTTTAAACATTTTAAACATTTTAATATTTGAAACATTTTTAACATTTTTAACATTTTAAACATTTTAACATTTTCAACATTTTAACATTTTAAAAATTTTAACATTTTAAACATTTTAACATATTAAACATTTTAACATTTTAAACATTTTAAACATTTTAACATTTTAAACATTTTCACATTTTAAACATTTTAAACATTTTAAAAAATTTTACATCTTTACATTTTAAACATTTTAACATTTTAAACATTTGAAAAAATCTTAACATTTTTAACATTTTAGACATTTTAAACATTTTAACTTTTTAAACATTTTAACATTTTAAATATTTTAAAAAAATTTAACACTTTTAAAATTTTAAACAATTTTACATTTTAAACATTTTTAACATTTTAAACATTTTTAACATTTTAAACATTTTAAACATTTTTGAACAATTTTACATTTTAAACATTTTAAACATCTTTTACATTTTAAACATTTTAACATTTTAAACATTTTTAACATTTTAAATATTTTTAACATCTTTAAACAATTAAACATTATAAACAATTTAACATTTTTAACATTTTAAACATTTTTAACATTTTTTAGATTTTAAAAATTTTAAACATTTTTAACATTTTAAACACTTTAAACATTTCAAACATTTTAAACATTTTTAAAATTTTAAACATTTTTGACATTTTAAACATGTTAACATTTTAAACATTTTTGACATTTTAAACATTTTAAACATTTTAAACATTTTAAACATTTTTAACATTTTAAACATTGTAACATTTTAAACATTGTAACATTTTTAAAAAAATTACATTTTTAACATTTTAAACATTTTTAACATTTTAAACATTTTTAACATTTTAAACATTTTAACATATTTAGTATGTGTTGTCATGATTTATCTGCGGAATTCAAAACTTTGGCTTAAATACTTGATTTATTTGTATATTTCGGAGAATTTCGCATGCGTGCTGGAAAATAATATTCTTCACTTATCACAATTTTGGGACAGTATTTAACTGCCTGCAGGTGCATACCAGTCTTAATCTTCATCTGGCGGTGTATTTCTTAATCACCCTCTTGATTTTCTTTAATGAAATCTTTCTTTAACTTGCTGGACTCTGGAAGTTGATGGGTTTGCTGATATTAAAGCACTTTCTGATATCTGCAGTTTTTATTTTATCCTGAAAAATTACTCCAAAGTTAAGCATTTCAATAAAAAATAAAAGAATTTTTATTGCCGACAAAATATACTTAGTTAAATAAAACATACTTTTTCTTTATTTATTTTTCATTGTAGCAATTTATCTAGTTTTAAAACAAATATTCATTGACTTGTATTGTAGAAATAATTATCAGTAAAATACTATTCAAATCAATAAAACGAATGTGACTTTTTGAAATGTATTCCTTTAATATTGGACTGTTTAAGTGGAAGGGGCAACATGATTAGGAACAATTTATTTGAAAACGGAACAAAAGTCGGAATATTTACGATGGTGATTGATTATTATCAATCATCATTTTTTTATTATCACACAATCGCATTTTTTAAATATGCGTGAAAATTGATATCTAGGGCTAGGACAACAGCATATTCTTTTCATTATTTTTACTCTCGAGTGTGTATCCGTTGATATCTTATATGTTTTATAATGTACATACGAACATTAAATGCCTTAGAATATTATCATATTGAGTATAATAACATTCTTAAGTTATTCTAAGGTAAATGAAAAATCTTGCACTTTTGCGCTTCTATAAAACTATTCTGTTTTTCGAAGTTGCCAAAGAATTCGCGTAGCCAAACAAAGAATTATAGACATTCTTTTCGTTTTGAAAAAAAAGGCAGCTTCCAATGATTGCAGAGGAATACATTTCCCAGCTTTTGGCTAACTTTCATGCTATTCTTACGCAATGCAACAAAATACCTTTAGGTAATGTTCATTCTACATAGCTCATATATAAAATATTTTCTCCTATCCTCGAACAAGTTAGTATATATATATATATATATATATATATATATATATGTGTGTGTGTGTGTGTGTGTGTGTGTGTGTGTGTGTGTGTGTGTGTGTGTGTGTGTGTGTGGTGTGTGTGAATGGATATATATATTTATATATATATGCGTGTGGTAATATGAAATATATAATGAAAATAAGCTACATGAAGGCGTTCATGTTTCATTCAATCAAAATTCATTTAAAACGATGATTTCTCGATGGAACGAAACATGGATGCCTCTAAAATATATATAGCATCAAATATAGCACCATATTGAGTAATATTAAAGTAAATATTGAAATATATACACAACATATATAACCTTATAATATTATTTCTAAAATAATAATATACCGTAGCGCCCCCCCCTAAAAACCCGCACTTGTCATTTATTTAAAACCCGCAAATTAAAGCTAAATTGAACGTAACTGTTTAAACAACATAAACCTCATTTGATCCGCCTTTTATTATTGCGTAGCTGTTACTTCATGTAATGCCATACGTTTTCGATAGAATTGAGCTCTGGAGGTTGTGCGGGCCAATCTAAACACAGAATATCATGCTTTTCAAGGAACCTCTTGACATTGCCAGCTGTGTGGATGGAAGCATGAAGATGGGATCATCATCCAAATTCTGGCTAAAGTAGGGTAGAAAATGCTCATTCAACATATTAACGTACTTGGTCGAATTAATTCGACTTTGCAAGCGAACTATAGGTCCTGGGCCGTTGGCACTAATAACACCACACATAAAACGGAACATCGCAGAGTGTAAATTGTTCACTAAGGATTGCATTCTTCGTCCTTCCTTCGAGGGACTACTGCCTAGCCTTTTGAACTGTCTTTCGTCGCTAAAAATCACTTTCGACTAATATGAAGAGCCATGATCATCATTGCATCTGATGAAGTCAAGACGGCGCTTTTTGTTCTTTACATGAATCATTGGCTATCGCATTCGAAAGTCTCGCAAATGAAAGTCTTTCAATCTGTTCTCCGTTGTAGAAAGAGAGTACTTCTTAACAAGATTACACTGTTATTGGATTTGAGGAGCTTTTTCAAATCTGTTTCTGAGGCTGCAATCTTGATAGCATTGTCTTCCCTGTAAGAAGTAACTCTAGGAGCACCAGATTTAGAGGTATTACGAATACTGCGGGTTTTTTATACTTTTGCACATTCATTCGAACCGTTTTCTCCTCACATTTCTGTCTGTGGTCGAGTTACGATTTGATAACCCAGAAATCTGGTGATTAATGAGCTCCTGACGACTACTAAGAGAAAGTCAGGCATATAGACTAAATGTTACGTTGTCTAACCTGTGTTATGTAGCGGATGTCTAGGACCATCCGATACATAACGGTTAAAATAAACCCCCTTTAAGAAACTCGAAAGGAGGGCATCGAATATCGATTGTCCACCAGTACAAAGTGACAAAAATAATTACGGCGTAAACAGGAAAATCGGACGACGATTTTTTGTTTACAAAGTGAAGTGATTGTGGGGGAGATCGCATATTTTGCTGGAATGGGACATTCCTTTGCGAGAACAAAGAAAGATTGGAATGTCCTGGAAAAACAATTATTGTCAAGGCTGGAAACGTGTTTGTGAAGGCACGTGCAATAAACAAAAACAATAGTCGCCCGGCTAAGAAAAAATGGGTTACTGGAGATCTGGGTCAAATGCAAGCAATGCATTGTAAACAAAACTAAAACTTGCCTGGGAATTGAAGAATCAATTATCGACAATAGAAATGAATCAATCAATCAGCGGCAAGCAAGCGGAGATCGTAATAGTGGAAAAATACTGGAACAAAAATCCTGTCAATATAACGACGTGATTTTTGGAGTCAAGGGGAGAAGAAACAGGTATGAGGACCGCCGAAGGACGTGCGATTGTCGAAGTGAAATCATGTTCTCCCCCCCCTCTCCGATCTCTCAATGAAAGGAAAGCCAAGCCGCAGAAATGAACTATTTGATAACACTTTATGTACGGCTTTAGTTAAAAATACATTTTTATTCGAAAAGCAATCGTGACTTACGTCTTTGATTTATGTTCTGAGTTACGCCTGATCGTTATGTGCATGTCAAAACTTTGTTTCAGATACCGACGTTGTTGTGACAAGCTTGACAATTGATAAGTCAGCGCGAGTGACAAATGCCCGGTCAAAGGGAAATAACCATGCTGTCTTAGCAGTTGCCATGACAACCGTTTAGCTCGAGTCGTAAACAAGTTAAACTAGCGGACGATCAATGAAATTAACGGCTACTGCGTTTTTTTTACAACCGGGGAAACCTACTAACTACTACCGTTCCCAACCTGGGGTCCTGAGCAACGTAACACCTGGAACAGCAACAATTACGAATAGAGCTGCTTTGTTGCTTAAAAGGTGGATATTTAAGCTGGTTGTAAGCTCCTTTGTTGCTGCGGAGTTTCTTTTGGCCGTCTCAATTTGAAATTAATTTTTTTAATTGATGTTTACATTAAAAGTCAAATATGAACAAGTAAAATTACAGAGGAAGAAAAAGCGATTCAAAAGATGTATATGTTGTTAAAAAAATTACATTCAATTTAGTTTAAATTTGCAGTTTTTGAAAAAAATGACAAGTGTGGATTTCGTTTTGGCGCAACTGTATATACTAGGTTCATAAATAATACTTCCGGCAAGTAATTCTTCCATACGTAATCTTTATACAAAACACACACACAAACACACACACACACAAACACACACACACACACATATATATTCTTCTTATTATTATTATTTGTTGGATTGTGTAATGGACTTTCGGTCAGCGTTCAAGTTGTGGATAACTTGACAAAGACTAAAGTTACTTCTCATAAACTATTTATGGCACAATGGGAGATTCCATTGTGCACACATGGGCCAGTCTATTCCTTGGATTGTGATTGGCTGAATCACCTGATTGGATATGCTTGTACATAAATACAGGCCCTCAGTCCAGCTCAATCTGATGTCTGTCTTGTGCATGAGCTGGACCCTTGGTAGGTGTTGCTGCTATTATTATTATTGTTGTTGTTGTTGTGTGTTATTGACTAACACAGTTCTTTTGATTATTCTACATCTCCCCTCTTCCCCCCACGAGTAGGCTGGGTTGTGTGAGAGGTGTATCTCTCTTTTAGGCCTAGTTTGTTGTGTGGTAGTAACCTAGAAAGAGCTCGGGGAATCCTTGATCGAAAGCGTGGGGATATATGTATGGTTTGTTGTTGGGGTTTGGTTGCTGCGTATGTGCTATTACAGGGAGATAGTGGGAGATGCAAGAATGTAGTATCGCTTGAGGGAATTGTTGGTCCTAGTGCTTCACTTGGTATTGGGGTTGGTGCAGGCTTAAGTTCGCATTTTCTGAGGAAACGGCGGTTCCTAAGTGTGATCCTTCCGGATCCGTTAACCCTGATTCGGTATTGTCGATCTGGTAGGGAACTGATGATTTTGCCCGTTGTGTTCCATCTGCGATTGACTGGATTTTGGATGGCTACAGTGTCACCAGCTTGTAATGGTGGAAGGTTGTGGGTATATTTATTGTATCTTTCTACTATTTTTGCATTGCGGTGGTGGAGCATTTCCTCGCGATGTTGTGCCGCTGACACCCATTCAGGATGAGGCTTGTAGAGGATTGGCTGTGATGGGATGGAGTCACGTAGTCGACGGTGAAGTAATAATTGGGCCGGTGATAGGCCGATGCTTTGGATTGGGGTATTCCGATACTGCAAGATGGCCCGGGCAACACTGTCATTGTCCAAGGAACCGTGGGGGCCTGTGTTTCCTTTCACAATCCTCTTTGCAGTTTTTACTGCGAGCTCTGCCCTTGGATTGGGGATACGCAACAGAAGATAATCTGTGCCTAACACACCATGTTTTCAGAAATTCTTGGAACGTGCTGGAAGTGAAAGGTGGGCCGCCATCGGTGCTGAGTTCTTCTGGGGCACCATATGTTTGGAACAGTTGTCGGCATAAGGACATCAATTTGGTTGTAGTAGTGTGACCTGATTCTAGGCGGTATAACATTAGCCAACCAGTTAGCCTATCTGCGCAGGCAAGGTATGTGTGATCTCCAATATAAAAAATATCCATGACGATTTGTTGGGCACTTGTCCTTGGAGTACCGTGTTGGTGACTACCGCAACCTATGCAGGTTTGACGGGGTTCTTTATCAGCAATGTTATCGTTGTGAGTAGCAGTAGAGCTAGTGCGAATATTGCCTCTGCTAGTCCGTACAGCACTGTGTTTTTTTGTTTTTTTGCGATACATTGACATCCGGACTGTAGCTGTGTCTGAGGTATCAGTCATTGCGGTTTGGTCCCTTAGTGCAGACTCAAATGCCTCAGCATGACAAATATTTTGGTTGAGAGTTTTTAGCAACCCGGCTTTTGCCAGTAGATCGGTCTGAAGCGTATCATTCGATATCCCTTTGATAAATTGGTCCTTGATGTAAATGTCGGACAGGTCGTGATCGCAGTTGGGGCATGAAAAACTACAGTCTATGGCCGTGGACCTAAGACGAACAAGGTATTGTTGGATGGGTTCATCTTCGTGCTGTGATATAGCTGCAAATGTCATCCGATGGACCATGGGATTTGATTTTTGAGTTACCAATGCTTCTGTCATCTCTAGCAGCTTGTCTGGGTTGGTGGTGAAGAACTTAGGGTACGTATTTATGATTGCGTTTTGAACGGATTCATCAGCGCAACTGTATAACTGGATATTGGCCTGAGAAGTTGGCATGTCCGTTATTCTGGTGAATACTTCCCAGTCAATCCGAAATTTTCTGAATTGTTGAGGGGTCATTTCGAGATGAAGTTGGGGAGGCCTGGCAGCTGGTGCCTTAGCATAGGTGGTCTGGGTAACGGGCTCCTTGGCTTGTCGAAGGATAGACAGAGCTTCTCCCATTGTTGTGATTCCCAATTCTCTTAGCATGGCTCGATCCATTACTTGAAGGTTTTCTTTCCTCAGTTTTTCCTTCACAAAAGTTGCAGCGTAGCTCTAGGCGGAATCGGCAGCAATGCCTGCTTTGAGGAAATAGTCTTCCCAATCTTCTGTCTCGGATCCTGTACGTAGCGCCATGTTGGATTGTGTAATGGACTTTCAGTCAGCGTTCAAGTTGTGGATAACTTGACAAAGACTAAAGTTACTTCTCATGAAAGAGGAGAACTATTTATGGCACAATGGGAGATTCCATTGTGCACACATGGGCCAGTCTATTCCTTGAATTGTGATTGGCTGAATCACCTGATTGGATATGCTTGTACATAAATACAAGCCCTCAGTCCAGCTCAATCTGATGTCTGTCTTGTGCATGAGCTGGACCCTTGGTAAGTGTTGCTGCTATTATTATTATTATTGTTGTTTTTTGTTGTTGTGTGTTATTGACTAACACAGTTCTTTTGATTATTCTTTTTATTATTATTATTATTATTATTATTATTATTATTATTATTATTATTAATTTTCATTATGTCTGTCTGTGTGTGTGATGCGGTTTATCTCAGTCTACAAGCTACTCACCCAGGCAAATAAGGTACCGAAATTAAGGTGTTTTAGTGATATTTATATCCATGTTTGGTGTATGGAAATGCAAACAAAAAATGCAAAAAATATCGATTTACTATTTATTTACTGGATATTTTTCCGGTGCAAGAACTCAAGTTTTCCCAGCTGGACAAACTTTAGTTCTTGTAATTAAAATATGCTTATTTCAAGTAAGATACAGAAGCATTTATGTTTCAGGCGTTCGTCAGCCTAAATTCAAAATCAGCATTTCTACCATTTGTTTATTTGTGTGCAGAAGAGATGACAGAATGAATGAAAACGGGCAATAATAAGCTACATTCTCACAAATAATTCACTTCTTGTGCAGCTGCTATTTTTCATAAGCACCAGGAATTTCACAATTTCAACCACCATGCATCATCTGAAAATAGAAAAAAAATATATATATATATGTATATCATCAAAACAGAACCACAGTTTGATTTTAAAAAAATTCATGTTATGAAAATTAGGAACTCGCGAATTTTGTACAATCTATAATGGCGTCGTGAACGATCAAAAAGTAACAACCCATTGTCCAATTAATAGTCGCTTCCACGGTAACAGACATTGCTTGTGATGTGGTTGTCCCAAAACTCCATCCTGCTCTCTACAAATAAGTGCCTCCTTCATTATCCACCGCAAACACATTACTTAATGATTTGATCTTCACCCATGTCCGACATATAAAAAAACCTTGACACCTTCGAAGCTTGCCGACCAGAATTTTTCCCTAAAGAACTTCCCTCTGTGATACCAGTTTTCACTAACTCTAGTTACAAAACTTTAACTGTAAACCTATTGCTTAACTTCGGTGATTTAACGAGAACCGGTTATGTAGTGTATAGGGGAAATATTCTGCCCATTGTAAAAGTAGAAACTGTCCGTTCATACTTTCCCCAATACTATTAGTACGTAAGTAAAAACAAGGAGAACTAATCTCATGGTCCTTGTCTATATCCATTTCGCCAATCACACACCTCATACGCTGGCAGAACAAAGGTTCTAAGTTAAGATTTAATGGAAATGTGTTTTTCTTATCCAAAAATTCTGAAAGAGAAGATCTAAAATTGTTCACAATATAATGTTTGAGCCATGCCTAACTGATGTGAATTCATTCTTTGACATAGCGCTCCTCGCTTCGTTGCCTCCTGCCAGACTGTTTCAATTACGTGATGCACAAATCAATACTATATAGTAATATCGAGAAATAACTTTACGAAGACATGTTAATTACTTTTTCGTTTCTTTTCAACTCATATAAGGAGAGACCTACACGAGGAGAGCCGTAAGTTGGGGGCGAACGACAGTCGTTGTCAGCTTGTAATTGTTATTTTTATTTGTGAGATTCTTATATTCTTATATTCTTATATTCTTATATTCTTATATTCTTATATTACAGTGTTTAATCAAAAAGTTATAAAAATGATAAGTAAAACCTGGAATGCTTTTATTTTCATTTGCAAAATGTTTCTCGCATTTGGTCGCCTTAGAAACGATTTTTCCTTTCCTTTTTTTCTATTTATTTTTCCATAGTTTTATTAAAAATAAACATTTTTTGCTGTTTACTTTTTCAAAAACATTTTTCTTTTTTACCCTCTTTTTTCGTTCATTTAAAAGGAATTATAAATATATATATATATATATATATATATATATATATATATATATATATATATATATACTAGCAGTTCCGCCCGACTTTGCCCTGGTCTTATGTACTCTTGTATGCATATGTATATATATATTAAGAAGATTGTACTCATGTACATGTAACCTACATTTAAAATTTCTAGTGTTTGGACCAAAAATTGGCGGAGGAGTTTTGTAAGGTTTTCAAAGCTCAAATCGTTGAACTTTGACACCTTAACAACAAAATGTGTAGACAAAATCTGATTAAAAAGATTTTCCCAAATCTCAATAACTCTTTTATTAAGTTTCGAGTCTGTAGACTAAAAATTGACAGAGTAGCATGCAAGGGAAATGTGCACGCACACAGACAATATTACTTTAATTGGTATAATAGATAGATTAATTCACAATTAATCCCAAACACAAAATAATTTGCTAGTAATTTACTATTATTCTTAAATCCAAACTTATTTACTATTAATTCACTCATAATGTCAACCCACAATTATTTGCTATCAATTTACTATTGCTCTCAATTCCAAACCTATTTACTATTAATTCACTATTAATCTCAAACCCAAAATTACTTCTACAAATTTACTATTTTCTCAACTCCAAATATTTTACTAATAATTCACTATTAATCTCAAACCCAAAATTATTTGCTATTAATTTACTATTGTTCTCAAGCCCATACATATTTATTATGAATTTACTATTAATCTCAAACCCAAAATTATTTGCTATTAAATTACTATTACTCTCAACTTAAATAAAACCTATTTACTAATAATTCACTATTAATCTCAAACCCAAAATTATTTGCAATTAATTTACTATTACTCTCAACACCAAGCTTATTTACTACTTGCATTTCAGCCCGGCTTTGCTCGGGCCCTGTGTACTTTTTCTAACTTGCTCTACGTGTGAATACACTTAATGTAAGATTTCAAATGTTTAGACCAAAATTTGTCTGAGTAATTTTGTAGAGGCCGCAGAAGTCAATTTATTTTACATTTGACCGATATTTTTACCCCTTAACATTTATTATTATGGTCTCCAATTAAAACACAAAGTTTTACCCATATCCAAGTTACCTACATTTTAAATTTCAAATCTTTAGACCCAAAGTTGGCAGAGGAATTTGGTAGAGTTTGCAAATGTCAACTCTTTTAACTTTGACTTTTGGCAGCAAAAAATTGGCCCCAAAACTGATTAAAATGCTTACCAAATGTCTGAATACATGTTATGTATAAATTTCGAATCGTTAGAAACAAAATTGACTGAGTAGTTTGCTAGACACCGGAAAGGTCAAATCTTTTGACCTTTGGCTCCTGGACAGCACAAAATTTCGACTCAAACCGATTAAAAAGCTTGTCCTATTTCTGAATACACTTCATGTAAAATTTCAAATGTGTAGACCAGAAATTGGCTGAGTAATTTGGTAGACACCGCAGAGATGATTTTTTAAAATTTGACCCCAATTTTGACTCTATAACATTTACTTTTTGGGGCTCTAATCAAATTAAAAAGTTTGATCCCTGTCAAAGTAACCTACATTTAAAATTTCAAGTGTTTAGATCCAAAATTGGCGGATTAGTCTGGTAGAGTTTTCAAAGATCAAATCGTTGAACTTTGATCCCTCGACAGCCAAATTTGGCCAAAAACCGATTAAAAAGATTTTCCCAAATCTCAATATCCCTTATGTCAAATCTCGAGTCTCTAGACAGAAAATTGACAGTTATTTGGTGGGGAAATGTACACAGACAGACACACAGACAGACTTTTTCACTTTTATAGATAGATAGATAGATAGATAGATAGATAGATAGATTAATTCACTGTTAATCTCAAACCCCAAATTATTTGCGATTAATTTACTCAAATCCAAACATATTTACTATTAATTCACTATTAATCTCGAACTCAATATTATTTGCTATTCATTTACTATTTTCTCAACTTCAACTTATTTACTATTAATTCACTATTTATCTCAAACAAAAATTATTTGATATTAATTCAGTATTTTGTAAAACTCCAAACTTATTTGATATTAATTCACTATTAATCTCAAACCCAAAATTATGTGATATTAATTTACTATTGTTCTCAAATCCAAACTTATTTACTATTAATTCACTATTAATCTCAAACCCAATATTATTTGCTATTTATTTACTATTTTCCCAACTCCAAACGTTTTTACTATAAATTTACTCGAACCCAAATTCATTTGCTACTAACATTTCAGCCCGGCGTTGCCTAGGTGTTTGGATGTGTATGTTTAGCAAAAAAAAGTGATAGTAGGAAGGTAGGCTCGAACCCGTACCGCAACGGAGGAAAAGAACGGAAAAAACATGACGTCTTCGTCGTTACGACCACCGACAAACCGGAAGTGATTTATGTTAAAATTAAGGTTAGACAATCAAAAGGAGAGCATGACTTTCAAAAATATCGGCGAAAAAAGCGACCCCCTGTAGAAAAGTGCCCAGCTTAAGGTGAAGATATTAATGTTTTTAGCCAATTTTTCGATATTTGTCGTCTGAAAGGTCGAACTTCAAAATGATACTGATCTTTGTAAAATCCGTCACCTCTGTCGAAAGTTTTAGGCAGGCATGCAAACATATATATATATATATATATATATATATATATATATATATATATATATATATATTGGTAACTAAAGATTTTCGCCCCAAACCGATTAAAAAGCTTGCCCTATCTCTGAATAACCTTTATGTCAAATTTCAAAAGTTTAGACCAGAAATTGTCTAAGTAATTTGGTAGAGCCCGCAGAGGTCAATTTTTTTACAATTTGACCCCTGTTATGACCTCTTAACATTTGTTGTTTTGGGCTCAAATCCAGTTATTAAGTTAGATTCATGTCCAAGTAACCTATATCTAAAATTTCAAGTGTTTAGACCAAAAATTGTCGGAGGACTTTGGTAGAGTTCTCAAAGGTCAAATCGTGGAACTTAACAGTAAAATTTCTGGCCGAAAATGGATTACAAAGATTTCCCAAAATCTCAGTACCCGTTATATCAAATTTCTAGTCTCTAGACTCAAAATTGACAGTGTTATTGTGTAGGGAAATGTACACAGACACACAGACAGACACACAGATACGTTCACTTATATATATATGTGTGTGTGTGTGTGTGTGTGTGTGTGTGTGTGTGTGTGTGTGTGTGTGTGTGTGTGTGTGTGTGTGTTTTATTTTTTTATTACCGTTTTTTCTGTTTGGTTACATATGTTTTGGATGTTGGACCGTGTTTACGATCTAACAGCCTCGTCAGACCTTGCAGAAATCGTTGGTTAATATTAGGGAGAATTGTTTTTAGGAGGAATACGGGGGAAAAAAGAGAAAGAAAAAAGAGAGGAGGTTGGGGTAGAAGATAATAAGAGGGGGAAGGCGGGTAATGACAAACCCCCATCTTTTTTTTTTCATAGAAACTATAAAATAATCCCCATCCAATAAGCAAAGCAAATCAATACAGACCCCTAAAAATTAAATCAACAACATGCATTTCGAACATAACTTCAACATGTCCACCTAACCTTGCATTATCTACACCCACTTATTTATTTATCCTTTATCTATTCATTCATTTATCTACCCTAACTTTACCTTACTTACTCAGCATAAATATACGCATCTCTGTGTATATATGTATATATGTCTGTATGTGTATGTATGCTTGTATTTTTATGAATGTGTATACTTGTATATGCTTATATATAATATAACCCCCGCAGTATTAACTAAAATAACTTAACTAAATTAAACCATATACTCACTTATTTATTTATTTATTATTATTATTTATTTATCCTAACATTACTTTATTTACTAGGCATAAATGTATGTATGCCGGTATGCGTATGTATATATGTGTATGTATGGATATGCATATATTTGTGTATATGTGTATATATATATATATATATGTGTGCCTATATGGGTTTACATATTTATACTTTATGAATATATATTTTTAGGTAATTGTGTATGCGTGTGCATGAGCCCGTGCGTCTGTGTGTACATGTATGTATATGTCTGTGTATGTGTATGTATGCATCTACTTCTTACTCAAGATCTGTATATCCCCGTATATGTACTCGGATGGGTGTGTGTATGTTTATGTATGTGTGAGCATGTACTTATATATGTATATATGTGCGAGTATATATATGTGTACGAGAGTTGCGTGTATGTGTGTATATGTCTGCATGTAGACCCATGTACATCTGCATAGGCATTGTTTTTATATGTATGTGCATATGTGTTTACATATTGGTCTGTAATATGTATGTATATGTACTATACGCTCTTATGCGTGCGTAAACGTCTGTATTAACTCTTAACTGTTTAAAAACAATCCACTATGAAATGAACAACGACCACAAAACCCGTAAATGTAACTCTGTAACTGCCAAAAAATGACAGCAACACTAATATCCTTCCCTCTCCCTCTCCCTCCCTTTCCTCCCATCTATCTCTCTCCCTCTCTCTTTCTCTCTCCCTCTCATCTAATTAATATACCTTATCGAACAGGAAAAAAAAGTAGTCAAAATTTTAAAGCCCAAAAATTGAAACTTTTTCCCCCCTCCTCTCATTACTCCCTCTCTTTTTCCTTTTCTCTTTACCATCCCCTCTCCTCCTCCCCCTCCCTATATCCGCATATCTCCACCCAAGCCTACCTGAATCTGCTGCCCCCCACACACAATACAACCTAATATACTTTAAACTTCAAAACTGAAATATTGTCATTACCCGCCTTCCCCCTCTTATTATCTTTACCCCAAACCCCCTCTCCTTTTTCTTTCTCTTTTTTCCCCCGTATTCCTCCTAAAAACAATTCTCCCTAATACTAACCAACGATTTCTGTAAGGTCTGACGAGGCTGTTAGATCGTAAATACGGTCCAACATCCGAAACATATGTAACCAAACAGATAAAACGGTAACAAAAAAATAAAACACATATTAGCTCTGCAATAGTTTTGAGCACTCTCTTAGGTTTTTACTAATTACCAGTTTTACCACACACACATATATATATATATATATATATATATATATATATATATATATGTGTGTGTGTGTGTATGTATGTATATTAAACATCAATTGTAATATATTATAAATAAAAAATGATATAAAGGGAAAAACATTTAATGTCAATACATTTTCAAGAATGTATTAACAAATAATAGTTAACTAACAAATTATTTTAAAAATATAATAATATGTACGAATCAGGAGATTTCATCAGATCTCCTGCTGGTTTGCCAGGCCAAGAGTAGGCTAAAAGCGCATCCACCAAAAGTGGCGACAGAGGAAGCGCTCGTAAAATCAAGTCAATTCACGATGGTCATCGGTGTGGCGTGTCATAAACAGACTAGGGTTTTTTTAGAAAGTCGCGCGGGGCCTATCACTCCATCCGTTTCCATGGCAATTAGCCGGAACACAAATCTGCGGAGGAACCGACATATTTTGATAGCGATTAAAAAGAATGTTTTCCTTTTTCTGCCTCATTCCTTTTCCGAGGAAGGGGCGCCCGTCTGAATTAAAAGCAAAAGGAGTCAAATGCTTAACCAACAACCCGTGGAAATTAGTTTCCGGGACACGGGGGCCATTTAGGGTACGAGATGAGAAAGACCCGGAAAGCCACAAATGACAGGGTGGCGGGTAGGAAAAAATAGAAAGAAGGTTAATTGTACCCTAGTGCCTCCAGATAAAAAAGAAGGAAATTTGGAATAGCGTCATTAAATTCCTTGCAATATTCAACTCTAACACCGAAAATAATTTGGAAGTTAATATGTTAATTAAATAAACGTTTTTATCTATATTTCTTTCCCTCTTATCAATCTCGAGAAAAAAATTAATACCACCTGTTAAAGTGTTTGCACAGGAAGTCTTTGGTGTAGCAAGGGTTGCGTTATTCCAAGCAGCACTTCTCTTAAGTCGACATGGTTTGAATTCAGTGGGCGTAAGTCTAGTACGACCGGAAACAATTCTAGGGTAAGCAGAGCATAATAGATGTTATTTCAAAGATCTTTTCTTCGCTATACTATTAGTTGCACTACCAAGAGTTGAGGGTCTAGTCTATCCCACTTCTTCTTAACGCAGGACTGGAGGGGTGATATATGACTTCATACCTTTATTAGGGGCATTAGCGATCAGATAGGCATAGAAAGCGATGCTGATAGATAGATTTCATTTACTAATGAATTATCACTTATCAAAGCCAAAGGCTAATCGAGGATAAGTATTAATAAAATTGATAGATTATCAACCGAAATATAAAGGATAGTATTGAGAGGATTGAAAATGAAAAGAAATAAAAGTTCGATTTCCTATAGTTTATGACAAGTATTTGTCGACAGTGAGATTAATAAGAAGATAGAATATGTAGGAAGGAAGACAATGAAATAAAACTGTTTTCCTCTTCATCTTATTTTTTTCATTTGTAATAAATTTCATTTGCTGTTTATAAATTTCGGTACTCCTGCAGTATTTTACCCACCGATTTCACGATCTTAGCCGAGCGTTGATCGACATCCGTCGGAAAACGCCGGAACATGGCGAGCGGTACGATACTCTATCAGCCAATCAGGGCGCTTCAAACGAACGCGCAGCAGACGAATAATTTTCATTGAAATTACACACATAGCGTTTCATTTCAGTTATTTTATTGTTCAAAGTAAAAATACACAGCCTTTCATTTCAGCTATTTAATTTAGCGATATCAAATCGCGGAAGGCTACCCGGTTTGGGAAGGAGCTTCTTTCCACATCCTCTGAAAACCCTTTGCTCCCTACTTTGCCTCTACAGTCAGTAGAAAATCTTCCAGTCGGAACTAAAGATAAACAGTAATTGTTGTGTCCCCCCCCCTACAAACATTACTGAAAAAAAAAACATTGTTGTTACTGTTCAATAACGTTTTGTTAAAAACAAAAACAAAAAAAAAAACATTGAAGTGTTTATTACTGTTGCTTACCCCTCCCCCCCCCCAAAAAAAAAAGTTATCGGAAAACAAAATGAACCAAAAAAATATATATATATTCAACAAAATAAATTTATTTTACTTTAAAAAAAACTTACGGTAAGTGTTTGTGATTTATTTTATCCAAATTTTTTGTATTAATTTTATCCATTTTGTTGTGTGTGTGTGTGTAATATCTTTTCCTTGTAATGTTGTTGCTATTCACATACTTTTAGCGTTCTTGCACCGTAGCTCCGAATTCTCGGCTTTCGTCGGCGTTAACGCCGAAAGCGTTCGTCAACGCTCGGCTAAGATCGTGAAATCGGTGGGTAAAATACTGCAGGAGTACCTAAATTTGTTTATAATTCTTCTTAAATAAATCCAGAAGAAAAGAGGGCAAAACCGAAAAATTGTAGGAGCTTTTATTCTTTTCCAATAGATAGATAGATAGATAGATAGATAGATAGATAGATAGATAGAGAGAGAGAGAGAGAGAGAGACAGACAGACAGACAGACAGACAGACAGACAGAGGAGGGGGTAAGAAGTAGTCAGTCAGGCAGACTAGCAACTATATGCGCCTGGAGTCTACATATATAGACTAGTATTAAAGTCCTTTTAATATTCAGAAATAAACATGTGATAACTGTTGTGGTTGCAGACATGCTGACACAAGACCTGTTATATTTTTCTAATTTGTTAAAACGTTATTTATTATTTTGTACAAATTCACGTTAAAGAATAATATTTGTATACGTTTGGCAGATCGCAAAACAATACGGCGTAATAAAAAGACATGACTTCAGTATATAGTGACAAAAGGTGTGAGAAAGAAGGGAAAGAAAGAATCAGTAATCAGTCTCTCTCTCTCTCTCTTTCTATCTATCTCTCTTTCTACCTGTCTCTCTCTCTCCCTCAACCCTCCCTCAACCCTCCCTCTCTCTCTCTCTCTCTCTCTCTCTCTCTCTCTCTCTCTCTCTCTCTCTCTCTCTTCAATTTGTTCCCGTTACTCCAATAAAACATTTCAGTTTTCTATTTGAAAACTACTTTATTTTACTGACTAATTAGAACTAATAAGTTGTTTTGTCTTCAGTGTAAGACTTAGTAAAGTGCATTGTAGCTTGGATAGTGTAGACGACGATCATGTCTTTGGTAATATACAATTACTGGCAGGAATACACGACGGTGCCCGGGATTGAATGATGATCAACGAATGTTTCACACTCCCATATTTTTTATTGTCATCGAAATTGGTGAAATCGCCAATTTTTCAATCAAATCGATTGATTGCCTGCTTTAATTAGAGACACATCATGGTGCACGTAAAGGAACTTCACATGCCCCACGCGGTCACTTAGTTCACAATATATCGTAGTCTACCTTGCACAATCGACAACTTACTGTTGATTTTATAAAATTATTTTTATATAATGGCTTGTATGAAGGTTTAAAATGCAAAAATCCAGTATCATGGTTCAATTTCTGCTTTAAATAGAAACATTCATTTAGGACGTGTGCCTATAATATCAAAAAACTTACTGTCTATTTCATATGTGGAACCTTTCGGCACCCGTTGTAAGAAAACTTCTCAAATGCACTTGTGGTGTAGGTCTGTGTGTTAGGCATGTCTCAAAATCGCCTGTTCCTTCTTTCATTGGATTATTTCGATTATCGATTATATATACTTAAAACATTTCAACAAAAACTTATCTAAGAACACTGCCAAGTACATAAAGTATTTTCCTGTGAAATTTCATAAAAATCGATCTAGCTGTTTTCAAGTCAATAGGGAACGCACTCACACGCGCGCGTTCCTTTTATATAATCGATCGATTGATAGACAGAAAGAAAGTCATGTATTTATTTATATGTACATGATTCACCCCTAAACTAGTTAATCCATTATTATGAATTTTGACCATGTCTGATTAACGTAATGGGTCATAAGGTGGGTTATATTTAATTTAATTTACTTTTATTCGAATAGGTATGAAGAGAGTAAAAATCGTTCGTGAATATTGAAAAAGATACGATTTCTGTTTCATATTTGGGTATTAGATATAAATTCGTTAATACCTGCTTTTGTATTCGCCTTCAATGGCATCCGAGTTCTACTTAGATTTAAGGAATATACACTCCACATGCTCATCCAGCGATATGTATATCCCGGACAAGGGAGATGGCATATAACGTCTAGTATGCACAAATGGTCTTCCATCGGATACTGACCAGGCTGAATGTTACTTAACTTCAGTGACTTAACCTAAATCAGTGTCTTACATTGATTATGTTGTATAAATAAAAAGTATTAAACGTAAATTAATAAATCTTCCTCAAATTTCAATTTCTTTATACTATTTAAATGTTGTTGTTTTTTTGTTTTGTTTTTTCGCTGCATGATTATGAGTACAAGTCCCCATTGGGAAAATTCAAATCTTTCAAATGCGCATTGAATTTGATCCACAGACATTAGAAACTAATTAAGTAAGACTCCTTGAATTTCAATTTCTTGTTAAGATGTTTAAGCGTTAAATTTGATAAACCTTCTAGAATACAAAATTATATAATAATTTTGATTCAAACTGGAATAAGAATTGTAGAATAAGATTCAGTATCATTATATCTGGATTTTAGTATCTCTAAAGAGACAGAATAATTGTTCTGTTTGAGGAAATTATTTTACTCTTCACGGAATGGGTATTTCTCTTATATATACTAGAATACCCGTGACTCGTTGGATCAGTATATGTTATAGCTAACTATGGAATAGTGAGTATACAGAATTAATACATAAACGCGCAAAAAATTGAATGCACGCGCGCACGAAAACAAACATAGCAACCATTGAAAACAATACGGAATACATTGAATAATAAAGATCTTAACATCATTGCACTTAGATTTACTGAAAAATCCTATATAAAAGAGTGGTGTAATCCGTTGAAAAAATTGAAAACAAAAAGAAAAAAATACAAAGAGGGAGTGTCTATTGTACGGGTCCACTCTAGAATTGTGTGTGTGTGTGTGTGTGTGTGTGTGTGTGTTTAGAACCTTAAAATTATCAGGAAATAATAATTAACTCATTAAATATTATTGAACGGTGAGATCTTTTCAAAGCAAATCTTTAAAAAAAAAAATTAAAAGTCCTCTCCACACATACATTTTGAAGTGTTTCTACGTACTTTTAAAATGTTTAGAATTTATGACTCCATTTCTCAATTTCTGTCCCCACTCCCGCCATTAAACTTGAAAAAAATACTAACAATTACATGTCTTGCTACGTCGGCAAGAGTTGAAATCTCATTTGACGTTAAATTTACATGGGAAAGTGGTTCCTCCACGCTAAAATGTTACATGTTAATTATTTTTTAAAAAATTCCTTCTTTCATAATATCTTTCAAGGTCGTTGAAACGTATTAGCAAAAAAAAAGTAGATTTTGATTTCTTTTTAGGCGATAAACTCCGCTGGAGTGGGTCGTGAAAGTAAAAGAAATATTTTTGAAATATGTAAATTGATCGTTTTTGTGTTATTTTACATTAGAAAAACGTATTTGCATTTTTTTTTTTTTTTTTTTTTTTGCTAGCAATGAAAAATACAAATAAAATAATTGTAACTAAATAATTTTGGGCACGAAAAACATAGTTTTTTTTTTAATCAAGTTTTAGTTTTAATCACGCACACCTTTTTTTAAAATATGAAGGTGCACCTAAACCATCGGCACCCCCTTACATTTTTTTCCTTTTCGTCTTTTTTCAACTAATTCAAATTATTAGACACTATATTAGATTATAAAAAAATGAAAAAAATCAATATTTAAAGATTTGAAAGGTTCTAGTCAATCGATCCCCTCCATATTCCCGATTTGACGTTAGCTCCTTCAGCTCCCTCCCCCGCAATAATTATTTTTATTTTTGGGTTTTTTTTTTTTTTTTTGCGACTTTTGACTTTGAGAAAGGTTCGGTCTGCCCCGCCACCGTTATTATTTTTTATCTATTTACGATTTTCTAAAAGGTGCTTTTACATTTAACGGCCCGTGCTATTTTTTTGAATAATACTAGTCTACACGTTGGCCTTTAAGGGGTAAGATGAAAAATGTTCAAAATAAAAAGTTATTTTGAGATTATATTATCTGTTATTCTCTTGATGAAAGTAATGAGTGAAAAAAGTAAAATTCAGGAAATTTCCAGAGCACTACAGCAAGCACTAATTAAACATAAGAAGCTCTTCCTAAAAAGACTACTAAAACCACGTTTTTACTCCCTCCCTCCTTGAGGAGAAAATATTTTTAAGTAAGGCCTGAAAAAAAATAAATCGTTAAACTCCACATAAGCACTACTAAAATTAAATATGGTTATAAATATAGTTATATATTGTATAGTTATATTTAAATCATTTTCTTTAACTCAGTGGAGTTAAATTACATTTATTTTTAAGGGAAATAAATTAAAATAAGTTAAAACAAAAAATATTGTGATCTTGTGTATGCTTTGAATAGCAGCAGTGGCTTTTAATATCAGACTTAAGGTAGGGCGGCCATGAAATAGAAAAGCAGACGAATTTTTAAAACCGGAAGTCACAGACCGGATAGACGGTTTAAACGCCCAAGCCAGCAAGCTGATTTGAGTTTTATAATTATATATATATATATATATATATATATATATATATATATATATAAAGAGAGAGAGAGAGAGAGAGAGAAAAATCGCTTTGCTTATTTCGTGTTTGTATATATATATATATATATATATATATATATATATATATATATATATATATATATATATATAAGTATATATATAAAATTATCTATATATATAAAAATATTTAAATATATATATATATGCATACATATATATATATATATATATATATATATATATATATATATATATATATATATATATATATATATAAGCAAATACGAAACAAACAAAGCAAATTCTAAGTGGGACACAACGTAGACATGTTTATTCTTCTGTGTTCTCTATTTTATCAGTGTGTTTGATTATTTTCGCCCGGAGTCCTCGGAGAATTACGGGTCCGCTCGGCCGTGAAATTATGGAGGAATATGTGAAGGTCATAAAGAGAAATTGAATGAAAGAAAAAAAGAAGGAAAGGAAAATAGAAATAAAGAAACAGGGTAAATGGAAGGGAAGGAAATAAAAACGAAATGTTGGTGTTAATAAAAAGATGACAACAAAAACGAATAAAAGTGAACTAAAAGTTCACACACGTCTTTTGTGAGGCGTTCGTCGGGTAAATATTGACCAAGTTCTTCGTTGGTGGTCCGATCGACTACTGCAATTCTTTCACAATCAAGAATATTTAAGTGTATCATGAGAGCGAAGTCTATGGTGGTTGTCGGTACTAACTGTAAACTCAGCGTGCCGGGTTCATGTTCAGGTTTATTGCAACAATTATACAAATGCGAACAGTATGAATATATCTGGCACCCTCTAGTAATGAGTTTCTTAACAAGGAATGCTAGTCTACTAGGCTTCTCTTCGGCAGACTTTTCGGTACATATCACCCTTCCGGCTAGGTTAAAAGGTTAAGATCATTTTTCTGTTACAGAAGAAATGTTTCTCGGCTACGGAATTTTTTCTTTAATATATCCCTTACATAAAATAAACTGAGTATATTTCAAATTTTTTCCCTGTATGAAAGAAAGTAAATAGACACTAGTCTGTCAAGTTTTGGTAAGTTAACTGGTCTAAAACAAAGAAAACTACGACATTATCAAATTAGGCTACACTAACTCGAAGGCAAGTAATTTAGGAAAAGAAACATTCTGGAATCCTCACACTGAATTAACTTCATCTTTCATAACGTTTCATTCATATGACATTTATCATAAACTAATTATGTTTAATCATTGATCATAGGATATGTGAAGAATTCAACAACAAAATTTATAAAACCAAATACAATTTATTTAATTATAAACAATAACAGAGCAATTATTTAAATATAACCAATAGCATAAGTCACTTGTGATACTGCATTAATGTAAAAATAGACAAAAGCTGGTCTTTTCTAGTCGTTAGATTTCATATTAAATGACGAATTCCCAACGTTAGGCCATGTTCAGAACTCAAGCACGAACTGAAATATATTTTTTTAATCTATGAATTGTGACATAACTCATAAGACATTCATTTGCATAACTAGAAATAATGAGTTTCTTTAATTCTAACTGTTCAATGCTATAATTCATACAGAGTTGATGTCATTTTTTGAGGATGGTTTTTCGCTGTCAGTCTAGGATATGGTGCTGTGCAGTCTACGAAATTGTAACATATGACATCATACGTATTGATGTTTTCTATGAACGTTGTATGTGTATTCAATTCCAACGCCGGTCACAGTGTCCATAGGTGTTCTCAATCAGTGCTGCAACAGAAGAATCAGCTCTCGAAACAAAATTGCAATCTTCGTTTAAAACAATGATTTTTGTTTTTTATTCTTTGGTAAATTACAATGTCTTCCTTTGAATAGAAGATTTACAAATGAGAATTGTTCACACGACCAAATTAAAATACGAGTTCAATAACTTAGAACCCAAGTGTATATATTGTTTGGAGAGACACATATGCAACTAACTAACAGACCCTAGAAAACGAAATTTACCAGAGGGACAACTTTAACTCACATCCCGATCCATCTACTGGAATATATGTGAATCTTACCGGGACCACTCCAGGAGCACTACTGAAGATAATGGCCATCCAACTTAACCATTTATGACCTTGTTGAACAAATTCGTTCAGTTATAAATAAATGAATATAACGGAATAAATAAAGTGGAGATTGATTCAAACACACCTTGTACGTATTAGTTCAGTTCGTTTTTATTGAAATATACTTTTTTCCAGTTGAAGACAACCACAGTATCAATAATTTTTAAACTAACTTAATTAACAATAAATATTTTTAATCATCTACATCATAATTGAGGTCATAAAGGGTTGATAGAATAATCTGCTGCCAATCGATGAGCATAAAAACCTGCTGTCTAGGGAATCACCTTCATTAAATGTATCAAGTAGAAACCGGCTTTAAACGAACCCGTGGCACGCAGTGTCATAAGCATTTCCACTATTTTGGTTTCAGTCGAAACTTTATACATATGACATAACTATTTGTTGGTACATTCTTTGCAATCTCTTTAACTCTTGGATCGAAATTGGGATCAACATAATGTTTTTCAAAAATGGTATCTTCAAACGTAAAAATTAGGCAGGATTCCCTACTTTCTTTCTCTCTCTCTCTCTCTCTCTCCCTTTCTCTCTCTCCCTTTCTCTCTCTCTCTCTCTCTCTCCCTCTCTTTACCACTCTGTCTAATGTTATTGAATTGGGGTAAACCTTTTTATCCCGAGTGGAAATACGTCACACATTTTTTCATGAAAAGCTCCATCATATTCTAACTATACAAAAGTGAATATGTGTTTCGAATGAATCCGATAATTTCATTCCAAATTTCATAGTATTTCATAATATAGTTCAACTCATGGCACTAAAGTTCCTTAGATGTTTGAATTTCATCGTCAGACTGATAGAAACGTATTTTACAACATCTAGGTTCTGTTAAAAAAAATAGCATGTTACTAGTATAAATATTATGGTACTAGAGCATATTAAGAACTAGATTTTCGTAAATGTCCGCTAGGGATGAACCGGAAACATACGCAAACCGTCGAAATATGCTGAGTGCTAATCAAGTTGATCAGCCCTTTAGAAAGCGACAAAAACGCACTTAGATAATAAGATCCGAAAATATTCATAAGGAAATATCCTGTGCGCGGCTAACAGTTTCTTCCTTAATGAAAAAATTAAAATAAAAAAAAAGTTTTACAACCTCCCACCCCAAAAATTAGTACATTTTTTTGAAAAAAACAAACAAACATTAACAGTTTACAAAAATATAAATTGTTTTCCTAAAATTCACTTGAAAAAATGTTGCTGTTTTTACCAATAATAGAACAAATTCTTAAAACTGTTCTTGAAAAGAATAAATAAATAAACAGCAAAACATTTTTCTTACCCACAAAAAGTAAATTGTTTTTCAAAAAATTCATTAGAAAAAACGCTGTTTGAAACTTTTTCTTAAAAAAAAGAAATATTCATGAAACTTACAATAGGTTTTTGTTTTACTTTATTTTATTGCTTTGTTTTTATTTCTCGAATAAATGTTATGTTTCCTAGCATGTTTAAGATTTGATCGGAGGCGCTCGGCATATTCCGGCAATTAACGTCAGATACTAATTGAGTCCGAGCGAATATTTAAGGAAATTCGGTTCTTAATATGCAACAGTAACAATATTATTTAAACTATAAAGTCATCAGGATAGACATTGATCGCAAATAGGTTACAGGGTCAACATCGTCTAGAAATAATCTGAGGGTTTAAGAGAAAGGAAGTTGAAAACGAGGTCAACATAAGATTTAGAGGATAACAGATATTAGTCTACTGGTGTCTTGTATGGGGGCTACGATCAACAAGACGCGTCAATCGAAATGTAAAATAATTATCCATGAAGTCAACTTTCCTCTCCTCTCTGTTGTTGTTCTCTCTTTTTCTTTTATTCTCACACGTTTCTCTTTTTTATCTTTAGGCAGTTAACGATCAACTGCAGCTGATAAGAATAATTAGTCTTTAATATGGATTTGTTAATTTAATTAATTAAATAACCCAAGTGATAAACATTTCATTCTTATAGCCAATGCCGAAACTTTCCGGCGAGTCGTAACCCACACACGCAGGAAGATAAAGTATAAATTCTGGTTGGATTATATGACATCTTTTTATGGAAATTATTACATAAGAGTCAATGCAAAGCTGACTCCTCCCCGAGCAACGTAACACTTGTAATTCAAAACGTTCATAAATGCGATTTTCCTCGGCAATTTCGAATACGATCAACATAGCAGAAGTATCAACATTTCGCCGTTGATGTTTGGTAGAAAACTGCAAATTGCCTAGATTTGCGCATTTATAATGCAGATTAAAACACTTGAATATTGCAACATTTCAACTAATTAGTAAACTTAGTGTTGTGACCTTGAAGTGCCGATAATAATTAAGATAGCACGGTGTTATATTTAGAAAAGTGTGTTTAGAGAAGTATAAAAATGGTACGCACAAAACGTCTACGTCTGATACTGTGACTATGGCTGCCACAAAAACTTCGTCATAACCCTATTCGAAGTCACTGGAATAGTCCATCTATTTCCGAAAAAATAGGTTAAATGAACATCATACTATAATATCTAGTATAGAATATCGTATAAAATGTTGATGCTAAAAACAAAGTTCGAAATAAAGATCCAGTGACGTCATACAGCTCTACTGACCGTATATGTTGATATTTTCTTTTCTGTATAATATCAATTATAATAAAAATTAATCATTCCCATCATCTTCTCCAAGCCGAACTATGACGGTTTCGCTCACCAGTTATAGGAAGGAGGTTGTTAGTTTTTAAAGATGTGTTCACGACCGATTTCGGGGAGTTTTACTTTAGGTTGGTTTGTAAGGAGATAAATATTTTGGGAATGATTCAGAGAAATATGTTCATTGAAAAAGATTTGCAAGCTTTATATTCAAATGTGAGATAACAAGAGACATTGTCATACATTAAACAAAAAAAAAATAATGCATATGCACAACTCAAAATATTCCAGCATTAAGCATTTTTTTTTTAATTCAATTAAATCAATTCTTAATGCTGCAATATTTTAAGTTATAAATTTATTATATTTTTTACTAGAATATCGTGTCCTTTTCTTTTCCAGTTTTAACAACTAGTCCTGTACTTTTCCATGTTTAAGCTTAACCATATTACTTTTCATCATGCTCGCATTTTTCTATTGTAATATATATATATATATATATATATATATATATATAAAAGTGAAAGTGTCTGTGTGCCTGTGTACATTTCCCTACACAATAACTGTCAATTTTAAGTCTACAGACTCGAACTTTGATATACAGGGTACTGAGATTACGGAAAATTTTTATAATTGGGTTTCTACCAGAAATTTGGCTGGTTAGGTGTCACAGTTCAGTGATTTGACCTTTGAGAACTCTACCAAACTTCTCCGCCAATTTTTGGTCTAAACACTTGACATTTTAGATATAGGTTACTTGGAGATGGATCTAACTTAATAACTTGATTTGAGCCCAAAACAATAAATGTTAAGGGGTCATAATAGAGGTCAAATTTTTAAAAAATCACCGCTTTTTTGCGGTCTCTACCAAATTACTCAGACAATTTTCGGTCTAAACATTTGAAATTTTACATAAAGGGTATTCAGAGATAGGGCAAGCTTTTTAATCGGTTTGGGTCGAAAATTTGAGTTACCAATATATAAATGTATGTATGTATATATGTATGTATGTATGTCTAAAACTTTCGACAGAGGCGACGGATTTTTACAAGATCAGTAAACTTTTGAAGTTCGACAAATATCGAAAAATTGGCTGAAAACATTAATATCTTCACCTTCAACTGGGCACTTTTCTACTGGATATTTTCGAAAGTCTCCTTTCGATTGTCTAACCTTAATTAAAACCTACGTCACTTCCGGTTTGGTGGTGGTCGTAACAGCAAAGACGTCAAATTTTTCCCCGTTCTTTTACTCCTTTGCAGTACGGGTTCGAGCCTGCCTTCCTACTACTACTTTTTTTTTTGCTCAACATACACCTGCAAGCACCCAAGCAACGCCGGGCTGAAATGCTAATATATATATATATATATATATATATATATATATATATATATATAAAGCAGATGTCCGAATCCCGATAGAGCCGCTGCTATATGGAACATGTCGGCACCTGGAAATATCCACACATCTGTAAAGTTTTTAAGGTTTGATAATTACTATCAGAGTTTTATCCTCAAATTGCGTGAATTGCGTGCACCATTAAATCAGCTTTTGAAAAAGGAAAAATCTTGGGAATGTCAGTCAACTTTGAGGAATTTAAAGTCTTAACATACAACTTTCTTTTTACACCTTTTATCCAGGAAGTGGGCATCATAGTGGCTAGTGACGCTAGCCAATACGGTATAGACGCATGTTTGCTATGTAAGATGCCAGTTTAGTCGAAAAGAATCAATCGCCTGTGCATCCAGAACACTGCTTTCAACTGAAAAACAATACTCTTAGAGAGAGAAAGAAGGTCGGCATTATTTATCCAGTCTCAAAATTCCATCGTTATTTGCACGTTAGGCATTTTACGCTTCAAACAGATGACACGCCCTTCTAATAATCTTTAAGCCCAGAACAAGATTACCCAGATTTACTGCCAACCGTTTATTAAGATGGCGAACCATTTTATTGAATTACGATTTCATACTGGAATTTCATCTTCAAAGAAAATCGCGCTCGCGGATGAACTGTCTAGGTTAATTCCACTTCAAAAAGAGTGTTCCGATAACGTCGTAATCCCCGCATTGCGCATTAATATTGAAATAAAAACGATGATTTGCAACAAAATTCACCAGTGACTCTGCAAGAAATCGAGGCATAAGCAGTGAATAATGAATTTATCAAACCACAAAGCAGAAATTAGGACAAGGAGAACTTACTGCAGACACTTACTTCCCCTGTGCCATGCTTTATAGCGGGGCAGTCATTATTCCCAGAATTCTGCAAAACAGAATACTGAAACTTCCACATGGGCCATCCCGACACTAGGATGAAATGCCTGATGCGCAGCTTTGTTTACTGGTCATCCATAGACTAAGATATCACTAATATAGTTAAAGCATGTAAAGAGTGTTCTCTGGCAGCAAAGGCATCACCTATCACTCATAAACCCTAACCAAGACTTAAACAACGGTGGCCTAGGATACATGTTGACTTCGCAGCGTTACATGATAAGGGCTGTCCCCTTTTCATGTAAGTATAAAAATAGAGAGATGTAGTTAAAATGAAAATGAAATAGAATAGATGAAATTCGAACCTCGTAATTTAGGTTTAGAAATAGATTACGAGAGAGAATTAGCAAATGGAATGTAAAAAACAAACCATTGTTTAGCTTAGAGATAAAATAGTTTGAAGAAAAGAATGTGCATTGTCAATTCTGTTATGAAAATTCAATTGAAGAATGTAACTATAAGATAATTTAATAAACATGTTTTTAAGATATTGGAAATATAGGTTACTGGGAATATAGGTTAAAATTCCTTTTGTAAAGAAAGGAAAAAGTTTTGGACACGCATTTCCAGAACACGTGAAAGAAACCACATGTTTTAACATGTGTATGACGTCATGGAAAATGGGAAGTTCTCGATATAGTTAGAAACTTTAGAGTTAAGCGGGGAGAAACTGAGAGAGTCTGAGAGAGAGTCAGAGGGAGTCTGAGGACGACAGACGACAGTCCAGCCATGGGATTCGAACGTCTAGAAGCGAGACGGCGCCTTTGAAACATAGAATGTGAAACTTTGAATTCCTGAAAGCAAACCCACCGGCCGGTCGGGAGAAGAAATAAACCCATCATGCGTTTTTATAAACATCGTCTTTGTGTTGTAATTCTACCAAAAGGTAAAGTGAAAATTGTTATTATATGTCTTGTATATCATGTGTTTTAAAATGTCTTTACATACACGTCTCGACATCTCACATCTACAATGTGAACACTAAGACCGTCTGAACACTGTTTCCTCACTCTAAGAGCTTCTATTACACTTCTAAGTATGAACATTTAATATATATGAATCTCTTCATAACACGAACACAGAACTCTCTCTCTCTCTCTCTCTCTCTCTCTCTCTCTCTCTCTCTCTCTCTCTCTCTCTCTCTTAATAAGACTCTAAGACTCCTATATAACAGCAGGACCACTAGATGATATCTATTACTTGATAGTGGTAAATAGTTTCTCTAAGTGGCCAAAAATGAGCTAAAATGCAAGAAATCTGCCAGAGTAGTAACGATTAATTTCCTATATGAGCTATTCGCTCGTGTTGATGTTGTTAATTGTCTTGATAGTAATAATGTCACTAAATTCACTTCTTCAGACTTCAAGAATTTTGTGAGACATACCAGATAAAATATCTCACAATGCTACAATATCACGGCAACGGCCAAGCAGAGAGCTTTATAGACACATTAAAAAGGACACTAAACAAAACTCTACGGTAGTTTCTTCAAATATACAAACCCTAACACTCTAGCATCTCAATCACCAGCAGAAATTATGTGTGGCTGAAAACAGATCAGTATTTGAAAAGCTGTTACCGAGTTGAGTCACACAAAGCAAGGCCTCTACGGTACCACTAAAATATACAACCCCGGAGACAAGGTCTACTTTTTTCTGCACGGGAATCACCACATTATCAAGGCCAAGATGCCACTCGATGATAAGGGTTAAAGAGTGTACAGTAGAAATTGGACAATATAGAAATCAATTCGGTAAACTTGTTAACTTATATGGAACGGTTTATTAAGAACTTGTTTACGTTAGACTTGAAGACAGCCATATTGTAGTCAGCCAGAAAGCACGAAAACAGAAGACAATTCCACAGGCGTGGAGTTCTAAGAAAAAAGCTTTGTTCATGGAATCTACGTTTAGGTTTATGCACAGATAAAGAGTGGGGGGAATTATTGATAGTGCTTTCAGCTAGACGAGTGTTTCTTGTGAAAGTTTGGCGAGGGGGGACCATAGATGGAGCTCAGTCGAACACTTTCCATTAAAATAACGATATATCAGAGACAAACACGCAACATCTCTTCTGTGGGATAGAGGTTGCAGGGAAGAGAAAAGGGCATCTTGTACGAGGCTACGAAGTCTATTTTGAACTCTATCAAGGCGGGACAAGTCCTTTCTAGCAGCTCCTGTCCAGATGTGGCAACAGTATTCCATCCTTGAACGTACCTGGCTCTTATATAGATAGAGAATTGCATAAGCAGTGAGATATCTACTGGAACAATAGAAAAATCCGACCATTTTTCCAGCAGCCTTGACAACAGATTTAATGTACGTGTTCCATTTAAGATCAGGAGTAACGGTCAAGCCCAGAAGCTCGTCAAAACTTGAAGCCTCCTGAAGACGAGAGCCATTCATTTCAATTGATGTCAGATATGGATCAGAGTGTTGATGATGTAAAGAGCGAAGCTTGGTTTTAGATGCATTAAAAGTAATCAACCACTCTTTCCCCATTGTACCACGTGCTCAAGATCAGAGGAGAGAGAATCGGAGACAACTTGGTCGTTTACTGTCTTAGATGTGCTACAATAAATGGTAGTGTCATCAGCATAAATGTCTACAAATGATGTAAGGATATGATTTGGAAGATCATTAATGTAGATCAGGAATAGAGTTGGACCCAGGATTGACCCCTGAGGGACTCCAGAATTAATACTGTGCGCTTCTGATTTTTGCCCCTAAACTACTACTCTTATGGACCTATCAGAAAGAAATGATTTAATAATTGAGAAGACATTTCCAGCTATACCGTAGCTAGAGATCTTGTGAAGTAAGCCTTTATGCCATACCCTATCAAAGGCCTTAGATATGTCAAGAGTAATTGCCCTAGAAAGGTTGCCTCCGTCGAGAGATTTGCTAAACCTATATAACTGTAAGCACATCTAGCAGAACGGAAACCATATTGTTTGTCACTAAGAAGGCTATTTTTGTTGAGATGGTTGATTACTTCTGTATTTAACACAGATTCCAACAACTTACTCATGACGCACGAGACTTATTGGCCTGTACTGAGAGGGGGATGAGCGATCACCTGAATTCTTAAATACAGGGCATACTGATGAGATTTTCCAGGGTGATGGGAAGCTATTCTCCTTAAGACAACGTTTAAACAGTTTTGTAAGTATGGGCGCTAGTTCTGGTTAAAGTCTTTGAGTACTATAATTGGAATACCGTCAGGGCCGGTTGCTTTACTGGAATCAAGGTTTTTGATTAGCTTGGCAACATCACGTACAGATATATGTATATCACATAGCGTGTTTTCTGATACAGGAGGAAATATTGGGGGTTGGCGGTCTTGGTTGCAAAGGGTAGAATTAGCTGTAAAGTTCTTGGCAAAGAGTTTGGTTTTGTCTAATGCTGACGAGATTACCTCAGGTCTATTGATGATAGTTGGGATGGAGCACACGCTTCTGTTCAGGATTCTGTTTGCTATTTGCCAAAACTGGTGGGAACCAAGCCGCTGCTCAGCTACTTATGACTTGACGGACTGAGCATACAACTCTCTTGCGTTCTTATTACTTTGTTACAATGGTTGCTGGCAGTCCTGAAAGCGACTTTAGTTTCCATACATCTATTACGTTGGAAGCAGTGGAAAAAGTGATTTCTGTGCGCAATGGCAGCAGCAGATTCTGGAGAGAACCATGGCCGGTTTTTTTTTTTGCTGGAACTCGACGGTATGAAACGGTCTATATCTACAATTAACCATTCCGTCAGGTCTGATACTATAGAGGACACATCCTTTTTAAACATGGAACGCAGAGATGGATCCGATATAAATGTACGGAAGCTATCCCAGTCAGCCTTAGTGTATCAATATACTGTACGATAGAGACGTACGTCTGGAGACTTATTACATTTTATTTTTATCTTAATTGATACAACTGAGTGGTTGGAAGATCCAAGAGGAGACAAAACAGAAACTGAACATACTTCAGGGCAAGTTGTGAGAAAAAGGTCTAGTAGACTCGCATACTGTCGGGCACACAGGTGGGTTCGTGAATAATCTGAGTGAGGTTATAAGCAATGGAGAAATCATAACAGAACCTCCCCTCATCATCGGTCTTGTTTGAGTGGGTCAACCATTCCACGTTGTGAGCATTGAAGTCTCCACATACGTGAATGTTAGCTGAAGGATAAGCAGATAGAACTTGGTCAATTTTCTCAGATATGCTTTTAAAGATAGTAACTCCGCTGTTGTGGGGGTGATATAAAGTAAATATAAATGCAGTAGTGTGAGCTAATGCATCCCGGAAGCACATATAGGGTAAGTTAGGATCTTCTCTGGAGATGTCCCTACCACATGGAAAGCCATCTTTAATATAGGCACATATTCCATGCCCATGTCAGATTTAGAAGTTAAGTTAGAGAATTCTTTAATTGCGAACTCTTCTAGGGAAATAGCTTGTCCAATGCCAGTTTCACTTAAAAATAAAAGGTCTGGTTTAGTTTCCTGTAATTGGGTTTCAACCCCTGGAAGGTTAGAACGTAGACCTCTGATGTTGGAGAAGGAGACATGATAGTGGGGGTCTACGTTGGAAATTGGAAATTGGAGATCCGGGTTTAATCGTGTATTTTTTCTTGAAACTTGTCATGATGGAATTTGTGAACTAGGTCGTCAGATTTGTTTAGAGCAGGACAGAGAGGGGAAACTAAGAGAGAAAAAGAAACGAAGAATTTTTTTTGTAGAACAAGATAATATGGCATCGATAGGCCCCACCAGAGACTACTGCATGGTCCAGAATCCATTCACCAAATGGCAATACAGCAGCCCCAGTACTTTGCACCTGCTAATAGGACAGCCTCCTTAGTGGTTTATCCAAGGTTCGGGTCCCTGACTATCCGGCGGATAAGGTCAGCCCAGATAAAACATTTACCTCCAGCACCCTTACTAGTGATATGGCTACAAGGATAGACAAAGAACAGAAAATTTCCACCATCTCTGCCAACTGTTCGCGCAAAATACTAACAACCTAGAAAACAGCTTTTTCTTCTCCTTTTGTCAGAAAAATCACTCATTAAAAAATGAGGACTGAGGGACTAATAAGGAGAAGCGAGAGTAACGGGAGCTGCCGATAACGCGTTCACGATGCGTTTTCTACTCTCCATTAATTTTTTATGCATTTTAGAAATAACGTTTCTTTTTAGAAAGATAATACAGAGAATCGGTAATGTTATCTACATAATCCAGAACCCGGAATTCATGCACAAAAGACTTGTGAACCAGATACGGAAACCTATGACTGGGGATCAAGAAGATTTGCCTCGAGAAGAAGTAGAGGCTATCAAAATCGTCTACAACACATTTGATTTTGCGCCTCCTCAAATAACACCAAAACCACGACGTTCTGGCAGAAAAGGAAGATCACAGAACTACTCATATACTATCCAAGGAGAAAGAAATACTGATAGACCTTTCCAGCTTGGAATGGGGGTGTTGTGACGAAACTACCTGTGTTACATACGAATGAACTGATCTATACACAATAAATACCGGAAGACAATGCTGTAAGGCGGGAGTCGATATTAGTAGTAGTCATCTGAATTTTATTGCCCTATCTTCCCCGTATATAGGCAGCAGTTTTGCCGATATTAACAGTAATTGATTGAAGTTATTTAATAAAGAGATAAATTACTAAAACATTTTTTATAAATATTTGCTGATTAATTATTATAAAAGAGACATTTAGATCCAACTGATTAGAAAGAAAGATATACCGACCAGGTATAAGCAAGACTTCAGAATGGAGAGATAATGACTGATTAATGTGATTTCTTTTTCTCTCTTTCTCTTCTTTATCTCTCTCTTTCTCTTTTTTTCTCTCTCTCTCTCTCTTTCTCTCTCCCACCTCACCTTCCTTTCTTTCGCAATACCACACAGAAAAAGAGGAGAGTGTGACTAATCGATTGCCTCTTTTCTTCTTTACCTTTTATTAACGACGTCACGTTTTCTTTTTCGTTGGTTTTAAAGTCAATGAAAATATTTAAAATATCAAAAGACTCCCTAACACACACACACACAGCATCACTTAAGTGATTTTTTTATTTTTTTCTCGCGTCTTTACGACTTTATTTAAAAGATAAATAAAGTAGCCGACTTGTATTTTATTTTTACGGTTTATCGTTTTTTTTCTGTTGTTATTCTTTTATTTAGTTTAATTTTTATGTTTTTTGCTATTTGTTTGTTTAGAAAATGTGGAAATTGTTCGTAGATTTACCTATTTACTTTTATAAGTTCTCTGTGGATCGATTCAAATCGATTCAAATCACTTTTCCCATGACTGAATGTTTACAATATTTGACAAAATTAATTGCCATAAAAAAGTTTGTTTTTTATATAACATTTATACTTTTTGTTGTTTTATTAACGGAGGAATTTCTATTTTTCGATAAATAGTATACAGAATGATTGCAAAGCAACGCATTATTTATTTATTGATATTTTTACAATGGGGTTACCACATATCAAGGTCTGGAGATCACTCGAGGATAAGAGTTAATGTGTGTATTGTAGTCATTAGGACAGTAGTGTAGTAATCCTTTGTGGTGGGAATTTAGTATAATCAGATTATTTACGAGGACTATTCAATAAGAACTTGAAGACAATATTGTAGTCAACTGCAAAACAGACCAGCGGAATAGAGTTACAGAGACGGGAAGAGCTCCACAGACGAACAGTTCTTGGAAAGAGGCTTCGTTGATGGAATCCACGTCCAGGGCACCGATAGAGAATGGTAGAATTTATTGATAGTGTATTTAGCTAGACGAGTGTTTTGTGAAAGTTTCGCTTATCCTGTGAGATATTACTGTTTACACATCAACTGTAAATCTAGCAAATAAGAAACCGTATTGCATGTCACTGGGTAGATTGTTTCTGTTGGGGTGATTGACCACTTCTCTGTTTAGTATGAATTCCAGTAACTTACTCATGACGCACAAGAGATTGATTTTTCATTACTGAGAGGGAGATGACTGATCACCTGAATTTTTGAATACGGGGAAGATTGATGAGGTTTTCCATGGTGTTAAACAGCTTTGTAAGTATATGGTTTAGTTCTCGTTGAAGCTTTATGAGCACTATAATTGGAATGCCATCGGGACTAGTTGCTTCATTGGGATCGAGATTTTTTATAAACTTAGCAACATCACGCACAGTTAATTGTATGTCGCATAGTGTAAAATACAGGGGTTAGGCGGCCCTGATCGCCTAAGGTAGAATTTGCTGCTAAGTTCTGCCACCTTAACCTCTCTGTTGACGATGGGATCGATGAGGGTAGGAAATCCAAAATGACTCCAAACTTTGGCTCACCCATCTGGTCCATCAAGGATTATCTGGCCTCATCGGTAAAAAGAACATTTTCAAAGCTGGTTTTCATATATTTCTGAGCCTAAGCCAAACGTTTTTCCTTATGAGTTTAGTTTAAAACAGGTATTGCTATGAGCTTAATGTTTCTTGCAATTTCGTTAAAAACATTGCAGCGTGTCTTTCTGGACAAGGAAGGTATTCCAGCCTTCTCAAATATAGCAGCACTGTTGTTGCCCGGCTGCTTGATGAGCCTGCAAAAAAAAAGTTCTTTTTCACTAGTTGTCAATCGACCCTTTCTAGGTATTTCGGGAGACCTGCAATAAAGTGATACACACTTAAAATTACCAGAATATAAAAGATTAGCATAATTTTTAAAATCTTTGTTCAAATCCACAAAAATCAGGGAAATAAGGCACCTTGTTATGCTTTTTCAGTGTTATACCAAATTCCACTTCTCTGCGTTCCATAGCAATTTCAAAATTAAAATATATTGACCTGCAATAAAGCGATATATAGGGTTTATACAGTTTAGTTTCAAGGAGTTTTCTTGTTCTTCTAAGGTATTCCTTTCTAATTTTCTCTTTCATTTCTGTTTCTTTGGTGGTGACTGCTTCCAGATCTTTCAAATATTTGTAGCTATCATGTTCACCTAGTGCCCTCATCTTCGTGTGGTTGAGTAGTTCCATACTTTCCGTTGCTTTTAGTTTTCTCTTTCATCAGTGATCACTTTTCCATACCGAATTCTATTCAGACATCCTAGCTAAGGATTCTGGTCGTGTTTATTAGCATCTTTACCACCTTCTTGGTTTTTGCAAACTGTTTCGGGTCATCCTTGTACATTAAGTGATTCATTCTTTTGTATCAGTGAACTTGTATTCGCTTGACATTTTCTTCTTGTTAAGAGGCATCATGGCTATGATGACCAGTAGTGGTGATAGGAATCACCTTGGAAGATACCTCTTTGCATTTTAATCTCACTTATGTATTATCCATCAGCTGTCAGTTCAAGCCTCTAAGCATCGCATTTTCTATCACGTTGATAATCATGCCTGGTATTTTGTACATTCTCAGGCATTCAATTGTCCATGCTTGCAGGACCTTGTCATATGCTTTCTTGTAGTGGATCCATGTCATGTTCTTTTTTTACTTTTTACCTCTTTCAGGACACTTTGTTCTATGTATAATAGGCCATGATTCTTTTTCTTTTTGGCATACGTTCTGTTCATCGGGAAGTAGTCCGCGGTTATGAAAGGAATGATAAATTTGTTCCCTCAGTTGTGCTCTAAGTATTTTCCACATCATAGGTAAACATGTAATTTCTGTAATTTCTAAGGATGTTTCCTTTTTCTGAGTTTTTTTTGCACCAGTGTAGTTCTACCTTTGGTCATCATTTCTGGCAAGTCCGCGTCGTGGATGCATCTTTTCAGGTTCTAAATTAGCCTTTCATGTAGTGTTGTAAATTTTTTAAACCAGTATGCATGTATTTCATCATGACCTAGTTCTCTCCAGTTTGCCATTTTTTGTAGTGCTGTCTTGAAGTGTTCCTTGCCTATTTCATTCTTTGTCCCTTCTCCGATTTGCTGTGACTCTTGTTTTATACCTTACAGCTATTTTATTATGATCCTAAGGTTCTTTCCATATGTGGCCCGAGTATCGTTAGGCGTTGTATTTTTGCAGCTATTCCTCTGATTCCAATTTCTGCCATTCTTTTTTCGAGTTTTTTCGGGATTGTTCTTAGTGCTCCTACTATTATCGGTACTATTTTGATTTTTTTCATCATCCAAATCCCTGGCTAGCTCTCTGGCTATTTCTGTGTATTTGCTTCATTTCTTCTTTTCTTTCATACTCACCCTGTGATCAGCTGGGACATCAAAGTCTACGATTTGACAGGATTTATCTTTCTCATTAATTATTACGACATCTGGTCTTCTTGCTTGGATGGGTTTGTCCGTCTGTATGTCCATGTCCCATAGGATTTTGTGGTTCTCGTTTTCGAGTGCTGTTGCAGGTTTATGCTTGTACCATTTATTATTATTATTATTATTATTATTATTATTATTATTATTATTATTATTATTATTATTATTATTATTATTACGAAAATGAAACAAGTAAGAGTTTCCAAACGAAATTTTAATTTGAACTTGATATTCATGGTTAAACAAGGAATTGTCTTACATATGTTCGGATGTTTTATGTTTCTGTCTTTGTGTACATTTTTTCCGGCCAAAAGCGACAATAGCGGCGGAGTTTAAAAAATAGCAAACGAAACAAGTAAGAGTTTCTAACCGAAATTTTAATTTGAACTTGAAATTCATGGTTAAACAAGGAATTGTCTTACACATGTTCGGATGTTTTATGTTTCTGTTTTTGTGTACATTTTCCTGGTCGTCAACAACATCAGTGGCGGAGTTTTAAAAAAATAGCAGAGGGGGGGGAGCGTTTCTTAAATTAGAATTTAAAACTAATTCACGGTTAAACGAGGAAGGGCGAACTTGAAAGGATGTATAGATTACTGGAAAAGGGAACGATGAACTTTCTAACAATTTTGAAAGAGAAGGTCCACACTGGTGGTATGAAAATTAGGAACATTGTTGGAAAAAGTGTTGCATTTCGGCAAAACAACATTTTCCGGAATAATCAGTCTCAACTGTATAAATAATGAAATGGCAGTAAACGGGCGGGAAATAACAACACTCCAAATGCAAAAGATGCAAGGAAGTTCTGGAGTGGGATTTGGTCTGTCGAAGGGCGATATAATGAGAAGGCTAGCTGATTGGGAGAGGTCAGAGAAAGGCTATCAGAAATGCAGTAGATGAAGAACGTTGAAATAACCATCGATGACGTTAAGGCTGGCATACGAAGTATGACAAACTGGTCCAGATGGAGTGATGGGCTTCTGGTTTAAACAGTTCCCATGCCTTTATCAACCTATAGCTGCTGCTCTGCAAAGGGTTGTAGAGTCGGGAGATGTCCCTGATTGGCTTGTAAAGGAAAGAACAACGTTGATTAGGAAAGATCCTGCAAAAGGAACAGATGCCAATAATTATTAAATGACTGCCATTGATGTGGAAACTGTTGACTGGAATATTTGCGGAGAAAATTTATGAACATCTAGAGAATAATGGTGTTTTTTCTGACGAACAAAAGGGGTGCCGGAAAGGCTCGAGAGGTACTAAAGAGCAACTACTAATTGATAAAGCAATAATCCAGGATGTGAAGAAGAAGGGGAATCTGAGCGTAGCATGAATCGATTACAGAAAGGCTTATGATATGGTTCCTCATTCATGGATACGTGAAACATTATTAATGCTGAAGATTGCTGAGAATGTGGTAGGGCTTTTGGAGACAAGTATGGCCCAATGGAAAACGGTGCTGACAGCAAACAGAGAGGAGATGGGGCAGGTTAGCATTAAACGTGGGATATTTCAAGGAGATTCGTTATCGCCACTTCTTTTTGTAATGATAATGATGCCACTGAGCATCCTCTTGAAGAGAGAAAACTGGGGTATAACTTTGGATCTCGTGACAAACGCCTCAACCATCTACTGTTTATGTATGGTTTGAAAATATTCAGTAGAACTGAAAAGGAAATGAAGAGACTGGTAGAACTTGTGTGGACATATTCAGAAGACATTGGGATGGAGTTTGGGATTAGTAAATGTGCGGTGCTGGTGATGAAAATAGGAGTAAAGAGTCCTTCGAATGGAATAGTGCTGCCAAATGGAGAAATCATGAAAGAAATTGAAGATACAGGATATAAGTATTTGGGAGTGCTGGAGGGTGTAGGCATCATGAACAGAGAAATAAAAGAAAAAGTCAGGAAGGAGTATCTTAGAAGAGTGAAACTAATTGCAAAGTCGAAACTGTATGGAGGAAATCTAATGAAAGCAGTAAATGCATGGTCAGTCAGTGTTTTGAGATACAGTGCGGGTATTTTAGAATGGTCTAACAAGAAGTTACATGCCATGGATATCAAAACAAGAAAAGTTTTAGCAATGTTTGGTATATTTCGCATTCGAAGTAGCTTAGCAAGGCTGTATCAAAAGAGGAAAGATGGTGGGAGAGGATTGAAAGGTGTAAAAGATTGTGTTAGAACCGAGGAGATGTCGTTAAAGGAGCATGTGGTTAGAAGTGAGGAGTGGATGCTTAAGGTTGTGGCCAATGAATTGGAGGTATGTGAGACCAAGGCTGATTATGTGAAACGTATGCATAGAGAAAGGGCAGAGGAACTTGCTAGGAAGAAAATGCATGGAAGGTTCTTCCAGGATATAGCAGAAGTGACTGATGAAAGATCGTGGCAATAGCTTAGAGCTGGGTATCTGGCTAAGAGTACTGAAGCTTTTGTTTGTGCACACAAGAGCAGGCATTAGGAACACGATTGTTCAAAAAAGTTGTTCTAGGAGAGGAAATTGCTGCAGAATGCCGGATTTGTGGTAAGACCTCAGAGTCAATTGCGCACCTTGCAACAGGGTGTAGTGGACTGGCCCAGAGAGAGTACCGCAAAAGACACGATCGCATGGGACTCCGGATATATTGGGAGGTGTGTAAGAGAGTTGGGGTGAAGTGTGCTGGAAATGGTTTGAAGAAGTGCCTGATGAAGTGAGAACAAGTGCGGATGGCAAGGTAGAGATATGGTGGGACAAAAGTGTCATAACGACCAAGCAATTGAAACATAATCGTCCGGATTTGGTCGTCATTTACAAGGTCTCAAAAAACTGACAGATTGTAGACTTCTCAGTACCCTGGGACAGGAATGTGAGAGAGAAGGAGAATGAGAAGTGGAGCAATTATGCTTCATTGGCCTTGGAGATAAGGCGTATACACGGGATTAAAAGACAAATAATCCCGGTCGTAATTGGTACACTAGGAGTAGTATCAAGTCGTCTGGAAGGACAATTGAAAAAACTACAAATCCCCGATGTTTTAGGCGGCCTTCAAACCTCTTCAATTATAGGTACCACCAACACCCTTAGGAAACCCCTTGATCTTTGAAGCTCCTGGTTTGAAGCCGGGATTAAGGGAAATCCTATGGAAATGAATCCCATCCCTTTCCAGAGAAACATTCATAAACGAAATCATAATTATTATTATTATTATTATTATTATTATTATTATTATTATTATTATTATTCGACTAACGACCTATCCTCAGTATAAACGTTGTCATATCAATCTTAAAACACGGCTGTCATATTTAGCTAAAATGGAACAGGTCAAACCTGATGGAACGAGGTCAACCCTTATTCGTTCATAACAACACAAACTCGCTTTTCAAAACGGGTCCTCTCTTTTCCATACTCTTCCTTCTCTCACAAATCTGTGTGTTCGTCTGTCTGTCTGTCAATCTCATCTCTCCCTCTCTCTCTCTACACAGACTCTCTCTCTCTCTCTCTCTCTCTATATATATATATATATATATATATATATATTATTCAATAAAATCCTCTCTCTCTCTCTCTCTATCTATCTATATATATATATATATATATATATATATATATATATATAGAGAGAGAGAGAGAGAGAGAGAGAGAGAGAGAGAGAGAGAGAGAGGGGGGGATTTTTTTGAATAAAATAAGAAAATGAAAATATAAAAATGCTAGCATTTCAGCCCGGCGTTGCCCGGTTGTTTGGATGTGTATGTTGAGCAAAAAAGGGGGGTAGTAGGAAGGCAGACTCGAACCCGTACCGCAAAGGAGGAAAAGAACGGCGTAAAACCTAACGTTTATGCTGTTACGACCACCGCCAAACCGGAAGCGACATTTTTAAAAATTAAGACTAGACAATCTAAAGGAGAGGACAACTTTCAAAAATATCGGTGAAAAATGATACCCCCCCCCCTGTAGAAAAGTGCCTAGTTGAAGGGGAAGATATAAATGTTTTTAGCCAATTTTTCGATATTTGTCGCATGAAAGGTCGAACTTTAAAACGATACTGATCTTGGTAAAATCCGTCGCCTCTATTAAAAGTTTAAGGCAGACATGAAAACAGACATACATACATACATTTATATATTGGTAACTAAAAATTTTCGACCCAAACTGATGAAAAAGCTTGCCCTATCTCTGAATACCCTTTATGTAAAATTTCAAATATTTAGAACAGAAATTGTCTGAGTAATTTGGAAGAGACCGCAGAGGTCTATTGTTTATTAAATTTGACCCCTATTATGAACCCTTAAAAATTATTGTTTTGGCCTCAAATCAAGTTATTAAGTTAGATCCATGTCTAAGGAACCTATATCTAAAATTTCAAGTGCGTAGACCCAAAATTGTCGGAGGAGTTTCTGGCCAAGAACCGATCACATCGATTTTCCCAAATCTCAGTACCCTGTATATCAAATTTCGAGTCTGTAGACTAAAAATTGATTGAGTTATTGCGTAGGGAAATGTACACAGATACACACACACAGACACACACACACACAAACACACACACACAGACACGTCCACTTTTATATATATATATATATAGAGAGAGAGAGAGAGAGATATACAGATTTATTCGTTTAAGCTTTTCCGTCCTGTATCACGGAGATCACTTTAGTTCTTCCATTTTCTCCACAAACAGTTTCAATATTTTATCTCTCACTGCACAAGTATTTCGCTCCTAATGTAGCTATCGCTAGACGTCGCATTCCTATTATGTTACCTAGCATCTTCTTTCCTCTTTTGATGAGGAGAATTAGCTTTCGAAGAGATTTACTTATCATACACCCTAATTGCTGTGTCATCCTTATTGAATAAATGAATAAATCATTATACGTATGTACGTTCGTAGTATTTATATTGTCGTTTTCTTACTTTATTGATATTCTATATCAGTTCCAAAGCAATTTGTTGAGCTTTGTATAATCCTGATAAGAATCGATTTTTTAAAGAATCGATTTTTTTATTCTTAATTTTTAACCCCCATATATATATATATATATATATATATATATATATATATATATATATATATATATATATATATATAAATTTGTATTCTTGTCTGTTTGTTTGTTTGTTTGTTTGTTCATAATTTGATTAATATATACAAAAGATTCCTTATTTTACTCTTTCATTTATTTCTAAATATAGTATGATTCTTGCAAAATATACAATTAAGAGATCATCTCATTTGATATTACATTAAGAAAAATCAATTTTACTAAATAGTTCATGCTTCTAGCGAGAAATTGTTTTAAATGTTCTATTTAAAATTGGTATTTAATAAACTTTAAATAATAATTATATTTATAAAATATTTGATTTAATTTATTTGGAATTATTATTCCAACATCGATTTTAAAAAACGTTTTTTTTAGTTATTTGCCCCTAGATACTTCGGAACATAAACAGTTTCCAGCTTGAAAAAATAATTCCGTGTGGATAGAAAAATGTTTGGCTTTCATTGTTTTTTTATATATATTCAAACAAAAAAAACACTAAAAAAACCGGAAAGATTTCATTTGTTTGTTGTTATTATTCTTTAAACAGTCATACAGAAACCGGTAAATTTTTACGATGTGACCAAGCGTCGTTTTACACCTAAAAAAATAAAGATCTACTGCTCCCTCTAAATTTCACAATTCACACTTTTTTCACGTTAATCTGATCGATTACAAACTTAATTTTCGAATAAAAAAAAGTAAATTTTACGTGACCTAGCGTCGTTTAACCCCTTAAAATAATTAAGATCTAGTTGTTTGGGGCCTAATATGTTTAAACAGCCTTTTAAATAAAGAAAACGTTTTGAAAAAAAATAACATTTTAGAGTGGGGATCACTTTTCTATATAAAATTAACGTAAAATGAGCACCAAGTTTTTGTCCACAAGCGTTCAACGAGACGTGTCACCTCTAGCATTTTTTCGGGCGATTACATTTACATGTTTTTATCCGTTCTTGTGTGTGTGTGTGTGTGTGTGTGTGTGTGTGTGTGTGTGTGTGTGTGTGTGTGTGTGTGCGTGCGTGCGTGCGTGCGTGTGTGTGTGTGTGTGTGTGTGTGTGTGTGTGTGTGTGTGTGTGTGTGTGTGTGTTGTTTGGCTTTCTTTTAGTCACGAGAAACAATGAATACAACGTCTAAGGGTGCATACGCTGTGTGACTCTACTGGAACAAAGGTTGTGCAATATCGAACCACACCTCTAGTGAACGGGCATTTGGGGGGCCCACTGGCAAGAATAAGTTCAGGACAATGCTGGCGTAAATCAGAGAAAGACATTTTACCTGGACTGTTTCTTCTTTATACCTAGAGGGGGGGTACTGCGTCCATACCTAACTCAAGGGTTTTAATGGATGTGATGCATTAGTCGTGACAACCCAGCAAGTCGAATAAGCAGGCTGTTTGAGATAAAGTTATCTCTTTTTGGAACGGAAAGAAAAACAGCATATCCTTGCTAATAATTGATATATTTTAAAACTTCAAGGTACATTGCTTAAATGATCTAATTGTTAACTCGTCGAAGAAGCGTCGCTGAACCTCCATTATCACGGAACTGTAACTGTGTTCTGAGACGCCTGAATTTGATCGTGGGTGTCTTTCTCAATTTGAGCGATTGTTCATAGGGTTGCAATCAGTTAAGTTAGGCAGGGGCAGGTGTTGAAACTGGTTGACTAATGGAAGTTCTCGGACTGTCACTTGTGTATTTTCCTGGAACTTGTAATAAGAGCTGAGTCTTGCTGCCACACGTATGACCTTTCCATGACCACCCACTGCACCTAACACTTGACAACAACCGCAACTCCATATAGACACCTGAATTGAGTATTTCTTATAAACGATAAAAGATGGCACGACGTTACTTTTGGAAACCGAAAGACCATCACAGTTTCAAGGAACTTAGTTTTTCTAATGCGTGAGACTTCGTACGGGTAGTAGGTTAGTCACGTGTTGTCATGCAGATTATGCAACTAGTTCCAAAAGAAATCAGATCCTCCTCGGATATTTGACTTTGTTAAGGTGAGTTTTTTTTCTTTTGAGGGGGGGGGGCTATTATAAATTAGCTTTCTTGGATCTTAGTGATCAGTAGTTATATCTTTTCCTCATAGTCGTCGCCCCAACACTCGTCTATCTCACGAATAGTTCGCATTGTCTGACATGAAACTTGCCGTAAAGCCACATTATATATATATATATGTGTGTGTGTGTGTGTGTGTGTGTGTGTGTGTGTGTGTGTGTGTGTGTGTGTGTGTGTGTGTGTGTGTGTGTGTGTCTGTGTGTCTGTGTGTGTCTGGTCACGAATAGGCTCCTATATGGTTGATTATTATAGAAAACTGATTACATATATTGATAAAAGATGTATCGAGACACAGGAATGAGTATGGACATAAAAAATTTTAAAATTAAAAAAAAAACGTTTACAAGGGTTTTTGATATAGATGTGCATAAGAATCCTTTGATAAGTATGTTTCAACTTAAATAGGGATGGTATAATAAAATTGTGGGGTCTGCGTTCGCGACTGGCCTCCATATAATGGAAATAGGCATAAACTTTAATAAAGACTTTTCATATCTATCTGCGTAAGTATACTTTGATAATTATGTTTCAGTTTGAAGAAATATGGTATAATAAAATTATTGGGTGTTCGTTCGCGCCTGACCTCCACAGAATGGAAATATGTCACAAAGTTTAACAGGATTTTCTAATATAGATCCACAGAATATTGTGATAAGTGTTTCGGTGTGAACAGGTATGGTATAATAAATTATGGGGTTTATCTATTTTATTTTTACTTTCATCATATTTTGCTTTGGTTTTGATACCCCCAAATTCGAAGCTATCTCTTTACAACCCTTCCTTTTCATAACATATCATACTTTCATAAATCAGAGTCCATTTTCTGTAGGCTGTTTTTGAACCCAGTGAACAACGGGTACTTTTGCTAGTATATATATATATATATATATATATATATATATATATATATATATATATATATAAATTACAATAAGTTTACCAAGGTAATCAAAATGGTAAACTTAAATATATTATAAATATTAAAGAGTTAAAAGTAAAGTAATCTCAACGTAATCTTTACTTTTACATGCAAAATCTGATCCCGCATTTTGCTAATTCCTGCCCTCTGATGAGGACTATCCACTTATCTTGTGCTTCCTTTTTAAAATTAAATATGTTTTTAACTCTTATTCAAGATGTCTTTTAACATGTTTTATTAATCATTTGTTCATATATATATATATATATATATATATATATATATATATATATATATGGAAAATATCATGACTTGGAACAGAGCCGAATGAAGACAATAAATGTTACACGCATAAAGAGATCGACATTTTTTTTTTCGGATAGAGTTTTATAACAATCATAAAGGTACTTACTTTATTGCAGTGTCATGTTACGTTAGTTTGTCAGAAGTGGATCAATAATCAACACTTGACTAAAAGTTCAAATTGAGTTCAATGACGTCACTCCACACTTTCACCGTCTTATAAACTTCAAAAACTAATTTTTATGTGGGGAAAATCTAAAACCTCATAAAGGTATACTGTAGATTGATGGAAACACTAAAACAATTCTCAGTGTATACGAATTTCCTCTTTGCTGACCAAGGGCATATACCACACATTTCTCTTGGCTAAAACTAAAGTGTGTCTTTATGCATCTTGCAAATTATATATCTACACTCAACTCTAAAACCATATCACTACTAAATAGTATGTATTGTGATGTAACTTTCGTCCATCTCGTTTTATTCTATAGTTTCCTCTAATGATCAAATCGTTATCAATACGAAATATGCTCTCGTTAATTTCAAAGAATTTTGCCGATCTCGGGAATTTTTCTTAGAAAGACAAAGACTTATTTCTTCTTTGATGCAAGAAAAGATCGCGTTTTCTTCTTCTTCTTCTTCTTTTTCTTCTTCTTCTTCTTCTTCTTCTCTATAAATTTCTTTTGATCCGATGTGATCAACGATTGCAATTCCCAGTTCGCATAAATGCGATGCGGAAAACTGAACCCAAACAGCTTCAGATTGTTTTGCTACTGAGGCGTCTTTCTTCTTTTATGAGAGAGAGAAAATATCTCAGTGAGATAGATTTGAATTGAAAGAACAGTTGGGTATTAAAATCAATTCCTCTTCACATAATCCATATATATATATATATATATATATATATATATATATATATATATATATATATATAGAGAGAGAGAGAGAGAGAGAGAGAGAGAGAGAGAGAGAGAGAGAGAGAGAGAGATTTTCGGACAGAAAAATAACAAAATCTCATGAAAAGTAAAACTGTTTTTGAAATAAAAACAAATAAGATCGTTTCATAATTTTAAAACAAAAGCGATCATCGATAAATCATTCAAGTTCAGAAGTAAAACCGAATTTACGAAAAACATCCATTTTTTTCTTGTAATTTTTTTTAAATTTTAAACACGATAGACGAATTGAACAAAATAAATCTATATTCGGTACTTTTTTTTTTATTTTAATCTTTTAACGAAGGGTATAGGATTGCTCGAAATATTAAAATATATTAACACGAATAAATTTTAATGCTTTTATACTTTCCATAAGAAGCAATCTACGAGTGTGACTAGCATCATTTAAAGATGACTGCCCAGAGTTAAAATAAATTTATTGTGAGATTGGGCTAAGTTTGTGCTGGATTTATTTTCTTTTAGCACTTAAAATGATATTTCTACGTTACTAATTTAACTGAAATTTTCAGACAGAGTCGAGGAATGTTCTTATGTTATTAAAATAAATTAAGATTGCCAATTATAAACTTAATTAAAATAAAAATATTTTTCGTTAATCTATTCTGTAAGACTCTTCTCGGTTTTAGTTCCGTCCGGTTCAACGACTCTCGAATTACAAGATTGAAATCGATAAGTAAAAAAACAAAAAAAAAAACATTCCCTATTTTTTAAATTTAAATTCATTTTTTTATCTTTCCATTTTTTTAATTTTAAATTGTTTAAATTATTTTATCGTAAGGTTTTTCACCCATCAAACATTACATTTTCATTGTTTAGTTTCTTTCACGGCATTGTTTACATAAATACTTGAAATAAATACACAAAAAGTTTGTTGTAACTTTTCTAAACTATAAAAAATAAGAAAGTTGCTGTTTAAGTTTTACGATTGCCCCAGCGTATTATAAACACCCTAACCTCCCCATATTAAAAACGGCTTTCGGATTAAATACCCCCCAAACCTCGAAAGCCGTTCTTAACATGGGAAGGTGGAAGGTGGGAGGCTACTCCAAAAGCCGTTTGGGGAGGTTGGGGTGTTTATAATACGCTGGTGCAAGTCGTAAAAATTAACGAAGTTGTTATTATTTATTGCAAAAATTGTTTAAAATTTATTTATTTGACCAAAAAAAAAATGACATTTTCTACAAACATTTAATAAGAAATACAAATAAACAGTAAGTTTTGTTTTTTCTGGGGTTATTTTCTGTTGATGTTTCTACATTTAAAATTTTATTTTACTTTTCCTAGTGTTAAGCCGAGCCAACACTGAGGAAATAATTCATTGCAGATTTATTCAAACAATCCTTTGGAAAATAAATCTTTAAAATAAAATAACGCTTATGCACTTATGTTACCGTGCTATTTTCACAATAGTATTTCCACATTAAATTCAAGTTTTATAATATATTTTGTTTATTTAATTGTTAGGTGAAAGTACAGATAACCCGGTCGGGTTTTAATGTGTGGAAAATCTAACTCCCGGAAAAAAGTGTACTCTGGATAGTAACCAAAATAAAAATTGCCTCAGTCTCGAAGGATTTTTCCTGTACTGATCGAGGAAAAAACTATGACGTGTATAACCTTCTGTTTCTCTCCCCCCCTCTCTCTCTCTCTCCCTCTCTTCCTCTCTTAATATCTCTCTACATCCATCTCTTCCTCTCTCTCAATTTATCTTTCTCTCTATATCACCCTCCCTATCTCTGTTTAAGCCCCTTTCTCTCTCTAATTCCTCTGTCTCTCTCCCCTTTTCTCCTATCCTCTGTCTCGCTCCCTCTCTGTTTCTAACTCTCCCCCCCTCTCTCTCTCTCTCTCTCTCTCTCTCTCTCTCTCTGTCTATCTGTCAATCCCTCTATCTCTCTATCTCCTCCTCTTTCTTTATTTCCCTCTCTTTTTCTATCTATATACCTTCCTCTCTATCTGTCCATCTCTAATCCCTCATCCTATTTTAGTCTTCTAACGCATTGTCAAAACAGAGAAATCCTATTTTAGTCACCTAATTTACTTACTGTGAGAATAGAATTTATTTGGAAATTACTATCTTGAACCAGGAGTAACTGGTAAAACCTTTCTAATTAAATTGGTTTTGGCAGCCATTCTGTGACAAATTGGCATATCCCTTGCTGCATGCGGAATATCTGCGAACTTGCTACTTTGAACATTCAATTTTTAAAATATCTCATGTGTGACATCTCCAAAACATCCAGTATCCGGAAAAATATTGCAGAAATGCAAACTTATTGTTTGGGATGAATGCATAATGGTACGCAAAAAAATCACCTGAGGCTGTTGGGAGATCCTTGCAAGATTTGCGTGGTAATATCAGACCATTTGGGATTGCAGTAATATTGCTTGCAGGAGATTTCAGACAAATGTTACCTGCAATTCCTCAATCAACACCAGCAGATGAAATAAATGCTTGCCTCAAATACTTTTTGGTGCCATGTGGAGACATTAAACTTAACTCAAAATATGCATGTCCAGATGTAGACTACTCGATCCGCACAGGAATTTTTGCATCACTTGTGAGAAATTGGGTACGGAAAATTGCCAGCTTATCCGAGGTAAGGACGAAATTATTCGACTCTTAACTTCTGTAATTTTATTACAGAAAAAGAAGAGTTGGTTTAAAAGGTCTTTGCAGACATTCAAATTAATGATACGACTGAGTGAACGAGCTATTCTTGCAGCTCAGTACAAAGACGTCCATGAATTTAACGCTATTATTCAGCGTAAAATTCCAAGTGAGGTAGTCAAATACAAATCCATCGACACTGTTGTGGAAGGAGATAAAGTGGTTAATTATCCAACAGCTAGATTTGCCAGGAATGCCACCGCATGTACTGCAATTGAAAATTGGTGTACTAATTATCACGTTGTGAAATATAAACCAATCAAATGGCACATGGCTTGCAGTAAAAAAAATAACAAACAATATCATAGAAACAACAATTTTAACAAGACCTTTCACAGGTGAATATATCTTCATTCCATGCATTCCTATTCTTCCACCGGATACACCATTGCACTTTAGGAAATTGTACTTTCCAATTTTATTGTCGTTTGCAATAACCATCAACAAAGCTTAGGGAACAATCTTTACAATTGTGTGGCTTACAGTTACACACTGACTGTTTTTTCACATGGACAATTTAATTACGCTTTCAAGAGTCACCAAACCAGAAAATCTCTATCTCAGCTAAGAAAATGGAATAATAAAAACTGTGTGCCCTTACAAAATAGGAAATTAAACCTATAAGAAACATGAATTTTCTTATTTTGGAACATTTTCCATTTCGCCAATTTGAGCCACAGCATAGCTAGTATATATATATATATATATATATATATATATATATATATATATATATATATATATATATAGCAACGATGATTCTGAGCAGCACCGGATTAGTGACAAATTGGGAATGCTAGCCGCTTTATGTACAACGCCGGGAAGTACAAGTTCTCAATTTTTTATCTAGAGGCGCGTTAAAACCACTAGAAGATGTGCACCTTCATTTCTCGTTAACACATATATTTAGAAGGAACAGTCTTATATAATACTTGAGGTCTCTGTCTGTGACATTCAATTGCACCGACTGAGATTAGCAGTTGTTGCAAAAAGTGTGTGTTGTTCTACACAAGCCTATAAATAAGTAATCTCTGTGGATTTCTAACTATTTAATTGTTGCTTGAACTTCATACACTACAATCGACGGCAAAATGCATTATATATATATATATATATATATATATATATATATATATATATATATATAAACAAAAACATTTGTGATGAAGATAAGAACTGAATAAATTACAATATTTATTAACCCATCAAATATCAAAACTAGAATAAAAATAAACCTTTACACATGGATTCTTTTTTCATCAGAGGATATGAATTTAAATAGCATGAATGTGCAAATGTATAAAACCTGTCGATGAATTAAAAGTCATCTTCACAAGAATTGAAAAGAAAGTTATACTCCATAAAGTCTAGAAAAAAAAGGATCCACAGTCCGAGGTGTAAATGGCGTCCAAAAAGTCAGTTAGTAATGAATTGAGTAATCCAAAAATATCATGAAATTATCCAATATTCAAAAATATTATGAAATTATCAAATATCCAAAAATATCATGAAATTATCCAATATTCAAAAATATTATGAAATTATCAAATATCCAAAAATATCATGAAATTATCCAATATCCAAAAATATTATGAAATTATCCAATATCCAAAAATATCATGAAATTATCCAATATCCAAAAATATTATGAAATTATCCAATATCCAAACATATCATGAAATTATCCAATATTCAAAAATATTATGAAATTATCAAATATCCAAAAATATCATGAAATTATCCAATATCCAAAAATATTATGAAATTATCCAATATCCAAACATATCATGAAATTATCCAATATCCAAAAATATTATGAAATAATCCAATATCCAAACATATCATGAAATTATCCAATATTCAAAAATATTATGAAATTATCCAATATCCAAACATATCATGAAATTATCCAATATCCAAAAATATTATGAAATTATCCAATATCCAAACATATCATGAAATTATCCAATATCCAAAAATATTATGAAATTATCCAATATCCAAACATATCATGAAATTATCCAATATTCAAAAATATTATGAAATTATCAAATATCCAAAAATATCATGAAATTATCCAATATCCAAAAATATTATGAAATTATCCAATATCCAAACATATCATGAAATTATCCAATATCCAAAAATATTATGAAATTATCCAATATCCAAACATATCATGAAATTATCCAATATTCAAAAATATTATGAAATTATCAAATATCCAAAAATATCATGAAATTATCCAATATCCAAAAATATTATGAAATTATCCAATATCCAAACATATCATGAAATTATCCAATATCCAAAAATATTATGAAATTATCCAATATCCAAACATATCATGAAATTATCCAATATCCAAAAATATTATGAAATTATCAAATATCCAAAAATATCATGAAATTATCCAATATCCAAAAATATTATGAAATTATCCAATATCCAAACATATCATGAAATTATCCAATATCCAAAAATATTATGAAATTATCAAATATCCAAAAATATCATGAAATTATCCAATATCCAAAAATATCATGAAATTATCCAATATCCAAAAATATTATGAAATTATCCAATATCCAAACATATGAAATTATCCAATATCCGAAAATATCGTAAAAAAAAAACACTTCCCGGCGAGTCAAAAAATCAATGAAAAAAGCAAATCAATAGAAAAAGTTAAAAACGAAATTACTAAAAGTCTAAAATATATACAAATAGATAAACTATTTCATAGATTAACACTAAAAAAGTTTAAAACGAAATTACTAAAAGTCTAAAATACATACAAATAGATAAACTATTTCATAGATTAACACTAAAAAAGTTAAAAACGAAATTACTAAAAGTCTAAAATACATACAAATAGATAAACTATTTCATAGATTAACACTAAAAAAGTTAAAAATGAAATAAAATCGATTTTCTAAGTGTCCGTTGTTAGTGGTTTCACTTGTTTTAAAACCGAGATTACAGACCGCATAATATGTTTTGAAATATTTACACTTATTTACTGTTGTTTTTAAAGGACAAAATCAATTTCTCTGCCTTGCTGGCTAAGTTGTTAGTGGTTTAATTTATTTTGAAAAAATCAAGTAGCGTCGAGTGTTACGTGAGAAATAGAAATACGTGACGGGATCACATCTTAAGGGTCTTGATAATCGCTAAAAATAGAAAATTAAAGAAAATACTGAAGGAGACTTTGTTTTAAAAAGTGACCCCACCCTCCAAAAGAAAATAATTTTTTTATATTTTTAAAATATAATTTAGAGAGAGAGGGAGTTAAAAACTATATCTCCCTCCACAAACAAAATCATAAACAACAATGAAATTAAAAAGATTATTTATAAACGGTAACGGAGTTTTCGATAAAATAGATTAATAAATTTCTTTATTGCTTACTTTTTTCTTAATGATTGATTTAACAATTTTGAAGTAAAAATTAAAAAAAAATAAAAATGAGTTAACGAGAGATTTTCAACACACGGCATCTGTCCTACCCAAAAAATGTCGCTTTTTATTAGTTAATTACATTTTTTATTTCTAGTATTTAAGCATTCTATTTTCTTATTTTATCGATTTTTTTTAGTAATAAAAAATAATAAAAAACAAAACATAACAAAAATTAAAATAAAACAGGGGGAGATTCGATTCTCCTTCGGTACTTTTTTTATTTGTTTTTTTAATTCTATTAGTTTTTTTTACTGAATATATCCATGCATTATTTGAAATTGTAATTAAATGCAACTTATGAATGTTATTTTAAATAGCTATACTAATAGTATTATTGTTTAACATAGGGATTTAATTTATATCATGGGTAGCTGTTTATGTGTATGCTTGAATGTTTCTATGTCTAAAAGAATATATAAAAGTATGAACTGAATAAAATGTAAATCTTGATCGCCCAAAATATCATTTATTCCTAGGGGTAGAAAAACCGCAGAATTTGCTTAGGAGGATCATGTTTAATCGTATCTTTTATCGCCCATATATATGTCTGCACATGCGTAGATGTCTTTAGATTCCATTTAAATACATTAATTTCCAACGCGTCTATACGATTGTTACACAAAGTGCAGTTGGTAGGATGACGGAAAAGCTCAAGAGTTTAATTTCGAACACATTTTTCTTTTTATCGCCTTTAAGATGATAAAAGTAATCAGCAACATATATTAAAAATAAAAACTTTTGAAGTTTACGGACTGTGTTGAAATAATCACCCTCAAAGTTATTATAAAGCTACGAGGGGCGTGCAATAAGTAATGCCCCTGACCCACTTCCCATAGAAGTAGAGAAACGAAACTTGGCACAGTTATTAGTCTTTCTCTACATAGGAACCACTCAGCGTTATGCATTTCTCCCATCGTTTGATGCAGCTCTGGAGACCGCTTTTGTAGAACACCCCAGGTTGGTCCTCCAACCACGACGTGACTTCAGAAATCAAGGCTGCATCATCTGGGAAACGCTTTCCTTTCAAAAACAACTTCATGGCTGGGAAGAGGTAAAAGACAGAGGGTGCAAGGTCAGGAGAGTAGGGAGGATGGGGAAGGATTTCATAACCACACGCCCGTGCTTCTGATCTGGCGACATGCAAGTTGTGGACCGGAGCGTTGTCCTGCAGGAGGAGAGTACCTTTGCTGATCTTGCCCCGCCTCTTGATTTTGATAGCTTCCCTTAATTTCCTCAAAAGTGAAGCATGATAGGCTCCTGTAATTGTGGTACCCTTTGCCAGGAAATCTGTCATCACTACTCCGTCCTGGTCCTAGAAGACTGTGAGCACAACCTTGCCAGCGGAGGTGATGAGTCCAAGTGCTTCCACTGCATTGACCGGGCTTTGGTCTCTGGATCATAGTGATGGACCCAGGTTTCATCCTGTGTAATCAGTCTTTTGAAAAACTTTGACTCATCTTCTTGGCACATCTCCAAATTCATCCTCGAGCACTCGACGCGTTCTCGCTTCTGGAATGATGTGAGCAACCTGGGTATCCATCTGGCAGACACCTTATGCATATGCAAATGATCATGAATGATAGTTTCCACAGACCCTGTACTAATCTTGACATCTAGGGCTATTTGGCGAATAGTAATGCGCCGATCTTCCAAAATGGCAGCCTCAACTTGACGGACAGATGCCTCATCAATGGCAGAATGGGGACGACCAGATCTCGGAGCTGTTTCCACAGACTTCCGGTCATGTTTGAATTCACAATGCCAGCGTTTTACAAGGTCATATGATGGGGCATTATCACCATAAGTTTCTTTCATTTCATCAAAAGTCTCCTGTGGTGTGCTTCCTTTCAAATACAAAAACCGGATCACTGCTCGACATTCAACAGGCTCCATTTCACACCTGTAACACCTGTAAAACAGAAACCACAATTAGTTCAGAGCTGTAATTTGCCACATAACCCGTAGGGATATAAATCATGGCACATGCAAAATTTCAGCCAGATCAGAGAACTGGAAGTAGGTCAGGGGCATTACTTATTGCACGCCCCTCGTAATAAAACAAAGCCGTTGCAGTTTACGGATTATACTTTAATAATATATTATATAAAGGTCATTTTTTTTAATCGGCATAATCCCAGCAAAAAGTCATCTATGAATCGTTTACTATTATCAAGAAGTAAAGATGGGTGTTCAAGTACAGTGTTACCGGGAGTAAAATAAAACTTTTCTTTTGTTGTTGTTGTTGGCCAGGAGACATATTCAAAAGTGATCAATAAACTGGACAGAGAAGGTAGTCACCCAAAAGTTAAAAACAAAAACTTTTTTTTAAAATTTGTTGTTAAGAGAAAAAGTAATCACTAAATAAATTTATTAATCAATTTTATTGAAAACTCCGCTATCGTTTATCAAGAATCTTTTTAATTTCATTTTTTGTTAGTTGCTTTTCGAAGGGAGATATAGGTTTTATCCCCCCCCCCTCTTTCTCTAAATTATATTTTTAAAAATATTAAAATTTATTATTTTCTTTTTAAAACCAAATCTCCCTCAGTAATTTCTTTAATTTTCTATTTTTTAGCGATTACAAGACCCCCTAAGATGTGATATACCGGACATTATTTCTCGTTCTCCCGTAACACTCGACATGTTTTTTTGTTTGTTTTCTGTTTTTTTTTCTTTACCAAATAAACGATTCCAAATAAATTAAATAAACAACATAGTCGGCGAGGTAGAAAAATCGATTTTATCCTTTTATAAACAACAGTAAATAAGTAAATTCTTTTTATATTAATATAAAAAAAATATATACGGTCTCGTTTATGAACATAAACGCTTTTATTAAAAAAAACATTAAACAAGTAAAAATATTTTTTTTAAATATCATGGGGGGCTATAGTTTATTTTAAAAAACAATATCTCCTTCAAGAACGATCATAAAATGTGTTTTCAGTCGATATTTATTCAATAAGGGACCAGTTTTCCTACCTAGCGAAAGGGGACGAGTTTTCCCGAGACGAGTTTTCCGGAGACGAGTTTTCCCGAGACGAGTTTTCCCGAGACGAGTTTTCCCGAGACGAGTTTTCCCGGGACGAGTTTTCCTAAATTCCTTTATTCCATTACTAAAACATACTTTAACATGTATGTAGGAAAACCCTCTAGAGAAAAAACGTTGATGTTTAGTATAATAAGAAGACGCGCCTATTCAATTAGTACGTTTAGCAATAGACATGATATTTCGAACGAGAGCGTGACAAAACGATTATCGACGGACAGAACTTTTTTTTGTGGATAGGTGGTCGCCTTTATGAAAAAGTTTATTTAAATGTAACGCCCTTAGCACTGAAATAAACGGCTGTTTTATGTCTCGATTTGCTTCCGTTGGCACCAACTAGTCCATAAAAACGACTAACTTTACCCCCGTACCCATTACCAAGAACGAAAGCAAACCGAAGCAAAGAACAGCCCCAGTACAATGCGGTACTTGCTTGCTTCGATCAAGTGTAGGAACTAATGAAATAAGAATCTGATTTTCGAAAGGAAAATATGTTTGTTAGCTTTACGGCATCTCAACATTTGTTGCGGCATTTCATCTTGAAAGCGCACATGTGTTTTATATTCGATTGGTTTGTATATTGCAATGATGTATATTTATTAAAAATTATTATTATTATTATTATTATTATTATTATTATTATTATTATTATTATTATTATTATTATTAGAAAATATCATTTTCTATCGACCTGCAGAGCTTGTCTCTTTTGAATTTTTTTTAAGTGTATTTTATTTCAGAACTTGTTTCGGAGCATCGAAAGCTTGTACAAAAAATAGCTAACCACATTAAACCAACATTTTAGCGGTACTGTAACTTACTTTTAAATAAAGAAAAACTTTTAAAAAATATTCAGTAATTTAAAAATATACATATTAATAGAAAATTAAATCTTAATGCGTTTCTTGGCGGCTATTGTGATTTTCTTGATTTTCAAGTTTTCTTTTGCTATATATATATATATATATATATATATATATATATATATATATATATATATATATATATATATATACATATATATATACATATATATATGTATATATATGTATGTATATATATATGTATATATATGTATGTATGTATATATACATATATATATGTATATATATATGTATATATATGTATGTATGTATGTATGTATATATATACATATATAAATATATATATGTATGTATGTATATATATATATATATATATATATATATATATATAGGATATAGAAGCTTAAAATGACACCTGATGGCCGCCATGTTGGATTTTTGGTCGATAAACCGTGAAATATAGACGCATCTTATACTGAGAAAAAATGTTTTCAGAATATTTAATTATGCAGATAAGTAAACAAGTAATATTTTACGTTTGTTATTTGTTGTATATTTCTTTCACATGTTAACCATCGCCGAGTAATTTGTTTTATAGATAAATATTTTGTAAACAGTCTGTAAACGAGTTTCTATTAATCTATAGATGTGACCCTGACAGATACTATCATTTCTCTGGGTCAGAATGAACTTGAGAATAGAGTAACTAAATATAGTCACCGAAGTTTCAAAATTACGGTCTCACCATTGGATATCCAGAACTAAAAGGTAGATTTGGAATTTCAGAACGATTAGTAATATAAAAAAGGATACAGGTGAAGTTGGGATATTAACACCATCGTAAAACTAAATATATTATTATCAGTGTGATCTTTCTCATAACGAGTTATTCATATTTAGTCATTTAACCAAGTGATGGGACGAGTTCAATATTTTCCCGATTCCGATACGATTATCCAGTCTGATTCCAATAACAAATACAGAGAACGCAACTAAAAAACACACAGCCAAAACATTAAAAGTAATTAACGGAAGAGTTCGATTTAAAGGTGCTTATATAAAAAAAATCGAAATTACGAGCTTTTCTTACTACAAACGTTTTCCTAAAATGTTTTACAGGACGTTCCAATGTATATTTGTTTATGTTTGGCAATCAACTAACGTCATTTGTTTTTGTTTTTGTTTTTTTGGTGCTGGAATCTAAAAAAAAAAAATGAATTTTTGTATCTAACTTAAAAAAAAAGAATAAAACCATTGATAAACTTGTAAATAAATCAATTTCTCTTCATGTGATGGGATTTTATGGATTTATAGATTCCAGCGAATCTGCCGCGGAAGAATAATTTTACTTTTAAAGAAATTGATACATTGGATATTTTTATCCCTATTACTGAAGAGTTTTGGGTCAGATATTTTTGCATAAATTTTTAGAATGTAAATTGAATGTCTGACACTGATTGATTGAAAATGACAAGCAATTCACTGATTTCGATTTTGATTCATGGAAAATATTTTTCTAGGTTCAAAAAAGATATTAATTATTAATCATGGAATGTTTATTTTCATTCTAAAATATCCAAACATTTCTTGTAAATGAATATAATAACTATTTTCAAATGAAATAGTATCAACATGTAAACACTTGAATTAAAAATTATTTGTTTGAAAAGAGAAAGCAAACAAAACAGAAAAAAAAACGTTTTTTTGTTTTTAAGTGTTTGGTTTACAAACTTAATTATATTGTTGGTATTATTCAATAAAGAATTACAGAAAACTCTAGAAATATAAAACCAACAAACTACAAATTGTACTAATCGGGTTTAATCGTAATAAAAAGTCACAAAAAATGTTCTCAATTAAATATAAACTTTCTTCAGTTTTCTCTTGGTGTGATTTTTTTTCTACACAAAATTTTAGCAAAAGTAAAATGCATAATATGTTCAAATGCTACTTTTTACCAGATAAATGATTGAAGTGTATTATCTGTTCTGTTACTACACTTACACTGTCCTCTCAACCAGTGAAGGAGAAAACTTATAGACTGAGTCAATTTTTATTTTTATCCCAATCCAGATTGCCACGTTTTTAGGACTCTCCACATTACAAACTGATTTCGTGTAGAGACAAATCAACAGTAGCACATTAACTCAACTGAGTGTAAAATACACCCTTCAAAATGAGATTGTACATTTTTGAGCGACTACTTGCGAAAAGCTTGAAAACGTCAAAATATTCAAAACAATTATTTTAGAACTGAAAGTATTTGATAAGTTTCTCATTTCCGGGCCATTCTTAATTTTTTTTAGGGCGGTTCTTGAAATATTTTGCCACTAACCTAAAGTGCATGTTTTTGGTGAACTGTTTTAAATAAAAACACTTTTGAACAATGGTAAAGCATTTCTTTTAAAAAAAAAATCGTGCTCTAAAAGATATAAATGCATATCGTTCTATTTACGATTGAACTCAACCGGAAGTAAAGTTTACAAATTCTGGTGAAAAAAGTGTCCTTCTTGTCGTTCCTTATTTTTGGGTGCTTAAAATTACTTAATATTTTTAATAAGATTTAAAAAAAAAAATTGGTTTAATTTACATTTTCGGATTTTCATTTTCAATATGATTTGATAACTAGTTAATTAGCAAGACTCGGTGGAAATTCTAGGGTTGCGTTTTACCACAATGTGGCATCTCTCTACATGTTTTACAAGTACTTCCACAGGAGGTTCCCGGTGAACTTAATGTACTTGTACCCTCCCAACGCCAATATACTCTCTCGATCAACCAAACTAGAAGTAAAGCCCCATTCCATTACGGTAGAGGTACTTAGATGCCAGAAACCTTTTACTCGAATGGCTTCTTTCCTCGAACCGCTTGCCCTTGGAATTTTCTTCCAATCCTCTGTTTCCTCCACTGTATCATCATACAGAAATGTTAATGTAATATGAAGAAATATCTTGTTGCGCAACTCCCAATTTAGAATGCCTCTATAAATTAGGTCTCTAATCCATTGTTTCAGTGGAAATATGTTTGCTTGGAATAAATAAAAGTAAAAAAAGAAAATGAATTACGTAATTACTTAATGTTTTTTTCTTATCCGCTTACAACTAAAACTTTTTTTAATAAAAAAGTGACAATTTTCACATTTTAATTTGTAAACATTTAAATCGTTTTAAAATAAATAATCTATTTCTTCTCATGTTTAAAATAATTTCCAACTAAAAATGTTTTTCAAATAATTTTTCTTTTCTTTTTTTACACAGATGATACGAATTTGATGATTGTGCATATTTATAATTGTATTAATGAAAAACAAATGTTGTAAACTGTTTAAAAAGTTAAGGTGACGACAGAATTTTATTTGTGATGGTTTATTCGATTTCAGAATTCATTTTGACATGGTATACCATTTAAATTTTTAGCAAACAGCGACATTAGCTATTTCTAATTGAATTTTGCAGTTCACACTTGGAGATCGGGTGATATCATCCTTCAAAAATGGGTGATAAGTGTTACGTACGTACCAATAGGAAATGCTTTCCCATATTCTTATATATATATATATATATATATATATATATATATATATATATATATATATATATATATATATATATATGTATATAAGAATTAAGGACTATCCACTTATTTTGTGCTTCCTTTGTAAAATTAAATGTTTTTAACTCTTTTTCAAAGTGTTCTTATATATATATATATATATATATATATATATATATATATATATATATATATATATAAAGAGGGAGGGGGGAGAAAAAATGGAAATTTATATATATATATACACACACACACATATATATTTATATGTATATATATATATATATATATATATATATATATATATATAAGAGGGAAGGGGGAGAAAAAATGGAAATAAAATAATTGAATATGTAATTATCGAAATTACGTTGACGCGAGAAATATACACGCACTCACACGTGTGTGTTTGTGTTAACGAAATGAAGGAAATTATGAATGTGCAGTTGGAGGGGGTGATAGAACAACAATAACAAAACACCACATGTACTTTCTGCAAATATATAACAGTTAATGCTTAACCAGGGCCCCACGTCGTTCCCCTTACCGGCAATCATCCTGAGCATACCCACCGCCGCCCCTGTTTCTCCTTTCGCACTTTTGTTCTCTGGAGGTCGCACTTGTAGACCTCTGGTTCAAAGTGGGTTGCAATATGCTTGCCAATTGAGTAAAACGCACCGGGAAGAGAGAAAAGAAGTGAAGGAGAGTGAAAAGAGAGACAGAAGGAGAGAGAGGGAGAGAGAGAGAGAGGGAGAGAGAGAGAGAGAGACCGAGAAACATCGAGGCATAAAGATAAGTAAAGCGCGAGAAAGTTATAGAGAAAAAAGAAAAACATAGAAAGCGAAAGAGAACGTGAAAGACGAATAAAAAAAAAGCAGAGGAGATAGAAAGTGAGATACAGAGAAACAAAAAAGAATTAATGGAGAAAGAGAGAGTGAGGAGGAGGTAAAAGTGGGAAAATTTAAATAAACAAAGAATGAGAATATGAGAGAAAGTGAAAGAATGGGCGAGAAAGGGAAAACACAATGTGATTTACAACTCAAAGCTGTTTAAAAAGATTAAAGAATAACATCTCGCTCACTATCTTTCTATATTTGCTGAGTTATAAACCCAGGGCTTTCTGTCGAGGGTCAATGTGTATTATCTTTACTGTCAGTGATAAATGAAGGAGAAATCTTTCTAGATTGAGGCAATTCAAACTTTTGTTCCAATATAGAGTGCTCCTTTTTAAGTAGCTGGATTTGTTCCACATTAAAAACCGACTTAATACCTAACTCCGTCCTTGTATGAAGATAAATAAATAGGGACAGTGCATGCGGGGGAAAGAGCTACGGTTGGAGGGTAGCGAGTTAAACATCACCGTTGCGAATGTATAGAATAAATAATACGCTGTCGATCCCATGCTTGTGCGTACGTTGTCACCAACTTTTTAAAAGAGATGCCGTCGCCATTTAGCTAACGATTATTTTCACGGTTCAAATTGTAACAAAGAAAAAGCTAAATTTTTTGTTTTATTTTTTAAATGAAAATATTTAACTGAATAAGATAATATTTATTGTTTTAAAAAGTATGGCTTGTTACGATTTTCAATACAGATAGAAGAGACATATTTGTTTCATTTAAAGGATAAATAACAACAGCAATTGTTTTGTTTTTGTTTTTGTTTCTGCGAGATAAAAAGAGTTCAGTTTTGTTTGAACCTTACATAAATATATTATTTCTAAAGCAAAATAATTAACCTTAATCAATCTGAATAGATTGATGAAGACAACAAGCATGAAATTTTCTCAGGTTCCGCTAATGTATTTAATTGTTTGACCTCATCGTTGTGTACTGATTGGTCAAATAAAAACCGATATTCTTAATATGTGTCCAATCATTTTGCACATTTAGCGACGAGCATGCTTTTTAGTATTAAAACGCAACAGACAAACAGATTGACAAAACATTATAAAACGTGTATCATTGGATGTATTTACAGAAAACATCATTGCAAGTGTATTATAGGTGCATCACTGTATAGTATGACACTGACATGTTTTACAGTAAAACTGAAATAATTAAATTAAATTAAATATCCCAAACAAAATACAAGATCAAACCAACCACCGAACCTGCCTCCTCACTCAGATTCACAAACTACAAGAAGGTTCACATTCACAAAAATAATTAGAATTAACCAAGACGAAGTAGAAGCTTTTCTTCTAGTAAACTTCCAAGATATTCTGCCTATTTAGATACCTCATACTCTCTCTGCTCGAAGGAATCGAATGTTATTTAGTTTATCTGCGATATTTTCAAACAAAAAGCGCTTTACCTAAATGCTAATTAAAAAGATTTTTCCCCTTTCAGACGTGATGTCTCCAGATTCGGAGCAACATATAACTATCCACGGACATGCGCTCCCTTGTTATACAACTTAAAAGCATGGTTCAAGTTGTCGAGGATATCTATTATTATACTAAAACTTTAGATTTGTTTATTGTTCGTTTTTCTGTTTTCTTATTTGGCTAGCCGGGCTACCCAGTGTTGCTCGGGACCGTATAAACAATGAGAAAATTGAATTTGATTTTGAATATACTTGTTATTCTTAGGAGAGAGGAATTTTTAATGTCTATGTATCATTTGCTATTCCGAGCAAAATAATATTTTACCTACCTAGGACGGGTATTACATGTATAAAATAACTGTATCTTACCTAGTGTAGGTAATTTACAGCATGTATATGAAATAATTTTACCTTTGCAAGAACGGGTAACATACAACATATAGTTAAAATAAGTTTACCTACACCAAGACGAGTAATTTAAATACATATATGAAACAATTTAACATACTTTATTTTTTACCTTAAAATGGACATTACTCTCTCCAACCCAATCCCCAAAAGAAAACTCAAAAGCACGTTTAAAATTAACATAATCATGCTTCTTTTTACCCACCACTACAACCATCACATCATTCCCGAATGATAACATAAAAAATTCAAAAAAATATAGATACCCCCCTACAGAAACTGGCCTAGTAAACTTTCATATAAAACCAAAAATATATATGAATTAATCTAATTTTGAGATCGTAAACTGTTTCAGCCATATCCGAAATCGACTTCACAAATAAAGTAATTTTGAGATAGAAAATTGTTTAAGCAATTTCCAGGACAAACTTTATATTCTACCACCCTCATTTAATCCAGAGCAACGCTGGTTATTCTGCTAGCATATATTTGCTCCTATCTTATTCAGTCCCGGTCAACGGCGGGAATTCTGCTAATATATATTTCCATCGATCTCCTTCATTCTATGCGACGCCGAGAATATTGCTAGTAAATTTTCTCAACTATCTCATTCAATCTTGAGCCACACCAGGTATTCTGCTAATGTATATGTGCAGCTATCTAATACAATCCAGGGTGCCGCCAAGTATTCGTCTATTCTGTATTTGTACAAATCTCATTCAATCCCCGGCGATGCCAGGTATTCTGTTAGTATTTATTTTCACCTGCATTATTAAATCCCGAGCGATGAGTGGTATTCTGCTTTTATATATTTCCGCCTATCTCATTCAATCTGGGACGATGCAGTGTATTCTACTAATATAAATTTTCACCTATCTAATTCAATCCCAAGCGACGCCAGACATTTTGCTATTTCATTCAATCCCGGGCAACGCTTGGGTATTCTGCTGGTATATATCTCCACCAATCACATTAAATCCTGGGCGACGAAAGGTATTGTGCTTGTATATATTTCAATCAATCTCACTTAATCCAAGGCAACGCCAGATATTCTGCTAGTATATATTTGTATCTATCTCATTCGATTCCAGGCACCCGCGTATTCTGCTTGCATACATTTGCCTGTATCTCATTCAATCGTGGGTGACTCTGGGTAATCTGCTAGTGTATATTTGGACCTATCTCGTTGAATCCCATAATTCTTGGATATGTTACTAATGTCGACAATCATTTTTCATGATTTAACCCACATTATCGCCCCACTTCTTACTAAAATAATAACTTTGATACATTGTCTGGGCTGTTTATTTCATTACAAACACCAATCAAATAACTCACATTTCATCATTTATCAAAATTCTTGGATATGTTACTAATTTCGACCATCATTTTCCATGATTTAACGCACAGTATCGCGCTTCTCTTACTAAACTAAGAACTTAAACATATACATGAAATATAGCAATGTTAACCTGTACACGGTTTCTGCCATTTCCGGGACTAACTTTATATCCTCACCCCACTCGTAAAAATATGCATTAAATATAGTAATATAAACTCGTTAACGGTTTCTGACATTTCCGAGACTGACTTAATATCCCTCACACCACTCTTTAAAATATATATGGAATATAATAATGTTAATTCCTAAATGGTTTCTGCTATTTCTGGTACTGACTTAATATCCCTTTAATCACTCTTAAAAATATGCATGAAATATAATAAATAATGTTAATTCCTAAATGGTTTCTGCCATTTCTGGGACTGACTTAATATCCCTGTAACCACTCTTAAAAATATACATGAAATATAGTAATATTAACTCGTAAACGGTTTCTACCATTTCCAGGACTGACTTCATATTCCCCACCCCACTCATAAAGATATACATTTAATATATATACCACACTGTTTAAAATATACATGAAATAAAGCGTCCATTTGACTGATTTTTTGTATTAACAGTTCAGCTATGTGGTTTTTGAAATCTGACAACTTATGTCACTCTAGTACATCATGAATATATTATGTGCATCTTTTTTAACAGAAGTTCATGACTTCATCATTTTAATTGAACACGTCAGACTATCACCTCCCTCCTAATCGAAAATAAGGAGAAGATTATGCCTGGGATCTCGCTAAATCCATTAACTCACATTTCGTATAATATTGAAATCTGTTAGTATAAGTTTTTAGAGGAACTAACGCTGATTAATTCATAGTATGCCCCCCTTTCCCTACTCGCCTATATATAATGCTTTGGATTACGACACCGGTGCGATTGGGAAATGCATTATTGAGAAATGCATTGTAATTATTTTCAATCACTCATAATTTTATTTTTCCTTTTTGGAGTTTCGTGTAAATTTGGAGTTTTCCGTTTGGAAATGCGATAATTACGTTGGCACCAAGTTTTCGACTCGAAAATTAATATTTAACTCTGGGTTATAATATCAAGTTAACGCTTAAAAAGCGGTTAATCTAAGTAACAAAAGTCGACATTAAAAGGAGCTGACGTCACATCCGGTCATTAGTCAGCATTTTTTCAAATATGTATAAAATAACATTAGCAATAATATTATGTAGTATTTAACGTTAAAATTTCACTAAATCTTATGACCCCCCCCCCCATGCAGAAAACCGGCCAGCTGACCTACTTAGACTTCATCGTTCGGGTCAATTTTTCGATATAATTTTTCTGAGGTTTTGTTAATGTCGGTTGGGTATGTTGAAAGTTTTAGGCGGACATACAAACACACACTGACAGACGTTTGAGATTTATATATATAGATTGAGTAACGGGAGTGCCCGGCGTTGTCCGGGTGTTTGGAGGTATGTGTTGAGCAAAAAAAAAACTGGTAGTAGGAAAGCAGGCTGGAACTCGTACCGCGAAGGAGGAAAAGAACGTAAACAAAACGTGACGTCTTTGCTGTGACGACTACCGCCGAAGTGGAAGTGACGTAGGTTTAACTTAAGGCTAGAAAATCGGAAAGAGGGGATGAAGTTCGAAAATATCGGCGAAAAAAGCAACCCCTCCCTGTACAAAAATGCCCAGTTAAGGGTGAAGAAATTAATGTTTGTTAGCCAATTTTTCGGTATGTGTCGTCTGAAGGGTCGAGCTTCAAAACGATACTGATCTTGTAAAATTCCGTCGCCTCTGCCAAAAGTTTTAGGCAGACATGTAAACATGCATACATACATTTATATATTTGTAGCTCAAATTTTCGACCCAAACCGATTAAAAAGCATGCCTTATCTCTGAATACCCTTTATGTAAAATTTCAAATGTTTAGACCAGAAATTGTCTGAGTAATTTGTAGAAATGGCAGAGATCAATTTTTTTAAACTTTGACCCCTATTATGACCCCTTAATATTTATTGTTTTGGGGCTAAAATCAAGTTATTCAGTTAGATCCATGTCCAAGGAATCTATATCTAAAATTTCAAGTGTTTAGACCCAAAATTGGCGGAGGAGTTCGATAGAATTCTCAAAGGTAAAAACGTGGAACTTTGACCCCTTAACAGCCAAATTTTTGGCCGAAAACTGATTACAAAGATTTTCCGAAATCTCAGTACCCTGTATATCAAATTGTAGACTGAAAATTGACAGAGTTATTGTGTAGGGAAATGTACATAGACAGACACACACACACACATACTTTCACTTTCATAGATATATAAATTAGTTTCATTTAACTATTAAGCACAGTTCTATTTGAGTATATTTTCTACATTGTGCATAATTATGTAGCATTTAAGTTAAATCTATATCTCTATCTCTATCTCGAAACGGTCGCTACCAAACTACTTTGTCAATTTTGGATTCACATACTTGAAACTTAATATATGGGTATTCGGGCCTGTGGAATATAATCGATTTAATTTTTAACCGGAAAAAGTTCTGCTAAAAGGTCAAAATTGAAAAAAATGGGACTTGGCAGGTGTAGTTCGACGTAATTTGTAAGTTCTACATATGTGCCAGTATAAATTAATACATTGAACAGCGTTATTTTTAAGTGTTGTACGCATATCGACTTAACTAAGGTGTTAACAAATAACGCAAAAGAGCTATGTGTTTTGGTTTTCATTCTAGTGAATTGCACTCAAGTCATATATATATATTTTTTTTTTTTTTAACTTTTGAAGTAACTATTTATATTCGGTACAATATAATAATCAGCAGGAAATTGGCTCTATAATAATAAACATGAAATCTGCATAAATTAAAATATCAAACGACTGGGAAACGCCGTATATATATATATATATATATATATATATATATATATATATATATATATATATATATATATATATATATATATATATATTAGTGATGGGACGACTCCAAAATGTTTCCCAATTCTGATACAATTACATATTCTGTTCGAAAAAATCCGATTAATGCAGGAAGTTCGATTTGACCAAAGTTAATACCCTTATACAGCCGTATATCACAAGTGGATTTGAGGCATTTTATCACTGAATAAGTAGAAAGGCCCAGCATATAAAATCAACAGTATGTTCTTTGATAAGACAGGTGCGTGTTCGAATTGAATCATAATACTTGTCTTTTATATTTTAAACTTTAATTTAAGCCATTATGTAAAAAAAATCAATAATAGTTTCTTTGTTAATACAGGGGTGCATTCAAAATGAATGTTTCTGCTTAGAGCACAATTGAGCCATGATAGTAGACTTTTACATTTTAAACATTAATTCAAGTCATTATAAAAAAATTAGTTTTATCAAATTAACAGTAGCTTCGCTACAGTGCAATATAAACTTCAATGTATTATGGACTAAACTACTGTAGGGAGACATGCCAAGCTTCGTCCCGGTACACTGCAGTGAGTTCCCAACTAGAGGAGGCGATCAATTTTTTACTAAAAAATGGGTGATTTATATGGATTTCGATGACATTAAAAGTATTGTAAGTGTTTAACATTCGTTGGTCTTCGTTAAATCCCAGACAACGTCGGATATCCCTTCTAGTTAATAATAATATTGGCAAATTTTCACATTAACGCCTTTAACTAAATCACTCCCTTAAAATGAGATTCTGTTTTATGTAAAAAAAAGAAAGAAAAATAATTTTTTTTAGAATTTCCAGTAAGTAGGAAATTTGTTTCGTATATGAATTTAACGTAATATGATCATCATTTCAGCTTGTTCTAACTTTTATTGCTTATTTATTAATTACACTTCATTAAACACAGACAAAAATACAGAAAAATCTTTATGGTGTAGCTACTCATCATAGAATGATGTCATATTCCAAAAATTAAATTAAATAGACAAAGTAGTTTCTTTTAATTACGAAAATCAAGTTTTAGGATTTTTAGATATTAAATATTATAATTATTTTACATAAAAACTTAAAATCGGCATTCGAATTGCGTTGTTGCTTTTGATTTTTTACCACATTCTAAATAATATGACGGCTCTCAGCTTCCGTCCCTCATCTGGCTTTCTCATGAAATTTGATATTTTTTAGCTAAAAAAATTACTTGATGCATTTACATGATTTTTGGAATATAACATCTTCCGTGAAAAGTACGTACATCATAAAGTTTTTTTGTTGGTTAGTTAACTGTAATACTAAATAGACATCTAACCCTTTAGGTAAATTCACTAAATTCTTATTCTTATTTAATCACTCAAAATCGAAAATTAAACAACTACTGATAAAAAAAATTATTGACATTTATTTGATGTATTTTATTTAATTTGGGAGGTTTTAATGGTTATCAATGATCCTCGCGCAGGACATATTGACAGCCATTATTTCTAACTTAACAAAGTAGATACTAGAAAAATCTTTTAAACACTAATAAACTTATGAAGATGGAGTAACTTATCTTGGACTTACTAACATATATTTGTTCCATATTTTTTTCATTGCTTTTTTGTTCTGTTAGTTTAATACATACCCAAAACTTATTGCTCGTAGAGAAGAGGTACATTTAAATGTAGATATAATTTCTTTCGTTAATTCGACAAAATTTTTAATGTTTTCCTTTTATGTATTTTATCCAGGATTTTGGTAAATTTATTCTGAGATTTTCACCTATATTTTCACTTGTATCTAAAGTGAAAAGCACAATAAAATAATCATTTCAGATTGTGTTAAGCCGGCGCCGACGAAATTGAAAATTCTTGTCCAGAACATTTTGAATCGTTTTATAATCAACTGTGAACTTACTGAGAGACGACATGGAGACGTAAACGTACGCGCCTCAGAAAGTTTATAAATAGGTGCGAAAAGGTTGACTAAAGGAATAAGCAAGTGAACCCTTGAATGTTAACATTGTTTACCATAATTGGCCAATAAAAATAGTCTTGGGATTTATGATCTGCGATTCTGTGGCTCTTAGTTTTATGGTGTAAATTAACAATTTCTAATAAATGAATACATCCATGTTTGTTCAAACAAGAAAATTAAATAAAGTATTTTTGGAATCTGAAATTATGCTAAAAATTTTCCGATTCCGATACCACAAAATTCCGATGTTTTCGATTCCCGATTCTGATTAATCCTCGCAACACTAATATACGCATGTAGATATATATGTATGTGCGTTTGTGTGTGTATTTACACATAAAAGTAAACGACCAGTTTTGTTATTCTGCTCTTGTCTTTCCCCTTCCTCTCCTCTGTCACTTTCTCCTCTATTTTTCCATCTTCAATGGCCTTCCATCTTAGCAATGACACTCAATTTAAAATAAAATTAAAACTGATGACGCCTCTTGTCATTAAAAACCAAAGAAAACGATAAAAAAGGAGACGTTTTTAAATAAGAGCTGTGGCACAGAGGAGGCTGGGGATCCTGTCGGGCGAGCAGACCGTAAATCCGGTTGTCTTGTTCCGAAAGAGTTGACGCCCGTTGTTCAAGATAATCTTAAAGTTTCTTCCTCCAAGACGGCGTTCTCAAATGGCAAAATAAATAACAGACTTATTAAATACTAAACACTGAACGTTTTATTACAGAAAGGGCGGTTTAATTATAGCATTCTGTGATAGATAGATAGATAGATAGATAGATAGATAGATAGATAGATAGATAGATAGATAGATAGATAGATAGATGCTACTGGGGCACAATGATCTAATTGGATTTATTTGAGGTCACATAGGTAATATGTTCAAACACTTACACTATACCAAGCTATATGTAAAATATAAACATCAACATTTTACAAAAGTTCAAAATATTTTCAAATAAAAACACAGATGTTTCATCTTACATAATAATGGAGTACAAATATGTAACGATTACATGATAGAAAAAATGCCAATTTGACATGTGCAAGTGTAATGTAACAATATTGTAATGGCCAAAGACAATTACAATATTATTCCGGAATTGTGTGTGTGTGTGTGTGTGTGTGTGTGTGTGTGTGTGTGTGTGTGTGTGTGTGTGTGTGTGTGTGTGTGTGTGTGTGCTCCTTCCATTTCAACAAGATATCGGTAATCCTTTCTATGTTTACTCAAATCAACTTTGAATTCGGACGTCGATATTTCTTACAAATCCGAAAAACCGCTATAAGAATGAAAATTATTCCCAATTATAACAACATATTCATGCACGTATGTGAAAAATTAAACAGTTTAATTGTCTCTTTAAATCTGCAGATTGCAAAACATTTTAGTTATATGAACTCGTGGTAAACGTACTGCATTATTGTTATACACAATACGTACATATAGTCAAAGATATCTACATTTCAATAGAATATATTTTTATAATTTTTTAACTCATGTTCACCCAAACAAGATTGTCACTTGGATGTAAGGGGTTACTATTTGGGACCATGTTTAGGGGAGATGAGATGTCGGTTTACTTATATTTAAACTTTTGCATGTAAGGAAAGTAGGTAATAGGAAGTGAATTCCAAATTTTTGCAGCCTGAGAGAAAAAACAAATTAGAGTGGAAGGCTTTCCGACATCTAAGGAAGAATATAGTGAAGAAGTGTGATTTCGTTGCCAAACATGTTTGTCGGGGGTATGTACGTCGTCAGGGAACAGGTGCAATGAGTTACACAGAGTAAATTCTACTAAAATACAGTCACATGGATACAACATAGCAGACTGAGAAAGAAGGTTGAAGAGTGCAGGACCTATTAGATTGGAGGCTCTTCTTTGAACGCAGTTTAAGAGAGAGAGACTAGCGATAGATACTACTGTTTAGATGTGGCGACAATACTTCATGCAAAGGTGAATGGTTGCTTTATAGAAATGCAGAATACATTCAGCTGTGAATAATATCGTAGCACGATAACGGGAACACACCTTCTTGGCAGCAGCTTTCGCAATGTCCTCAGTGTATTTGGTACAGCTCATGTTACCTGTGGATGTTAAGCCGAGGAGTTGGAAGGAAGCATCCTTGGGTATGGTGTTATTAATTATGGCTATTAGTGATTGAAAAAGTTTCTTCTAATTGTTGAAAGAAAAAAAGCTTAGTCTTAGTAGCAATAAATGTTACCATCCATTTACGGTCTCATTCCACTACGGACTGGAGGTCATTTTTAAGGATTCTGTCATGTATACATCCGTTTTGCCCTCGTGTTTTTATAGAGCGTTGTATCATAGATAAATATACCCAGCTTAGATCCAATATTATCAGGGAGGTCGTTTAAAAATATTAGGTATAATAGATGTCTACGGATCTACCCCTGAAGCATGTTCGCATTAATATTATAGTGTTTGGATTACATCCACCAAGAAAAACCTGGATAATCTGTTTTTCTAAAGAATGAACTATTTTTTTTACATAGTCATCACTACTTATCAAGGCCCAAAGACCACTCGAGGATAAGGGTTAAGAGTGTACAGTCGTCAATTAGACAATATAGTAATCGTTAGTATACACAAAGAGTGAAATACAATTGAAAAAACTTATTTCATCAGAAGATCCCCCCCACACACACATATATATATATATATATATATATATATATATATATATATATATATATATATATATATATATATATATTGCCGTGTCCCGGCGTTTCCCAGAAAACGAGATTCTTATCTTCAACGTTAAAACTAAGGAAGGTATTTTTCAGTTTATTTTGTCGATAATAAAGAGAAAGGCTCTTTTGTTGAGGAAGACATCGATACCAGAGAATTAATTCATAGGCCGTCTGCCAAGGCTAAAAGTATCACTTTTAATGAGATATAAAAGGGTTTGGGATTATTTTTGAATATAATGTGTATAAAACCTTAAAGCTTTTAAGTTACCAACGTCAACCTGTGACCTCATTTTAGAACTCCTTCACACAAAGGAAATTTTTAATCAATTTATATCCTAAATATGCTGTTTTATATGAGTAAGTATCAACCCCATTCATTTCTTGTATCTGCTTGACAAAGTTTCCAATCTCATTATTTTCTTGGTTTCAATTATTTGGTTGTGAACAGATTTGACAAAAACCATAAATGCATTACTAGTCTGTTCAGTTTTGCTTGATTGCTTCAAGTACTAGGACTTATTTTACTACCTAATGATTGCTGCACAATTGTGATACTATAAAGTGGGCCTGGGGTGGGGTTGAGGCACTAAGTGCTGAGAGGGAGGAAATAGACAAAGGAAGAGGAAATAGCTTAGAATAAACAAAGGAATCGGAAATATCCTACAATCAACAATAGATAGGAAATAGCTTAGAATAAACAAAGGAATCGGAAATATCCTACAATCAACAATAGATAGGAAATAGCTTAGAATAAACAAAGTAATCGGAAATATCCTACAATCAACAATAGATAGGAAATAGCTTAGAATAAACAAAGGAATCGGAAATATCCTGCAATCAACAATAGATAGGAAATAGCTTAGAATAAACTAAGGAATCGGAAATATCCTACAATCAACAATAGATAGGAAATGGCTTAGAATAAACAAAGAAATCGGAAATATCCTACAATCAACAATAGATAGGAAATAGCAAACAATAACAATAGAAACCTACTGATAAAACAGAGAAGGGTAGCTTCCTGTACCCAGGGTAGGGTGGGCGACCTGAGAGACCAAGACAGAGGAGACAGGCAGTTGACATCTAGATGCGCTAGATGGTGGATGGAAGTTGGACAGTTAGAGTTGACAACTAGATACCTTTGACGGCGGATGAAAGTTTATAACGACTACAGTTATAGAGTTGACTATGAAATAGAGTCGTGGACAAATTTAGAGTTGACTGTGAAACAGAGATAGACGAATGTAACATCAATAGAACGGGGAGAAGACACACACACAAGTCCAACAGTCAATTAATATGTGAACATTGGCGTTTGTGTTTTTCCTTTCTTTGTTCATATTTGTACTTTTGTGAAACAACGCGTGTGTCCCCACCAACAGTCGCCAGCGAGAAAATGACGATCCAGTCATGAACGAAAAATCTACGGTACACGCCGTTAGGAGTCGGCGATCTGACGAGGGAGCTACACGATGGGGATTACACAATCTTAATTTTTTTGTTCCGTTTTCTTATGGCAATTTTAAAATTTATGATTGAACATTATACAAACTTTTGGGGTTTTTTTTCAAATAGTCTGCACATTTTTACTTGTTGCCAGCTTTTTTCATGTTTTAATCTAACTAGTAGCGATAGTCAATGAAATTAAAATGCAGAGAGCATCTTTTTTAGTTTGTAGTTCATTCTTTTCAGTAGTTAAGCACTAGGTGTATCAGAATTTTTGTAGAAATTTTTGACACTCCTAACACGAAACTGCGAATAAAATATAAAAACTCGTAATTTCTCTTTTAAAAGTTGGTTGTTTATTTTCTTTATGGATTATACTTCCAAAATAAACTATTAAAGTTGTATAAAACGTAATAGGAATATTATTTTTTTATTTTTTAAAAAACAGTAATGAAATTAATTGAATTTTACGAGTTCAGTATTTTTCAATTTTTAAACTTTAAAAATCTATCAAAAATTTTCTATTGATTCTATTTTTACGATATTTTCAGGGTCAAGGTAAAATTTTATGCTCTTTCCAATAGACTGAATATAATATTTTAGACAAACATTTTTTTAAATTTACGCCCCCCCATTTTGAAATGTCTATTAAAAAGTAAATAATTGATTTACTCACCAAAGTTTTATATATCACAAATTGAAGATAAAAGATCAATAAATAATATATTAAAATTTAAAACAAAAAAAGAAGTGTTTTTTTTGTCGAAATTCACCTGTAAAGTCCGAAGTTTAAAAAAAAATTTTAATCACGTTGTTTTTGGGTTTTTTTTTAATGAAACCTTGGTCCTTGCTCATTTAATTGAAAAAACTAGGGTGTGAATTACATTTTTCGAGTATTTATAAGCTTGGAAAGACAGGGGGTCGAATTATTCAATATTTTTCACGACGTTTCTGACACACCTAGTTAAGCATTGTTGATATCTTGAGACCGTGTAGAATAAATATAATCAAGGGTTTTATGTGCACTTGAATGCAATAACTTTTGTTTTGAATATTCTGAATTTATCAAATAAGGATTGGATATTATTTTGAATTTAAACTTTTTCTGTGATAATTAAAAGTTTCAATTCAAAATTTTATCCAATCCTTATTTGATAAATTCAGAACATTTGATTCAAATTTTAATAATTATTTTTGAATAGTTTAAAAACATCCGCTGCTAAATTTCTGAGGAAAAAAATTAGATGCAATTAAATCCTCCAATGAATCATTATTAATGAAACCAATGAATATTTATATAATCATGCATGAAATTAGAACACGTTAATGTGTAATGCATTCGTTTGTTACTGATGAGCTAGTACTTATCAAACTTAAATTCTGTTCAAGATAAAATGTTATAAACATGACTGAAAACATAACTTCCTTGGTGGAGGTACAAACAATTATAGTTTTGTGTGATTAGTCAAATTAGTAGAATATAAATGCATCTATATGACTATATGACACAAAATTTATATTTAAGTTATACATATTTTATACTGAAGCAGTATTACAGGAAAATGCCAGAAAAAAGTTTTTTTCTACAAATAATTTGGACTCTGAAATAGATTATAAAGATTAAGTCCAATATCCATATAATAAATAATGAAGAATTTAATTGGGAATAACATGCTTGTATGTTTCTTAGTTGGAGTGCTACTAGGTTTTAAGTAAGTCATCGTGTTGTCATGTTGTATTTGAATGCTTGTTGGCCATCTTTAAATATGGCTGCCGTTTTCGTGAATGCGCAACATTTATGCTTGCGAAAATTAGTATGATGTTCAAGAGTCTATTGGCATTCATTTGCTACCATGTTTTCTTCCACCCTCAAACCGAGGTTACAGAATAAAAAATCTAGAGGGGTTTTGACCTTTGGGCTCATAGCCTATCATATTGATTAAGTGTTCCTAAATTTTTTGTCTGATGAGAATTTGGAATGTTTTGACCAACGCGACTTGGAAGAATTATATTTGTTTATTAAAAGAAAATCGTGAAATATTATTATATAAACTTCCGGTTCTTTTGTAATGTAAAAGTGTTCATAACATAATTTTTTAACATGTAACATGGAAAGTGTTTTCATAAAAAACAATCATTCATTCGTGCATTTTAGTTTTTTTTATAAATGTTGAAGACCTGAAGATTTTTACTAATATGTTATATACTTTGTTACTTAAAAAAGGTCGCAGTTTTGTATTAAAAAATCACATTGCACTTTATTTTCATCAATTCATGCCGGTTTCCCCCTTTCGCACACGCACGCATAAATACTCTTGTTATAAGCTTATTTATATATTTTTTTTTAAGTCGAAGTTTTAAATGATAAAAATTAAAATACCTCGTATGGTATTGTATGTGTTTTATCAATTAATGACAGTAACGAATGTAATCCTGAAAAAAGTCATTCAAATTGAGGTAGAGCTGAGGAAACAAACGAAAAAAAAAAGGAAAATGTACGGTGCTAAACTAGCGAAGAAGTAGAATGTTGGATTATGGAAAGAGACGAAGAAAAGACGAATGAAGAAATAAGGAATAAAAGCTATCTGCTGACTGTTGATGTATTTCTGCGAAAAAGTCGGTTTATGCTAAGTAATGTAATCACTGTTTTAAAGTAAATGTTTGTATAAATAAATGAAATAATTTTAATTTTGTAGTTAATGTATAAAGACAATGTTATTCTATAGCCTGTTAACATGAACATAATTTGTTATATTCTTACGGATTATGGAAAATAATTTAAAATATTATTTCGTGATATATGACGTTCATTTCTATAGTCAATCATTCGGAACTTAGAGGGAAAGCCTTCCGCCGTATTGATGAAAATGTAATTGTCATGTTATTAAAAGAAAAAGTAAATGCTAATGTGAGTAAAGTGTTAAAATGTAATGAAACAGAAATCCGTAAGTGTATTAAACAATTGTTGTTGTTTTTCAGTTGATATTCATTTATAGTTATAGGCGTTTGGTAATTAATTTGCATAAACCAGTGTTCCTATACTTCTAAACAAAGACCATTAGGTCACGGTTACGCTGGTGTCGATGTGAGTATAAATATAGTAGCGAGTTAAAGTTGATGCTACCTTCTGTTTGAATGTCTGTTTGAGAAAGTACGAAAGGATGGGTTAAATGTAATAAATATTGAATGAGGATAAATCGAGAGCAAAATTTCTAGAAACACGCTTCCGGAACCTTAGCTAATTGGTTAGCGGAACAGTTTTTCATGGAAAGGGTTCTGTTATTTTCTTACAGTGAACGAAATATCACGACAAAAACCTATTTTACTTTATTAATATAGGGAATAGAATAGTAAATATATAAATCTCGCATATGGGGATACAATAAATGAGGACATTTAGCGTTTAGTATCAGGCAATATTCCAATTAATCTGACCATTGCCAACAGCTGTTTCGTGTTTGTCTTTTTTTTCTGCTTTCTTTATTGAGGGAGAACTTTTTATTATTATTTCTTTAGTTGTTTCGTTTACTTTATTTCTTTATATCTTGCTTCCTTCTTCCCTTCCATCAGTTTTCTTTCTTACTAGTTTCCCCTCCTCTACTTCTCCAGTCGCTATTATTATTTTACTATTTCTCCCCTCGCTTTTCTCCCCTTCTTCTTCTCCATCTATTTTTTGTCCCGTGTTGTTTTGTTTTATCATTCCTACGGTCTCCTCTTCAGTGCGTTCCGGATTCATAAACAAAAACGTATCCATTCTTAAGATGCGCGCATTTAATCTACACGTTTAGCAATGATAATACGATTTAAAAATGTAGTCTGACAAACCGACGAAAATAGCATGCGTGACAGATCAATCGACTGACCGGGCTTTTTATAGAGATACTTGAATACATCTAAAATAAGAGTGCGTGCCTATTTATTTGGTTGCGCATTGGTACAAAGTAAGACATAGTGTCGAGTTTTAATGTGTAGGGCGATTTACCTATCTCAAAAGGGAAATCCAAGATGAGAATAAGAATATCAAGTCGGTCTCGTACGAATTTTCTGATGAAAGAGGGCGCTTTAAATAACAGAGAATATATACATCTTCCTCCGTAAGAGGAGGGGGTAATACATGGGTGGATAGCATCTTAAGATTAAACCGATATTGTACAAAAGATAGATCTGTTGGTTCTTGCGTCTGTTTAATATGCACGATGAAATTTAAATATGATACACCGACAAATCTTTATTTCAAACTAAACAGTGCCATGCCGATGAAAAGATTATTTGAAGCATAAACGTGACCGACCAACTGAAAAACTTAACTTTTTATATAGATATTCAGACTCATCTAACCTGATGAATTCATTAGACCAATGTGTTTGTCTATAAAATTCATTTCCAAATTTGTGTGATGGATAAGCCGACATATTCATCCATTCGATATGCGCGTTTGAAAATGTTATTGCAAACAGAATTGTAACAGATGAACCGACGAATCTAAAAATGTGGAAATTGTCCGATTCAGTTGTGGCTTTAAGGATCTTCAGTAGCAGTAGCAGAATTTTGGGGGAATTTTTGACACCCCTAACAGAAAACTGCGATTAAAATATAGAAAACTCGTAATTTCTCTTTCTAAAGTGGGTTATTTATTTTCTTTATAGAATATGCTTCCAAAATAAACTATTTAAGTTGTTTAAAAAATAATAGAAATATTATTTTTCATTGTTTAAAAAACATTGTTTACAAAGTGCGTGCGTGCGCTCTGGGAAGCCATTTTGTTACGTAGTGAAATCAATTGATTTTTATGAGATGAATATTTTTCAATTTTTAAACTTTAAAAATCTATCAAAATTTTCCTATTCGTTCAATTGTTACGTTTTTTTCAGGGTGAATGTAAAATTTTATGCTCTTTCCGATAAACTAAATATAATATTTTAGACAAACGTTGTTTTATAAATTCACCCCCCCCATTTTGGAATGTCTATGAGAATTTTAATAATTCATTTTGTTTGGCACGTTTTATATATCACAAATTGAAGATAAAGCATGAATAAATAAAATACTCAAATTTAAAACAACAAAAAATATCACTTATCTGTAAATTTACCGGTAAAGTCCAAAATTTAAATGCTTCTTTTTTCGATAACCACGTGTTTTTTTTTGTTTTTTGTTTTTTTTACGTGGAAGCTTAATTTTTGTTTAGAATGTTCCAGTAATTAATGGTCGATCAGATATATTTTTATATTTAATTCCTGGTTTCCTTTTTTTCGATATAAAAAAAAGACGAAATCGGATAATGCAGATTTATAGTATAATAAAAAAAAATTCAGGTATTTCTTTAAGATATTAAAAAAAAAAAAATACCATTGCATATCTGCGTCATATCGTAATTCGTGTTAATAAAAAAAATGAAAACTCTCAGTTTTTATGTACGATAGCGTCAAGGCACAAAAATAAAAAAAGGACAAGTTATCTCCCTTAAGTCAGGCAAAAACGTGTGGCCATAAAGTGGGTGCCCATTTGACGTCACATCATTATAGAAAAGTGACCCCCCACTTTGTGACCATTTGTAAATTTTTTTATCTTGGAAACTACTAGTTTCGTTTGCCGTATATATAAATGGTTATTTCCGTTTTCAGCGCCTCCGAAAACCTTTAAAAGTGGAAAATTTGAAGGAATATAATCCAATATCGAGATTATTAAGGTTTCTGAATTAGTGTTTTTTTTACACTTATAGGCCTCCGTAGATAAGTAAGAGATATTTTTTCACTTCCGGTGTCGTTACAAGTTGCTTTAAAGACACGCGTGGTCGCCATGTGTGTTGGAAAAATCCTTCCATTTAAAAATACATGGATTATAATACATAAATATGAATAAATTCTTATACAGGAAGATTAAAAGAAAGCATATCTTACTCATTAACCAGGTAAGTTCTTTATTTTGCCGTTAAAATAATTATCGTAAGATTCAAGTAATGTTATTGTTCGACAATCCGTTTAATGTTAAGTAAAGAAATCGAAGGAAAAATAAATAAAATTGTTTATTTCTCTATTAAAGCTTTTATGATATTAAAATTTGGTCTTTGCTCGTTTTATTGAAATAAAATTTACGGGTTTAAATTATGTTTTACTATTATTAAAATCTGATAGAAATATAGGTGTATATTCAAAATGGCGACTCGCCTGAAAATTTGCCCAAAATTCTGATACTGCTAGATCTTCAGTTCGTTAGCATGTGATGATTTTATTTTCATCGTTTATCGTTATATTTGCAAAATTAAATTCCGTGTGGAATAATAAAATTCCACACGCAATTTAATCCAGCATGCATAGAAGTTACTCTCTCTCTCTCTCTCTCTCTCTCTCTCTCTCTCTCTCTCTGTGACACACACACACAGAGGTTCTCGCTTTATATCTATACTCCGATAAATCTCGTTTTATGTGTGTGCGTGTGTGTGTGTGTGTGTGTGTGTGTGTGTGTGTGTGTGTGTGTGTGTGTGTGTGTGTGTGTGTGTGTGTGTGTATTGATATTCATATTAAAAGTTATTTTCTCTGTTGGTATTTATTTGTTTACCCACGCAAGCAAAATGTGACACAAGGTCGTTTTTAATGTGGAAGAAAATCAGCAAAAAGGGGCATTCTGGCAGAAGCCAAAAATAATAATTGTCTCAGTATAGAAGGTTTCCGCTTCATTGACCAAGGACACATTAACTTAAATGTAGCATCGGAACAGATACTACACTTTGAGTTACATATTTTTTTTAATCTGAAAAGTTTTCAACAAAACAAAAATAATAAACAAAAAATTAGGCACAAGGCCCCTCAAAAAATTGGAAGGAGGTGTCTATGGTCATCCTCGTAACTCTACTATTGTTAGTCTATGCTTGATCCTACCTAAAGTTCTCATTCACCACAATATCTCAAGCACACAGGTCATCCTACCTAAGATTCATAAATCATATTGTGTGTGTGTTTCTTTTATTTTCTTGTTTTTAAATAAATAATAAAATAAATTAGTAAACATAAAATTAAAAAAAAAAGTCGTTTGTTTAAATTTTATTTCATTGGCTTGGGATGGGGGAAAAAGGTTTTAAAAATATAAAAACATGTTAGTAAGACCCTTCCAACCCTCTAAGTGATAGAATGCCAACTTTTTCCGACTTGGTGTTGGCCGAAAACAAGGAAGTCGTTCTCTATATGAGGATGAAATTCTAGGCAGGATCATAGAAACTGAAGTTGATTGGGAGGTATGTGAATTTCTCCAAGATTGCTTATTGGGGTAGCCGGGGACGAAAAAGGAAGCATCGGGGTGTGGGCATCTTGGAGGTTTTCTATCGGGGATAGTGGGCTCCATTTACTCAGCTAGCTAAGAACCTAGTCTAAACACTTATTTTATGGGTCTGGAGTCCTTCAGAATCTGGAACCGTATGCACAATGCTTGAGCAGAGAACACGAACTCCAACTTGACACCTCTACGCACGCACAGACTCACTATCTTTATCCATCTTCGATCAAAGGCCTCGGAGTACAATCTTTTCCGATCACATCTGATCTTTACCTTCAGCTGGTGCTTGAAGAAGGAGACCAGATCCTGATCAGCAAAAGATTCAACCCTGCGCTTCTCTTGCACTCTTGAACTCCATATCACCATTCTGACCATGGCCAGGATCACAAGAAGCATCATTCGTCTCTCCTTGTCCCACTGTGGCTCTGCGCTTTAGATGGCGTAGGATACGTCCAGCGGGCGAGACTGCCCGGGATTGATGCGAGCCGTCATCTTGTTATCAAACTCCCAGTGCTGTCTGAGTTCACTGCAATCGAAGAACGCGTGTTCCGGTGTATCCTCGGTTGGGTTCATGCAATGGGGACATCCTAACGACCTCAATAGTCTGGCAGTTTTCCGTATGGCGTTGAGGGGCAAAGCATTTCGGCCAATCGCCAAGTCAAGGAGTTGTTGAGATAACTCGAACCTGGCGGCCAAATCCACCGGGAGCAGATCTCCTCCTTCAACAACCCTAGATGTTCGAGGAGCGGGTCGTTGGCCGCCCCCCTCACTAATTCCTTATATAGTTCCTTTCTAGTCAGCCATGAAAGGTCGCTGGACCTTGAGAGCTTCTTTAACGCGGTCCTACACTCTCTCAAGAACTTCATGTCGTTCCACGGTTTTTTACGCGCTTCGACATTATGGTCGAGAATGAGGTCAGGAAAAGTGGCCTCGATAATGGGGCTCAACGCAGACTCTTCTGTCAAGATTCGGTTCAGGAAGGCCAGCCTCTCGGCATCTCGATGACACCTCAAATCGGACATTCTCAAACCGCATTTACACGGATGTTGAAGAGATCTGTCTGCGAACCTAATGTTTCCCTTTGTCCCAAAGAAGCGAGGACATCTTTCTCTGTAAGGATTTTAAATTTTTCTCAGGCAGGAGAAGTACAGCACATCGGTAAAGGATGAATGGAAAGACATAGGTAGCACATGCCTCCACCTTGCCCTTCAAGGATAGTTTCCTTTGAACTCTCGAGTCGACCGCAGCTTTGACCTTTGACTATACCTCCGACCAATTCTTTTCCAGCTGGAGATCTGGTCGAACCACGTGCCGAGGATCCGAACCGGGCCATCAGTTCAGCTGAATGGAGTGGGAAGGGAGTCGGCACCCCTCCAGGCTTCCAACCGCAGACCGGTCGACTTGCTTCGGTTGATTTTGACTCCCGTAGTCTTTTCACGCCATGTGAGCGCCTCTGTCAATGCCTCGATGTCTCAAAAGACGTTGATGTCATCGACGAACGTGGAAACTCTTGCTCTCGATCCGCCAACCAGAGCGATCACATGCAGGACCGGACTTGTCTCCTCCCCCTCAGCTTGCAAAGTAGCGGCTCTAACGCAAGGACATAAAGCAGGGCCGACAGCAGACAGTCATGATGCACGGACTGGGAGATAGCGAAGGATTTCGAATGCTTTCTGTTTACCTGTGCACGGTACATACTGAGATCCATTTGCGAAAGTCTGGTTGGAAACCGGCGTCCTTCAGAAAAGATGCCGGTAAACGATGGTCGACCCTATCGAAAGCTTTGGACTGATTCAAACTATCAGCGCGGCTTCTGTGTCGTCTTCTGTTCCTCCCTCTAAGATCGTACGGATAAGGTGCAAGTTGTTTTGAATCGATCTCCCCTTCACAGCATAGTTTTGCTCGGGTTCGATGAATTCGCCGATAACGAGCTACAATCAATTCGATAGGACCTTGGTCAAAATCTTTAACTCTGTGTTTAGTAGAGTTATGGGCCTGTAATCATCTGTTCTTCCCTGGATGCTTATGCGTTTTCCTCAGCAATGTGATCACTCCCGTGGTGACTTGACTCGAGATAAAACCCTTGTCAAACCAGTGGTTGAATACATCCGTCAGAATCGGTATCAACATAGTCGACAGTCTCAAATACAATTTGTAAGGCAGACCATCAAATAATGAGGCGGGGAGATCGGCCAAATAATCGTCAAATTCAGGGACAGAGAGATCAGGCTGTTCCGTGAAACGTTCTTCGAAATGCTCTCGAAATCACTCGTAGATCTTCCGAGTCGACATCCGGGTGCGTTTGTCGGGTGCTAGAGTTCATGGCTTTGTTGGATATTTTCCTAAGCCTAGCCCTAATTACTTGGGCCTTGTAATGCTCACTAGTCTCACGTCGAAGGTCCTGACTTACAGTATCTCTCAAACCCATGATCCTAGCTAATATTAACTCTAGCTGCTTCTTCGTCCTGGCCTTATCTTCTGCGAGGCGTTGAGAGTATGTGACAGCGAAGTTCCTAATCTTAGTTTTTAGGCAAACCCACCATCTACTCCCTGTAACCGCCTCCACTAAAGCTTCTTAGATGAGCCTAGCTAGTTTTACTTAGTAGTCTTGTATCTCCAGGAACGAGGTTTCAACTTCCAGTACGCTCCTTGTTTGGGCCTATTCCCCAGATTCAGACGGGTCATAACTAATTTATAGTCCGACTGTCCTAACCAGTGGAAGATGTGACTATCTACGAGCTCTATGTCGCCTCTTTTTACTAACATCCTATACAGATAGGTGTCTACGCTATTGGTCTACGTCCACATCTCCCTTCCTGAGTGCTCGACGCAGAACCTGTCGACCAGGTCGCATCTAGCCATCAAATCAGCCAGGCTGGTTTCACACCTCTCCGACCCTCTAGCTTCGCTTCCTACATTCTAAAGTATAATTCGCTAAGTAATTTAGTAGATATAGTAGATATAGTGATTAAAAGTATATATGTATGAGATATATACATACAGTGCCGGCAAGAAGAAAGTCCGCACTTGTAATTTTTTCAAAAACTGCAAATTTAAGTTAACTGTTTAAACAACCTATACCTCATTTGATTCACCTTTTATTCCTCTATAATTTTATCTGTTCTATAATTTTACCTGTTCTAGTTTGAAGTGACGAGTACATTTATATAATCGTTAAGAAACGATTATACAAAAGTACTCAAGCTCTCAAAATTTGTGCCCTAGTATATCAATGTCAACAGCCTAATAAATGAGCCTTCTGTAAATTAAGAATATTCTTATTGTTGTGCCGTTACGTCAACTTTTATTTGAATAGAGTTCAATAGATGATTTGGCACAGTCGTGGGAAACTCTTGTAGTTTAATGCGGGACATATGAAAATGAATTAACTGAAGTAGAAAACATCATGAAACTTATGAATGAGGAGAACACAAAGCTTAAGAAACCAAGAGTGGAAAAAACTAAAAACTAAAACAGAGAAGGTGAACAAATTCCTTTCATACATCCCAATAGAGACCATTACAGAGTTAAACAATTTAATCTATGCAGGTGCCAAGACAGTAAGTATGAAGTTTAAAGAATAAAAAAGACTAAGAAAGAAAATGACCAACAAAACCTGGATGAGAAGCCCAAATCACCAAATTAAAGGATGAAGTCAAATTGATAAACAAGTTTAAAACAACTAGAAGAGGATGGAAAAGTTGAAATGCGACCAGCGAGGAGAGGCTCAACAAGAAACAGGAAGAAGTGAAGGAAAAAATAACAGCAAAAAAAGCGAGATTAAGACGATACCGATATAAATCAGAACAGTGCAAACAATTGCAGGAGCTTTGGAAATAATGAAAGCCAATTCTACCAAAATGTAAATGGATGAAAAGCAAAAACAGAACAACCGGACCTCATGGAAACAAAACACTATTACAGTCAGATATGGAAAGAATGAAAGGATAATAAAAGCAAAATGAAAGAAATGAAAGAAGAGTTGCAACAAATCGAAGAAGGAAAAGAGAATGAAATTAGGAAACCCTCCTACGAAAAATGACTGGAGAACAGCAGGTCATTTTTTTATTACATTTTCACCCCAAACAAGGCACATTGCAACTTTGGTGTAGGGGGCTACTATCAGGGGCAGCAACTACTGGGGCACTATGTTGGGATTTGGGCAGCAAGATGTCGGTTCACGTTACACTTGAACTTCTGCATATCAGTACAGTTAGGGAAGCAGGGACTTGGAATAGAATTCCAGAGTCTAGCGGTTCTGCGAGAAACTACTGGAGTAGAAAGATCTTTTACATCTAGGGATCTCTACTGTGTGGGGTGGGATTTAGCTGCCTGTCAGGTTTGTCGAGGGTGTCTACGTCGTGGGGGTACAAGTTTCTGCAGTTCGTCAGAGCATTCACCATTAAAATACTTGTAGAACAGGCAGAGGGATGCAACGTTTCGTCGATGGGACAGAGGATGAAGCTTAGATGCCAGTTCAGGGCCTATCAGATTGGCGACTCTCTTTTGAACCTTGTCTAGGAGCGAGAGACTAGCAGCAGATGCACCAGCCCAAATGTGACAACAATACTCCATACATGGGCGAATGGTGGCCTTATAGAGGTACAGGATACTTTCAGGTGTCAGTAGTTTTCTAGCATGGTAGAAAGAGCCTACCTTCTTCGCAGCGGCCTTGGCAATGTTTTCAATATAATTGTTCCAACTCATGTTTCCTGTGAACGTTAGGCCAAGCAGTTTGAAAGATGCACTCTCAGACAGAGAGTCACTGGCCATTGCTATTGGTGGTAGAGAAGGTTTCTTGTAATTATTGAAGGAAAGCAGTTTAGTCTTGGCGGTATTGAATGTGACCATCCATTTATGTCCCTATTCCACTACAGATTGGAGGTCATCCTCTAGTGTTTTTGCAATTTCTTTAGTTATGTGTTCATTTGTTTTCCTGTCATGCCTGTTATAGAGCGTGGTGTCATCAGCGTATATACCCATCCCAGAGGCAGTTTTGCCGGGGAGGTCATTAATAAATATTAGGAACAATAGAGGTCCAAGGATAGACTCCTGAGGCACTCCCGCATTTATATCACACTGTTTAGACGTACGACCGTCGAGGACAACCTGGATTTTTTCTCTTATCTAAGAAAGATTTAATTATGTTTATTATTCTACCAGTGATACCGTATGATTTAATTTTCCTGAGGAGACCTTCATGTCATACCCTGCCAAAAGCCTTAGATATATCTAGAGCTACCGCTCTGACCTCCCCCGCTTTGTCCAGTGAATGGTATATACGTTCAGAGATTACAGTGAGGATGCCATATTGTTTGTCAGTCAGAAGTTTAGCATCTGTAAGGTGCCGGACTAGAGCATGGTTAATTATGGTCTCAAATATTTTGGCGAAATGTGGAAGGAGGCTAATGGGGCGATAATTTAATGGGTCAGTTCTTTCGCCAGAATTCTTGAATACTGGTACCACAGAAGCAGTTTTCCAACAGCCCGGAAAGCATGATTCATTAAGGCATTTGTTGTAGAGTTTGGAGAGAACTGGAGCTACTTCGGCTGAGCACTTTTTTAATAGCACAGCTGGGATGAAATCAGGTCCACATGCTTTTAAAGTGTCAAGGTTTTTTATGATAGTGTGTAGCTGAGCAGGGGTGATTTTTAGATCGTCTAGCGTGGCGTCTGTCCGCAAAGGAAAGTCAGGCAGGGGGTGGTTGGAAGGGTCCAGTGTGGAGTTCGAGAAAAACCGGCATAAATAAAATGGCAAGCATATTAGCCTTGTCGGTTGCTGAGCAAACACCTCGTGAGTGTTGGTTAGTGGGGGGGGGTTGTTAATTGCCCATTATTTACTACACTGTTGTAGATTTTCCAGAAGTCACGATTTCCTAATTTTTGTGCTTCGATGCGTTTTTTAGTGGTTTCAGTAAATTCTCTCTTAACTTTCTCTATTTCTTTCCTAACGTTACTTCTAGCTTCTATATACTTCTGTTTATTTGAACTGTCAGGGGGAGGGTGTTACGAATGTAGACTCCAAGTCCGTGCATATGTCTGTCAGAGTCCTTACGGCAGAGTGGGAGATAGCCAGGCATGTTAAAGTAGTTAAAGGGGATGGAGGAGTGTAAGTTAGTCTCGCTTAGCGGTAAGATATCTGGGGTATTAGGAGAAATGCTTCAACATCCGCTAAATTAGTTCTAAGCCCACGGATGTTAGTGAATGTAAGCCTTAAGAGAGGAGGCAAGTTGGATTTTTTGTCCCTAGGCCTGGTATAAGCTTATTTTTTTCATTATACTGTCATCATGTTTTTAAAGAGTTTCAGTTAGGTGAGGGGGAGCTGAACAAGAGGTTATGCAGGGTATCAGACATGCAACCCAAGTAGACCATTAGCTGACCTTTTTTCAACTAGGACTGTTGCCTCAGGAAAGCACATCGGGGATGAGTGCAGGGTCCCTTTCTATACGCGACATGGCACTACAAACATCCCGATATTATACAACTGTTGATAGAGCAGCCGCTCTAAGCTCTACCAAATAGTTAGGGCTCCTGTACTACCAGTCGGAAACAGCAGCCAGGAACTGTCAATCCGGTACCCTCAGCCCATCAGAAGAAGATCACCCCAATCTAATTGCACAGACATGTGTGGTACTCAAGCACTCCCAAGTGCCCAGTTTTAAGGGGTGGGATGTGTCGGCAGTGGGGGAACGGCATTCATTGCCCTAGACAAGAAACAAGATCTACTACTAAGTGTTTTGTCGATTCACTTATGATAGTGTCTCTGCACCTTACTAATAGGCAAAGAAGGAGTATGGAAGCCGGCGATAGACAGATCCTATCTACTCCTTAAGCAATTTAGGTTTGCAGACCGTAATTTGTTTGGGTCACCAGCTCTAGGAAGGTTGTTTAGTTTCAGAGTTTTCCTTCTCCTAGACATCTATACATTTCTACCTCTGACATGCTTTAGATTTCATTCCTATCCAGTAGATCTTCCCAGATCTACTGGGTCCATCATCCCTGAGAGGGTTTGATCCGCGCCTGGGTCCTAATCCAGGTATTCTGCGACCCAGCGTGGTTAGTTAATGTTACAGGGTTAGTTTGTAGAGGTTATATATCTATATATATCTAATGAATAGTTACACTCCTCAAAGTGATTTAGGGGCATGCAGTGTAAGCAGTTGTGTGGTGAGGCTTGTTTGAAAGGCGTTAGTGCGGATTAAGACTTTTACCTTTAGGTGTTTCCATTTTTTTAAACTTTATGTTAGTTTAGGTTCAGGATAACGTTATAGTTTGAGTAGGTATTAGGAATTGAGCTAAGAATTTTGCCCAGTCACTGTATATTTAGATTTACGAAGGTTAAAGTGTAGGTGCAGTACACTCAGTGTGTAACTGGAAGTACATTTTAAGACATGGCGTATTCCGCATGTATAATTAAGTAAATAGATATTTGGGCAAGTTTTCAGTAGATGCAAATAGATAGAAGTTGTGTCAGTGTTTCTACTATTGAGGGGAGATAATTTCAGTTTTCATTTAAGAGTCATCGAGCGTTTTGCATGACAGGGAGTATCGGATTTGGTTTAGTATTGTTCGTTGCAAAACCATCTAGGAAAAGGCAGCTGTTATGTAATGAAGATCGCTTTGCATCCGAGTGCATACTTTTGGCTGATAAGTACCAAACTGGATAGGAATGAACTCTAAAGCATGTCAGAGGTTTAAATGTATAGATGTTTTGTGATGACTGTTAGGCGGTTAGCATGTGAAAGTTAGGAGCTTGAGGCTAAGTATTCCACTACTAAGGCGTATGTATAATGTAGGGTTTTAGTAGCAGCTAGAGGGGGCAGAGTGTTAGTTTTCAAGGGTCGGGGTTATTAAATTACAGAATACAGTAAAGTTTCATTTGGATTTAGAGCTTACAGTATTGTTTTAGCTTGGGAGAAAGGAATGACATCTTCCCTTCTTTTCCACTATTTTGCATGCAGGTTAGACATAGGCAATCGTATTGAATGTAAAGAGAAACAATTATTTCGTCGTGATTCGGAATTCATATTTTTAGGCAGTCATTAAGGTTGGGAACAAAACATCGTATCTATTCAGAAAAAAGTCCTAGTGACGCAGCTAATATCACTGTAGATTTCAGTTACAATTATAGTAACAGTTAATTACAAGCGATATCCAGAGGTTTGGTAGAGATATCAACGAGGCCTCTTTATTAATACAAGCGAGCATAGGGTAATTGTAGATATTAAGTATCTTACTTAAATAAAGTTCTTCTAACTTCTACGGTAGAAAAAATTAATCCACGTTTGTGCTAATTTCGGAAACTTTATCCTGCCTAATGCTATTTTAACTCTAGCCTTAGTACAGAGCGTGGAATTATTTAAGCTAGAAGAGAAACGTGGTTGAGTTTTGCCTGGAAGTGAATTTAAAAAGCTAACCAGAGAAAACAAGACAAAGGCATATATAAATTAAAATACACATAATTACAAAATCAAATAAGAAATTTAAAAGAGAAGAAATAACAAAGTTAGTATTTTTTAGGACTAAGATGATTTTGGATAATCTTAACTTGCGACACGCTCGACAGTATCACGGCTAACCAAATTTGGAGGAGAGGGAGTGATTTCTTGGAGCGGATATTGTGTGTGTGTTCTATTTTTATCTTCCGAGTTCTACGCACATGCGTGTATATGTTAATTTTACTTATTTTATTTTATTTTTTACTTTAGTTCTTCTAGCTTCGAAGGTAGATAAAATTAATCCATGTTTGTGCTAATTTCGGAAACTTTATCCTGCCTAATGCCTTAGTACAGAGCGTGGAATTATTTAAGTTGGAAGAGAAACGTGGTTGAGTTTTGCTTGGGGGTGGTGAATTTAAAAAGCTAACCAGAGAAAACAAGACAAATGCATATATAAATTAAAAAACACATAATTACAAAATAAAATAAGAAATTTAAAAGAGAAGAAATTACAAAGTTAGTATTTTTTAGGACTAGGATGATTTTGGATAATCATGACGTCATGACGGAATACAAGCCTATTGGTTTAAGAAATTCAGAACACCACATGAAAAGCTAGTGCAGCAACTTAAAAAATGCATCCACAAAGCACATGTACCAGACTGGATAACCAGAGGTAGAACCACACTGGTGCAAAAAGGCACAGAAAAGGGGACCATGCCCAGCAACTACAAGGACAAGGAAAGAAAGATAGGAAGAGGAACAGCTACATGAACGATTCATAAGGATTACAAAAGAAGAGACTAACGAAAACACTTAGAAATAGTTACAAAAAGGAAACCTAATCAGAGAAACTGAATCACTAATAAATAATAACTGCTCAAGATAATGCAATTAGAACCAATCACATCAAAGTCAGGATCAACAAGACACAATGCAAATTCTGCGAGCAAAGAGACGAAACAATAAACCCCATAAAGATCGAATGCAGCAAACTGGCCCAAAAAGAATATAAAAATAGACACTATCAAGTGGGGAAGGAATTGGATTGGCAATTGTGGAAACAATTGCATCTTCAACACATAGACAAATGGTACAAACACAAACCGGCAGCAGTACTGGAAAATGAAAGTCACAAGATCCTATAAGACATGGATATACAAACGGATAAACCCATCCAAGCAAGAAAGCTAGATGTCATAATAGTTTACAAGAAGGAAAGGTTCTGCCAGTTTTTAGATTTTGCCGTTTCAGCAGAGCACAGAGTATAGATCAAGGAGGCTGAAAAGCAGAGAACTGGCCAGAGAGCTCAAAGGATCTGAAATATGAAGAAAGTAAAGATAACAGCAGTAATAATAGGAGCGTTAGGAATGATACTGAAAAACTTTGAAAGAAGATTCGGGGAGATTGGAATCGGAGGAATGACAGAAAAAATAAAACGAATTTCAATAATGAAAACTGCAGAAATATTAAGGAAAGCCCTTGAATGTTGAGACTAACACCACACAAAAACTACACATCAGCTGGACACAGAACGGTTACAGACGCAAAACAGAAAGGAACACCACATGGAATCATGAAAACTGGAACTGTATAATTGTAAGATTGATTTTTCTGTGAATGGCATTATAAACGGCCACCACACAAAATAATGAGGGTCAAGGAGGATGGAAAGACCAAGGAGAGAAAGCACTAGCCAGACCTTCGCTCGATGACTGCAAAGAAGACTGGGACCGTAGGGAGGCTTTTTGCCACCCAAATTCCAGTGAACACCAATGGTCACCGCCAACAAGATATGAATGTTAAGTGGCTGTTGTGATAACGCAAATTCTTTTTCAAAGATTATCGAAAGTGGTGGAGAGGATTGGAAATCTAAGGAGACTTGTTATCACACAGACTCCAGGAAACACCACAAAGTGTTCTCAAAGAGCAATCTTTGATGATGGTTTGTGTGACGACTTCTAGTGAGTAAATAATAATAATAATAATAATAATAATAATAATAATAATAATAATAATAATAATAATAATAATTCATTGAAATGATATCTTAATGACAACACCTAACAGATAAAAATATACACGCATTTTCTAAGGATACTCTAGTAGTGGCGCTAGAGAGTATCCATGGAAAATGCCATTCATTAATATACTACCAGATACAAGTTCACAGACACAAATGAAAGTATAATCGAAATTATATGCAAAATAGAAATGGAATCTGAAAAGCACAGCAATAGCATTTTAGCCAAGACATTTAAATGGAGTTCACCATTTTAGCCAAGACATTTAAATGGAGTTCACCATTTTAGCCAAGACATTTAAATGGAGTTCACCATTTTAGCCAAGACATTTAAATGGATTTCACCATTTTAGCCAAGACATTTAAATGGATTTCACCATTTTAGCCAAGACATTTAAATGGATTTCACCATTTTAACCAAGACATTTAAATGGATTTCACCATTTTAACCAAGACATTTAAATGGAGTTCACCATTTTAGCCAAGACATTTAAATGGATTTCACCATTTTAACCAAGACATTTAAATGGAGTTCACCATTTTAGCCAAGACATTTAAATGGATTTCACCATTTTAGCCAAGACATTTAAATGGATTTCACCATTTTAGCCAAGACATTTAAATGGAGTTCACCATTTTAGCCAAGACATTTAAATGGATTTCACCATTTTAGCCAAGACATTTAAATGGATTTCACCATTTTAGCCAAGACATTAAAATGGAGTTCACCATTTTAGCCAAGACATTTAAATGGATTTCACCATTTTAGCCAAGACATTTAAATGGATTTCACCATTTTAGCCAAGACATTTAAATGGAGTTCACCATTTTAGCCAAGACATTTAAATGGAGTTCACCATTTTAGCCAAGACATTTAAATGGAGTTCACCATTTTAGCCAAGACATTTAAATGGATTTCACCATTTTAGCCAAGACATTTAAATGGATTTCACCATTTTAGCCAAGACATTTAAATGGAGTTCACCATTTTAGCCAAGACATTTAAATGGATTTCACCATTTTAGCCAAGACATTTAAATGGATTTCACCATTTTAGCCAAGACATTTAAATGGAGTTCACCATTTTAGCCAAGACATTTAAATGGATTTCACCATTTTAGCCAAGACATTTAAATGGAGTTCACCATTTTAGCCAAGACATTTAAATGGATTTCACCATTTTAGCCAAGACATTTAAATGGAGTTCACCATTTTAGCCAAGACATTTAAATGGATTTCACCATTTTAGCCAAGACATTTAAATGGATTTCACCATTTTAGCCAAGACATTTAAATGGAGTTCACCATTTTAACCAAGACATTTAAATGGATTTCACCATTTTAGCCAAGACATTTAAATGGAGTTCACCATTTTAGCCAAGACATTTAAATGGATTTCACCATTTTAGCAAAGACATTTAAATGGATTTCACCATTTTAGCCAAGACATTTAAATGGAGTTCACCATTTTAGCCAAGACATTTAAATGGATTTCACCATTTTAGCAAAGACATTTAAATGGATTTCACCATTTTAGCCAAGACATTTAAATGGAGTTCACCATTTTAGCCAAGACATTTAAATGGATTTCACCATTTTAGCCAAGACATTTAAATGGATTTCACCATTTTAGCCAAGACATTTAAATGGATTTCACCATTTTAGCCAAGACATTTAAATGGATTTCACCATTTTAACCAAGACATTTAAATGGATGTCACCATTTTAACCAAGACATTTAAATGGAGTTCACCATTTCAGCCAAGACATTTAAATGGATTTCACCATTTTAGCCAAGACATTTAAATGGAGTTCACCATTTTAGCCAAGACATTTAAATGGATTTCACCATTTTAGCCAAGACATTTAAATGGATTTCACCATTTTAGCCAAGACATTTAAATGGAGTTCACCATTTTAGCCAAGACATTTAAATGGATTTCACCATTTTAGCCAAGACATTTAAATGGATTTCACCATTTTAGCCAAGACATTTAAATGGAGTTCACCATTTTAGCCAAGACATTTAAATGGAGTTCACCATTTTAGCCAAGACATTTAAATGGAGTTCACCATTTTAGCCAAGACATTTAAATGGATTTCACCATTTTAGCCAAGACATTTAAATGGATTTCACCATTTTAGCCAAGACATTTAAATGGAGTTCACCATTTTAGCCAAGACATTTAAATGGATTTCACCATTTTAGCCAAGACATTTAAATGGATTTCACCATTTTAGCCAAGACATTTAAATGGAGTTCACCATTTTAGCCAAGACATTTAAATGGATTTCACCATTTTAGCCAAGACATTTAAATGGAGTTCACCATTTTAGCCAAGACATTTAAATGGATTTCACCATTTTAGCCAAGACATTTAAATGGAGTTCACCATTTTAGCCAAGACATTTAAATGGATTTCACCATTTTAGCCAAGACATTTAAATGGATTTCACCATTTTAGCCAAGACATTTAAATGGAGTTCACCATTTTAGCCAAGACATTTAAATGGATTTCACCATTTTAGCCAAGACATTTAAATGGATTTCACCATTTTAGCCAAGACATTTAAATGGAGTTCACCATTTTAGCCAAGACATTTAAATGGATTTCACCATTTTAGCCAAGACATTTAAATGGAGTTCACCATTTTAGCCAAGACATTTAAATGGATTTCACCATTTTAGCCAAGACATTTAAATGGAGTTCACCATTTTAGCCAAGACATTTAAATGGATTTCACCATTTTAGCCAAGACATTTAAATGGAGTTCACCATTTTAGCCAAGACATTTAAATGGAGTTCACCATTTTAGCCAAGACATTTAAATGGAGTTCACCATTTTAGCCAAGACATTTAAATGGATTTCACCATTTTAGCCAAGACATTTAAATGGAGTTCACCATTTTAGCCAAGACATTTAAATGGATTTCACCATTTTAACCAAGACATTTAAATGGATTTCACCATTTTAGCCAAGACATTTAAATGGAGTTCACCATTTTAGCCAAGACATTTAAATGGAGTTCACCATTTTAGCCAAGACATTTAAATGGAGTTCACCATTTTAGCCAAGACATTTAAATGGAGTTCACCATTTTAGCCAAGACATTTAAATGGAGTTCACCATTTTAGCCAAGACATTTAAATGGATTTCACCATTTTAGCCAAGACATTTAAATGGATTTCACCATTTTAGCCAAGACATTTAAATGGAGTTCACCATTTTAGCCAAGACATTTAAATGGATTTCACCATTTTAACCAAGACATTTAAATGGATTTCACCATTTTAGCCAAGACATTTAAATGGATTTCACCATTTTAGCCAAGACATTTAAATGGAGTTCACCATTTTAGCCAAGACATTTAAATGGAGTTCACCATTTTAACCAAGACATTTAAATGGATTTCACCATTTTAGCCAAGACATTTAAATGGAGTTCACCATTTTAGCCAAGACATTTAAATGGAGTTCACCATTTTAGGCAAGACATTTAAATGGAGTTCACCATTTTAGCCAAGACATTTAAATGGAGTTCACCATTTTAGCCAAGACATTTAAATGGAGTTCACCATTTTAGCCAAGACATTTAAATGGAGTTCACCATTTTAGCCAAGACATTTAAATGGAGTTCACCATTTTAGCCAAGACATTTAAATGGAGTTCACCATTTTAGCCAAGACATTTAAATGGATTTCACCATTTTAGCCAAGACATTTAAATGGATTTCACCATTTTAGCCAAGACATTTAAATGGATTTCACCATTTTAACCAAGACATTTAAATGGATTTCACCATTTTAACCAAGACATTTAAATGGAGTTCACCATTTTAGCCAAGACATTTAAATGGATTTCACCATTTTAACCAAGACATTTAAATGGAGTTCACCATTTTAGCCAAGACATTTAAATGGATTTCACCATTTTAGCCAAGACATTTAAATGGATTTCACCATTTTAGCCAAGACATTTAAATGGAGTTCACCATTTTAGCCAAGACATTTAAATGGATTTCACCATTTTAGCCAAGACATTTAAATGGATTTCACCATTTTAGCCAAGACATTTAAATGGAGTTCACCATTTTAGCCAAGACATTTAAATGGATTTCACCATTTTAGCCAAGACATTTAAATGGAGTTCACCATTTTAGCCAAGACATTTAAATGGAGTTCACCATTTTAACCAAGACATTTAAATGGATTTCACCATTTTAGCCAAGACATTTAAATGGAGTTCACCATTTTAGCCAAGACATTTAAATGGATTTCACCATTTTAGCCAAGACATTTAAATGGATTTCACCATTTTAGCCAAGACATTTAAATGGATTTCACCATTTTAGCCAAGACATTTAAATGGATTTCACCATTTTAGCCAAGACATTTAAATGGAGTTCACCATTTTAACCAAGACATTTAAATGGATTTCACCATTTTAGCCAAGACATTTAAATGGAGTTCACCATTTTAGCCAAGACATTTAAATGGATTTCACCATTTTAGCCAAGACATTTAAATGGATTTCACCATTTTAGCCAAGACATTTAAATGGAGTTCACCATTTTAGCCAAGACATTTAAATGGATTTCACCATTTTAGCCAAGACATTTAAATGGATTTCACCATTTTAGCCAAGACATTTAAATGGAGTTCACCATTTTAGCCAAGACATTTAAATGGATTTCACCATTTTAGCCAAGACATTTAAATGGAGTTCACCATTTTAGCCAAGACATTTAAATGGATTTCACCATTTTAGCCAAGACATTTAAATGGATTTCACCATTTTAGCCAAGACATTTAAATGGAGTTCACCATTTTAGCCAAGACATTTAAATGGATTTCACCATTTTAACCAAGACATTTAAATGGATTTCACCATTTTAGCCAAGACATTTAAATGGATTTCATCATTTTAGCCAAGACATTTAAATGGAGTTCACCATTTTAGCCAAGACATTTAAATGGATTTCACCATTTTAGCCAAGACATTTAAATGGATTTCACCATTTTAGCCAAGACATTTAAATGGAGTTCACCATTTTAACCAAGACATTTAAATGGATTTCACCATTTTAACCAAGACATTTAAATGGATTTCACCATTTTAGCCAAGACATTTAAATGGAGTTTACCATTTTAGCCAAGACATTTAAATGGATTTCACCATTTTAGCCAAGACATTTAAATGGATTTCACCATTTTAGCCAAGACATTTAAATGGAGTTCACCATTTTAGCCAAGACATTTAAATGGATTTCACCATTTTAGCCAAGACATTTAAATGGAGTTCACCATTTTAGCCAAGACATTTAAATGGATTTCACCATTTTAGCCAAGACATTTAAATGGATTTCACCATTTTAGCCAAGACATTTAAATGGATTTCACCATTTTAGCCAAGACATTTAAATGGAGTTCACCATTTTAACCAAGACATTTAAATGGATTTCACCATTTTAGCCAAGACATTTAAATGGAGTTCACCATTTTAGCCAAGACATTTAAATGGATTTCACCATTTTAGCCAAGACATTTAAATGGAGTTCACCATTTTAGCCAAGACATTTAAATGGATTTCACCATTTTAGCCAAGACATTTAAATGGATTTCACCATTTTAGCCAAGACATTTAAATGGAGTTCACCATTTTAGCCAAGACATTTAAATGGATTTCACCATTTTAGCCAAGACATTTAAATGGAGTTCACCATTTTAGCCAAGACATTTAAATGGATTTCACCATTTTAGCCAAGACATTTAAATGGAGTTCACCATTTTAGCCAAGACATTTAAATGGATTTCACCATTTTAACCAAGACATTTAAATGGATTTCACCATTTTAGCCAAGACATTTAAATGGATTTCATCATTTTAGCCAAGACATTTAAATGGAGTTCACCATTTTAGCCAAGACATTTAAATGGATTTCACCATTTTAGCCAAGACATTTAAATGGATTTCACCATTTTAGCCAAGACATTTAAATGGAGTTCACCATTTTAGCCAAGACATTTAAATGGATTTCACCATTTTAGCCAAGACATTTAAATGGAGTTCACCATTTTAGCCAAGACATTTAAATGGATTTCACCATTTTAGCCAAGACATTTAAATGGATTTCACCATTTTAGCCAAGACATTTAAATGGATTTCACCATTTTAGCCAAGACATTTAAATGGATTTCACCATTTTAGCCAAGACATTTAAATGGATTTCACCATTTTAGCCAAGACATTTAAATGGATTTCACCATTTTAGCCAAGACATTTAAATGGAGTTCACCATTTTAGCCAAGACATTTAAATGGATTTCACCATTTTAGCCAAGACATTTAAATGGATTTCACCATTTTAGCCAAGACATTTAAATGGATTTCACCATTTTAGCCAAGACATTTAAATGGAGTTCACCATTTTAGCCAAGACATTTAAATGGATTTCACCATTTTAGCCAAGACATTTAAATGGAGTTCACCATTTTAGCCAAGACATTTAAATGGATTTCACCATTTTAACCAAGACATTTAAATGGATTTCACCATTTTAGCCAAGACATTTAAATGGATTTCATCATTTTAGCCAAGACATTTAAATGGAGTTCACCATTTTAGCCAAGACATTTAAATGGATTTCACCATTTTAGCCAAGACATTTAAATGGATTTCACCATTTTAGCCAAGACATTTAAATGGAGTTCACCATTTTAGCCAAGACATTTAAATGGATTTCACCATTTTAGCCAAGACATTTAAATGGAGTTCACCATTTTAGCCAAGACATTTAAATGGATTTCACCATTTTAGCCAAGACATTTAAATGGATTTCACCATTTTAGCCAAGACATTTAAATGGATTTCACCATTTTAGCCAAGACATTTAAATGGATTTCACCATTTTAGCCAAGACATTTAAATGGATTTCACCATTTTAGCCAAGACATTTAAATGGATTTCACCATTTTAGCCAAGACATTTAAATGGAGTTCACCATTTTAGCCAAGACATTTAAATGGATTTCACCATTTTAGCCAAGACATTTAAATGGATTTCACCATTTTAGCCAAGACATTTAAATGGATTTCACCATTTTAGCCAAGACATTTAAATGGAGTTCACCATTTTAGCCAAGACATTTAAATGGATTTCACCATTTTAGCCAAGACATTTAAATGGAGTTCACCATTTTAGCCAAGACATTTAAATGGATTTCACCATTTTAACCAAGACATTTAAATGGATTTCACCATTTTAGCCAAGACATTTAAATGGATTTCATCATTTTAGCCAAGACATTTAAATGGAGTTCACCATTTTAGCCAAGACATTTAAATGGATTTCACCATTTTAGCCAAGACATTTAAATGGATTTCACCATTTTAGCCAAGACATTTAAATGGAGTTCACCATTTTAGCCAAGACATTTAAATGGATTTCACCATTTTAGCCAAGACATTTAAATGGAGTTCACCATTTTAGCCAAGACATTTAAATGGATTTCACCATTTTAGCCAAGACATTTAAATGGATTTCACCATTTTAGCCAAGACATTTAAATGGAGTTCACCATTTTAGCCAAGACATTTAAATGGATTTCACCATTTTAGCCAAGACATTTAAATGGATTTCACCATTTTAGCCAAGACATTTAAATGGAGTTCACCATTTTAGCCAAGACATTTAAATGGATTTCACCATTTTAGCCAAGACATTTAAATGGATTTCACCATTATAGCCAAGACATTTAAATGGATTTCACCATTTTAGCCAAGACATTTAAATGGAGTTCACCATTTTAACCAAGACATTTAAATGGATTTCACCATTTTAGCCAAGACATTTAAATGGAGTTCACCATTTTAGCCAAGACATTTAAATGGATTTCACCATTTTAGCCAAGACATTTAAATGGATTTCACCATTTTAGCCAAGACATTTAAATGGAGTTCACCATTTTAGCCAAGACATTTAAATGGATTTCACCATTTTAGCCAAGACATTTAAATGGATTTCACCATTTTAGCCAAGACATTTAAATGGAGTTCACCATTTTAGCCAAGACATTTAAATGGATTTCACCATTTTAGCCAAGACATTTAAATGGAGTTCACCATTTTAGCCAAGACATTTAAATGGATTTCACCATTTTAGCCAAGACATTTAAATGGATTTCACCATTTTAGCCAAGACATTTAAATGGAGTTCACCATTTTAGCCAAGACATTTAAATGGATTTCACCATTTTAACCAAGACATTTAAATGGATTTCACCATTTTAGCCAAGACATTTAAATGGATTTCATCATTTTAGCCAAGACATTTAAATGGAGTTCACCATTTTAGCCAAGACATTTAAATGGATTTCACCATTTTAGCCAAGACATTTAAATGGATTTCACCATTTTAGCCAAGACATTTAAATGGAGTTCACCATTTTAGCCAAGACATTTAAATGGATTTCACCATTTTAGCCAAGACATTTAAATGGAGTTCACCATTTTAGCCAAGACATTTAAATGGATTTCACCATTTTAGCCAAGACATTTAAATGGATTTCACCATTTTAGCCAAGACATTTAAATGGAGTTCACCATTTTAGCCAAGACATTTAAATGGATTTCACCATTTTAACCAAGACATTTAAATGGATTTCACCATTTTAACCAAGACATTTAAATGGAGTTCACCATGTTAGCCAAGACATTTAAATGGAGTTCACCATTTTAACCAAGACATTTAAATGGATTTCACCATTTTAACCAAGACATTTAAATGGATTTCACCATTTTAACCAAGACATTTAAATGGAGTTCACCATTTTAACCAAGACATTTAAATGGATTTCACCATTTTAACCAAGACATTTAAATGGAGTTCACCATTTTAGCCAAGACATTTAAATGGATTTCACCATTTTAGCCAAGACATTTAAATGGAGTTCACCATTTTAGCCAAGACATTTAAATGGATTTCACCATTTTAACCAAGACATTTAAATGGAGTTCACCATTTTAACCAAGACATTTAAATGGAGTTCACCATTGAAAATGACTTTTTAAAATTAATTTTCACATTTGTGGGGAGGTCCTTTTACAAAAGATAGATGAATCTTAATTTTTTGGCAAAGATGCACATACGTATTCAATTTGTGCGATGAAAATTCGGTTTCAAACTGAATCCTGTCCGACATACCGATCAACAGACGAAACATCTCACACAGATTCAAGGGTGCATCTGCTAAACGGAACTTCCATGAGCAGAGTTTCTTTCCACAAACTGTACGTATGCTAAACGCAATACGACCAATTGATTACGTAATTTTCAAGACCGATGTTACCAAATTCTTGGTTTATTTGTTCTATTAAGTAATCAAATTCAGCCGACATCCAACCATGGTCTGCAATCTTTAAGGTGTTTGTCTTACAAACCATTAATTGTTGTCCTCGAGTGGCTTCTGAGCCTTGATGAGTAAAGTAAAAAAGAAAATCATCTTAAAATTAATAAAAGACGTAAACGGTTTTATTTACCAGAATGTCGCAGATAATTATCTTGATAATGATTTCTGAAAGACTATCGAACCGTTAATAGATCAAATGTTTTAAGAGTGGTGTCTTCTTTTTTTTTCTCTCAGGTGGACTTTAATGTTTTTTGCCTACCTAGATCTAAACGACCTCTCCACCCACTCATTGTCTAGTGGGATATGGTGTGGGTAAATCGGTTGCTAGGTATGTAAGTAAAAACAGAAGAACGCTAGGTGTTTTGGAATACGGGCCAAAATACCAGTCAGGTTAGGCCTAGGCAATCACGAGTAGAAGAGTGAGATAAAAAAGGGGGAGAGGAATGTTACAAAGAGGAAGAACGTTAATAGAATGAAAGGAAAGTAGGAAGGAAAGGTTGTAAAAGATAGAAAAGGGGAAAACAAATGGAAGAGAAATAAAAGAATGGAATATGGGAGGCACGAAAGAAGGAAGGAAAGAATACAGAGATAAAGAGAAATAGGCGAGTTAGAAATGGGATCTGAAAGAAAGGGAAAGGAAAGAGAAAGGAAGGTGTCGAGGTGAGGGGACAGAATTAAGGAAGTGAAAAGAAAGTGAAAAGAAAATAACGGAATTGAAGAACAAGCCGGACGACAGAGTAGAAAAACGGAAGAAAGCGTTTGGTATGCGAGGGATGGGGAGGGTTGTTCTCTTAAATGTTGGTGGATGCGGAATTGTAAACAGATAAAACAACACATGAACACTTTAATAATAAGCACAAGGCGTAACAAACTAAACATTCTATGAAGCGATCAAAACTTAATGTGGAAATTGTGTGAAAATATAGATTACCATCAGCATAATGTGCATAAAAATCATTCTAAATGAATAATTTTCGATGAACATAATTAAGTATATATATGTGTGTATGTGTGTGTGTGTGTGTGTGTGTGTGTGTGTGTGTGTGTGTGTGTGTGTGTGTGTGTGTGTGTGTGTGTGTGTGTGTGTGTGTGTGTGTGTGTGTGAAAAGTCAAGTATGTTTATATATTTGCATGTACGGGATTCATACTTAAACTAATTAAAACTGGTCATTATGAAATTTGGAACAAATTTGAAAGCCATAAAATGTCGTATAGTGTGTGGATTACATGTAAATTAAAATAACATTAAGAACAGCAGTAAAAATTAAAAAAAGAAAACATTTTATTCACTTGCTATTTTAGATGATCTGCCACAGTCGTGAAAACCCCTTGTAGTTGAATACGAGACACTCTAGGTGTGATTGAATTGTGTTGTTATGATTGGTTGCTTTACATTCGTTAACAAATGTCTATTTTAATTGATAGTATTTTAATTGATAGTATTTTAATTGATAGTATTTTAATTGATAGTATATGAACGAGACATGGGACCGACCTTGGAAGAGAAGATTTATTATATTTTGGTAAAATTAATAAATAATCCATCAAATTTCAATTTCATGGTAACACAACCATTTAAAAGTTCAAATGGAGTACTGCATTGAACTTGGTTCGTATCAATTGATTCACATAATTAAGCAAATTTCGGTAAATACCATTTTTGTACACCGTAAACTTATCAGCACCTCCCACATGAAGAACTCCGGAGATTTACTCAACAAAATAAAAAACGTAACATCATTATATACTAATGTCCACATTAAAAAATGCTTAAATTTACCCCATAAACACTTTAAAAAAATTTAACATTAACTTAGTTTTTTCTCCCGACACTTTTATAGAAATCATTAGATTTATAACTAATATGACTTATTTTCAATTCAATAACAATTTCTACAAGCAAAATTTCGTTCTTCCTATGGATAACCCTCTCAGTGGAGTATTAGCTTTTTTCTTAGAATTCATAGAATCTGGTCCTTTCAAATTTAGATTACCTCCAAACACAGATTATTTTAGATACATTGACGACATTTTAATTTTTCTTCCTGAAAACACGCACATAGCGAACATTAACTACAAATTAGACGAATCCTCCATAAAGTTTACATATGAAACAGAAAACAATCACTCATTAGCTTTTCTAGACATACTTATTATAAAATCCAATAACACACTATCCTTCAAAGTTCACCGCAAAACTACACACAAAAATGATTACATACATTTCTATTCACACTATAATAATAAAATAAAAACAAGTATGGCAAAGTTCTCGCTGATTCTTTCTCCTCTGATCTTGAGCGTGTGGTACAATGGGGGAAGAGGTGGCTGGTTACTTTTAATGCATCTAAAACCAAGCTTCTATCTTTACATCATCAACGCTCTGATCCCCATCTGGCATCAATTGAAATGGATGGCTCTCGTCTTGGGGAGGCTCTGTGTTTTGACAAGCTTCTGGTATTGACCTTTTTTCCTGATCTGAAATAGAACACGTACATCAAATCTGTTGCCAAGGTCGCTGGAAAAATGGGGGATCCTTCTACCGCTCCAGTAGATATCTAACTGCTGATGCAATTCTCTATCTATATAAAAGCCAAGTACGTCCAAGGATGGAGTACTGTTGCCACATTTTGGCAGGAGCTGCTAAAAACAGCCTATCTTGCCTTGACAGGGTACAAAATAGACTTCGTAGCCTAGTGGTGGATGCCCTTTTCTCTTCCCTGCAACCTCTCTCCCACAAAAGAGATGTTGTGAGCCTGTCTTTATTTTATTTCAATGGGAAGTGCTCGTCTGAGCTACAATATCTGACCCCCCCCTCGCCAATCTTTCACGAAAAACACCTGTCTGGCTGAAACTACTGTCAATAATTTTGCCCACTTTTTATCTGTGCCTAAATCCAAACGTAGATTCAATGAACAAAGTTTCTTTCTTAGAACTGCACGCAGTGGAACTCTCTGCCGTTTGCCTGTTTCCCACCTTACTACAACTTGGATGTCTTCAAGTCCAACATAAACAAGTTCCTGATGAACCTCCCCCTTAAGTAATGACACGTTATCAAATCTCCATAGCTAGCGATTACTACGATAATATCCCATTCTAGTTGTAGGTGGTTCCGATTCGGACACCTTCAGAAGCCCAATAGCGTTGTCTCTGCCGCTTCTACGATGACATGGTTACTGTGAGGTTCCTATCGTTCTTGTCTTAATAGTGGTTTGAAGGTGAAGAAAAATAAAAGAAATAAAAGAAAAAGTCAAATGTATATGACTCTATGTCTCCAGGGGGATATGTGCTGCGGGCCGGATGCCGAGCGATAGTTTGGCTTCTCTCTCCTCTTGCTGGCTATTCGCTGAAAGCGATTATTTCAATTTGGTATCATTCATTTACAGTAATTCACGAGCAGGGACAATCCCTGGACGAAACGAAGCATATCTGGATCGTATTCTGCGTCCACTCTGAAGGTCAAGAGGCTGAAGACCTTAAGCCACTTGCATAGAAGTGAGCCAAGTTGTCGCACCCGGTTCGATAAGCGACGAATAACCGATTCTGACGCAAGTTTGGATGTCGCTGTAAGGATTAATTATTAAAATAATTCTGATTATAAAAAAATGCTATTCATGTATAGTTTTCAACCGGAGAAAAATGAAATAAAAATGTATGCAATATCTTTTCTTCCCCGGCAGTCGATTCCATAGTAAGCGAATCATTTAAAGTTGCCTTGTTGTGACCGTCCGGTTAGGGTTTAAATTTAGCAGGGTGGGATCACAGTAAGTTTTTAGCCGTCTGCGCTTGACCTTTGATACGGCCTAATGAAAGGGGTCGCGGTTTGGAAAAGTTTCACATGGTCCAGAGACCTAGGATTTTGTATACTGAACTGATACCAGGACTTATAATTGGCAGGTGACCATCCGATCGTGTTATAAATTTGTGCTCGTGACCAAAGATTTCGTGTATTTTGTAACGGGTTAGTCCCGGAAACTTGCTGTGTTATAATTATGGGCGGCGATCAGGATTTGACTGTGGACGGCGCACCCGATAACCATCATACACTGATTAACCCTTATCACTGAGTGAATTTCAAGCTTTTATAAGTAGTGAGTCACTTGTTAAAAAGATTATAACCCTGACTTTTTTTCTTTACTTGGTAGTTGGTTGATGCACCACAAAAACAGTCATTTTGGAAATCAGAAATTGATGTTCGAGAATGCAACTTCCAGTCAAATGTTGATAGGTTCATCCATTCCACGTTTTTACTGTGAAGTTGACACGATTGTTTTCTACAACTTTTATGAACACGTTACCGTGCACATTTACGAAGACCGCTTTGTGTATACTATTACTTCCTTTAGGGTTGTTAGTCTATCCCCAACATTGTTACTCATGATACATTCCTTACGAAGCATGAATGTCTTCTCTACTTACATTAGATGTTATTCAATTTGTAAAAAGTAGGAAATGAAAGTAAAAATCGACTGTGTATAATTTATTTTGATCAACATTTTAACAATGATTTCTTATTCTAACGAATATCTTAATATGTTTAAATTAAAACATTTTGATTTGTTTTTGAATTTTAACATCTTTAATTTGTTCTGTTTTTTAATTTTTAACCTATATAATTTGTTTTAAAATTTTTAACATATATAACTTGTTTTAAAATTTTTAACATATATAATTTGTTTTTAAATTTTTAACATATATAACTTGTTTTAAAATTTTTAACATATATAATTTGTTTTAAAATTTTTAACCTATATAATTTGTTTTAAAATTTTTAACCTATATAATTTGTTTTTAAATTTTTAACCTATATAATTTGTTTTTAAATTTTTAACCTATATAATTTATTTTAAAATTTTTAACCTATATAATTTGTTTTTAAATTTTTAATCTATATAATTTGTTTTTAAATTTTTAACCTATATAATTTGTTTTAAAATTTTTAACCTATATAATTTGTTTTTAAATTTTTAATCTATATAATTTGTTTTTAAATTTTTAACCTATATAATTTGTTTTAAAATTTTTAACATATATAATTTGTTTTTAAATTTTTAACCTATATAATTTGTTTTTAAATTTTTAACCTATATAAGTTGTTTTAAAATTTTTAACCTCTTTAATTAGCTTATTTTCATTTTAATCTTTTTAATTTGTTTGAAAATTTTAATTCTTTAAATTTGTTTTTAATTTTTAATCTTTTCAATTTGTTTTTAATTTTAACCTTTTCAATTCGTTTTTAATTTGTATCCCTTCAATTTATTTTAAAATTTTAATCTTTTTAATTTGTTTAAAAAATTTAACCTTTTTAATTTGTTTGAAATTTTGAAAATATACAGAAACCGTTAGAAATTCGACAGAATATGTTTCGTTACATTTACTGGAATTCACAATAAGACGACCAAAAAATGATTAAGTATCTTCTCGTACCCTTCTATGTATTCGAGAACAAGATTAATATTGCTGTTCAGGTATTTTATGTTCGTTTAATATCGTTCGCGTTTCATTATTATTTCTTGGTGCATTTTTGTGTTTTTCTTTTTTTTTTCTAAAAATTAATTATTGAAATTTTATTTAACATCTTAATTTCTAGAAAAATAAACTTTCCTGGGTTTGTAAATAAAAGTCAACTGTTGAAAATAATCTTTATTAAAATAAGGTTTGACAAAACTATAAAAAATATATGGTTCCCACCTCCCGCTGATGAATCGGAAAGAGGAGAAGCCAGTTAATTTCTTATTGCGGTAGGACAAAGGACAAAACTCTCCCTTTCAATATAGGGAGGGATATCAGTAAAATTGATCCCTTGTCTGTCGGCACAAATCTGTCGCTCTGGCAGAAAAACTTGAAGCCTTTGCCGGAACCTCTGTCGAAGAAAGACGTTGAGACTTCCCGGGTGTCCCTTTAGCGATAACGTTTGTCAGGCTTCTCGACGGCTGCAGAAACACAATTTAACAGCTACTGGAAATCATGGAGGGAGCCACCCAGGAACGTTAATGCTTAAAGATAAAGACCTTTCCCTTGGCGAACTCTTATCGGTATGCAATGGAAGGTTACAGTACTGGTGCATCTTGCACTGTACAAGGAATTTAAATTAACTGTTCCCCTGGGCGTAGGCGGCATTGCGTGAAGTGGCCAGAACGCCAAAGAGCTGACAACTTCGAGTATTGAGATCTCCTTGCTAGAGCACTTTCAAACCGGATGCGACAATGTTTAAGGTAAGCCCTATGGCTCTTAACTTGGCTACCTTCAATGCAAGTGGTTTGAGGTCTTCAAACTTTATCTCTTGACCTTCAGAGTGGACGCTGCTGCGATCCAGGAGATGTACTGTGTTTCGTCCAGGAATTGTACTTGCTTGTGAACCTCACACTTTCTGAAATGGTTAACATTGTCCATGAGGACGTGGCGGGCAGGCTGGTCGTGGCCGATATTGGGGTCAAGTAGTATGTGTTTCGAGTTGTTGCGGTTCATGCACCGAGTACTGCTCGAGAAAGGGTCTTCTCTTTAAGGATTTCTACGAGTTCGTCACATTTCTAAAGAGCATAGTTTTAATGGAGGATGAGAACACCATCCTTGACCCCAGGATAGACAAGGTAGCAGAAGGTGCTATAGGGACGGAGAGGTGCGAGAACAACCTGGTTTATCTGATGGCTAGATGCGATCTGGTCGAGAGGTTTCATTTCGAGCATCCAGGTCAGGAGATGTGAACGTGACCCAATAGTGTTCCTTCCTACCCGAATATTTATGTGGATAGGATGTAAGTTAGAAGAGGCGACATAGATTAGTTATCATGCTCCACTGTCTCATGACTAAGTCAAACGAATCATAAACTAGTTTAGGCCCGTTTGAAATTAGGGAATAGGCTTAAACTAGTCGGGTACTGAAAATTGAATACTTCCTTGCAAACAAGACGTCTGAGAAAAGCTAGCACCAAGAGGCTCTAGTGAGAGCGGTTACCGGGGATAGTGGTGAGTAAGCCTAAAAACTAAGATTAGGAACTTCTCCGTCAAATACGCTCAGGGTGTCGCATTGGATAAGGCGAAGACGTAGAAGCAGCTTGAAGATAAACTAGCCCGGGTGGTGGGTGAGAGGATACTGTTAACCAGGAACTAGCTAAGCAGAGACCCCTGATATAAGGCTAGTGAGTGGTATGAAGGTCAAGTAATTAGAGATAGGAAAAGTGTCTAACGAAGTAGTAAACTTTGACGTGGATGAGCATAGAGAGGTTTCTAGGCGCGGTTCAGATAGGATAGAGTCACGCACCCAGATGGACGAACTTTAGGATCGACTCAGGAGATCTGTGAGGGATTTGGGGAGCATTTCGAGAAGCAATTTACGCAACAGCCCTGTCTCCTTATCAAGACTTTGATGACTATTCGGCCGACTCTCCCCACCTCGATGTGGCTAGAAACCTTTCGCTTTCGTTGAGAAAAGAACTCCATAAGGGATTAGTGGGGTGCCGTCAACGATCTGTTTGTCGAGCGATTGGCGTTATCGGGAGAGGGGATCCAGTTGATTTCGGCATCAGGTTCGAGTTATCTCAACAACTCTGAGTTTTTCTTAGCCTTATGATTGGACCAAAATTTGTTATGACTCAATGTCATACTACACAATTCCAGATTAGTGGATTCGGATGTTCGCGTTATGCGAGTCCAGAAGAAACGCTGGAACACGCTTTCTTCTAATGCAGTGAACTCCGGCGGTACTGGGGTTAGGGTTAGGGTTAGGGTACTGGGGTTATGTCAACAAGGTGACGGCTCCAATCGACATCGAGCATCCTCCCTTGCTGAACGTAATCTACGTCATCCATAACGTAATCTACGTCATCCATAACGTAATCTACGTCATCCATAACGTCGGACCGCCGTGGCACAGGAAGAAAGAGATGGTGTTTCTCGCAATCCTGGCCATAGTGAGAATCGTGGTGTGAACATTGCGTCTGAATGAGAACAGAGGGGTTGAATCTGATCACATCTTCAAATAATAATTGAAGGTCAAGATCAGATGTGATAAAAAGAATTACATCTTGTGATTTTTGAAAAACGATTGATTAAATTAGCGAACTTGTGTGTATGTAGAGAAATCGTTTGAGTCCGTGTTTCCTGCTTGAGCATGGTGTAATGTTAATGTTAATAAACAAAGTCTCTGACAGCAGAGATACAGCACTCTCCCTCGGTACTAGTGCACAAGTACATGTATTTGGTGACTTTAATGTCCACCAGAGAAACTGGCTTGAATTCTCTACTTACACGGACGCAGCTGGTAGCACAACGCATAGCTTCTCTATATTACACTCCTTATCACAGATGGTTACGTTTCCAACCCGTTTCCCAAACCAGCAAGAACAACACGCTTCACTCCTAGATCTGTTTCTGACCACAGTTCCCGATAATTGTATAACAAATGCCGACAGCCCACTTGGGAACGCTGATCATGCAGTGATAATGGTCGAAATCACCCTAAACTCTAGAGCCAAAACTGAAGAGCCAGTGCTCAAAACAACGAGATATTATAAAAAGGCTGACTGGGAAGCCATCAGGGATCTCATTAGAGATGCCTCATGGGGAAATATCCTTTCTCTTCCTGCTGAGCAGTGTGCAAATGAGACCACTGAATGGTTCAAAACGGCAATTGAAACACATGTTCCCACGCGAAAATTTTATAGCAAGCCACACCTCTCCAATGGATTACTTCTACTTGTGCAACTGCCATTGCGCAAAAGTAGCATGTGTACCGCAGATTTAACCGACATAAGTCCAGTTCAAACAGACAGAAGTATATAGAATCTAGAAGTAACTGTAAGAAAGAAATAGCGACAGCTAAGAGAGAATTTACTGAAACCACCAAAAAACGCATCGAAGCACAAAAATTAGGAACCCGTGATTTTTGGAAAATCTACAAGAGTGTAGTAAATAATGGGCAATCAACAATTCCCCAACTAACCAACAATTATGAGGTTGTTTGGTCAGCAACCGAGAAGGCTAACATGTTGCTATTCGGTTTGCCTCCAACTCAGCACTGGACCCTGCTAAACCCCCCTCCCTGACTTTCCTTTGCGCCACGCTAAACGATCTGAGAATCACCCAATCTCAGGTGCATGCTATCATAAAAAACCTTGACACTTCAAAAGCATGTGGATCTGATTTCATCCCGGCTGTGCTATTTTAAAAAATGCTCAGCCGAAGTAGCTCCCGTTCTCTCCAAACTCTACAACAAATGCCTTAATGAATCTTGCTTTCCGGACTGCTGGAAAACTGCTTCTGTGGTACCAGTTTACAAGAATTCTGGCGAAAAAACTGGCCCATTAAATTATCGCCTCATTAGCCTCCTCCCATTTTCACCAAAATATTTGAGTCCATAATTAATCAAGCTCTAGTCCATCACCTTACAGATGCTAAACTTCTGACCGACCAACAATATGGATTTAGGCAAGCCCGCTCCACAGCAGATATCCTAACTGTAATCTCTGAACGTATATACCATTCACTGGACAAAGCAGGGTAGGGTAGAGCGGTAGCTCTAGATATATCTAAGGCTTTTGACAGGGTATGGCATGAGGGTCTTCTCAGGAAAATCAGATCATACGGTATCACTGGACGAATACTAAACATAATTAAATTCTTCTTAGATAAGAGAAAAATCCAGGTTTTCCTCGACGGTCGTACATCTAAACAATATGATATAAATGCGGAAGTGCCCAATGGGTCTATCCTTGGACCTTTATTATTCCTAATATTTATAAATGGCCTCCCTGAAAAAATTGCCTCTGAGATAGGTATATATCCTGATGACACCACGCTCTATAACAGACTCGACAGGAAAACAAATGGACACATATCTAAGGAAATGGCGGAAACACTAGAGGATGACCTCCAATCTGTAGTGGAATGGGGACAAATTTGGATGGTCACATTCAATGCTGCCAAGACTAAACTTGTTTCCTTCAATAATTACAAGAGACTTTCTCTACCACCAATAGCAATGGCCAAAGATTCATTATCTGAAAGTACTTCTTTTATACTCATCGGCCTAAGGTAGAATAAGGTAGGCTTTCTCTACCGTGTTAGAAAGCTACTAACGCCCGAAAGTATACTGTACATTTATTAGGCCACCATTCGCCCATGTATGGAGTATTGTTGTCATATTTGTGCCCGTGCATCTGCTATTACTCTCTCGCTCCTAGACAAGGTTAAAAAGAGAGTCTCCAACCTAATAGGTCCTGAACTGTCATCTAAACCCATCGACGAAATGTTGCATTCCTCTGCCTGTTTTACAAGTATTTTAATGGTGAATGCTCTGACGAACTGTACTTGTGCCCCCACGTCGTAAATGCCTTCGATAAACCCGACAAGAAGCTAAATCCCACCCCTACACAGTGGAGATCCCTAGATGTAGGAGAGCTTTCTACTCCAGTAGTTTCTTCCCCAGAACCGCTAGACTTTGGAATTCCATTCCGGCTTCCTGCTTCCCCAACTGTACTAACATGCAGAAGTTCAAGTGTAACGTGAACCGACATCTTGCTGCCCAACTCCCTACATAGTACCCCAGTAGCTTATGTCCTTGAGAGTAGCCCCTACACCAAAGTGGCATGAAAATGTAATAAAAAAAGTGGGTTGATTAAATAACGGAGGCATTGTTGTTTTATCAGCGTTTTATTAACATTTATACAAGATGACTTTTTGACGCCTTAGTTAAGCTATGTTGTTCAGCTCTAAGTTTCCCTTGTTCACACATATGTTCCTACGCCAAAAGGTAACAATTATTGCGTGTAGGAAAATAGTGCTGATATCAATACTTCCCCTATACCAGATAGAAAAGGAAATATTTTCTGACATTTGTGTTATTGAATACTTGTGCTCGATCGCTTTTTGACCTATGTATTTCACACCCACTTCTTATTGTTGCATATTTGGATTGTTTTTGGATTTCTGTGGTGTGAGATGTTTGTGTTAGTATGTTTTGTTTAAAATGGGGTGATATTGTCGTTGAAACGAATGGATGCTTCTGCTGTTCTTATTTAAATTCTATTTCTTCTTTGTGATGATCCGTCTGAAAGTTGAAAGATGTAGGATCTCGGTTCTGCACATTCTTTTATAATTGTTGCTGGTTTCTGTTTCCCTGTTTGGTTATCCAACATGCGTACATCTTATACAAGGACAAGTGCTGGTAGATCATAAGCTGTTCTGTCATGATACATTTTCTGCATATCGTGTGTTTGTGTTCTAGTTCTTCATGGATATGGTAAGTGTTGGAAAATCTTGAGGTTAGAATTTTTGTTTGCTCTCATTATGCGGTTGTTCAAAAGTTCAGCTGAACTTGAAAGGTTGTGGTTGATTGTTGTGACTGCTGCTGTGCAAGTGTCTGCTGCTTGTTGCTTGTTGCTTGTTGCTGTTGCTTATTTTTGTCGTTGAAGTAGTGTCTGTTGGGCCAGTGGATCCTGCTGCAGTTGCTGAGAAAGAACTTGATGTTGGCTGATAGGAAAAATGTGCTGTTGGGCTAGCATTGCTTGTTGACTTTGTTGGGCAAGTTGAGCAAATTCTTGCCTTTCTTTGTTTTTTGTTTTTCTGTTTTTTGTTTTTGTTTTTTGTTTTGTTTTGCTTTTGTTTTGTTTTTTGTTTGTTTTTTTTGTTTTTTGCACTAAGCCCTGCTGTTGAACAGTTAGGTTGTTGTTGTTGTTGTTGTTGTTGTTGTTGTTGTTGTTGTTGTTGTTGTTGTTGTTGTTGTTGTGTCAAAAGTTGTTGGTGTTAACATGGGAAAATGTTGTTGAGCCGCAACCTGTTGTTGTTGTTGTTGTTGTTGCTGTTGTTGTTGTTGTTGTTGTTGTTGTTGTAGGACAACTGTTTGTTGCTGGGCCAATATTTATTGCTGCTGCAGAAGTTTGCGTGCATCTTTTGGGGCTATGCAATGAAGGGCAATTAGTTTAAGCTGTTCTTGATGGTAGTCCTAGAACTGCAGAACCTTGTACAATTACAACGTAGAAAGTGATTTATGGCAGTCAGAATTATTATATTTACATGGTATTTTAAGTCTACTATAATACTTTATTGGTGTACCGTTATATGCTACCAGATTCCTACTTTTTGGTTTGTTAGTTTTGAAAAACCATCAAGGTCTAATTTCTTTGGGAACATTTTGCGAAATGTAAAGATTGGCAGTGTTTTGCTCGCAACTTATGAACTCTAGTTTTGTTTGGCAGGTTTATGTTCATATATACAGAAACTTCATCTCTCTCAGTAATGGAGAATATCTTAATGCTGTCAAATGTTAAGCTTTTAACTTTTTCTTCTAGTGCTTGTGTATTATACACTGCATCAGCTCGGATAGGTTGCCATTTCTTATGTTGATTCCGCCTATATTAAAATAGATGTTTTTAGTTCTCTTTGCTTCGTAATCTAGACCTTGTTTTGATTTGTTGTTTGATGAACAAACTGATGCTCAGTGATTAGCTTTTCTACATGCGTCACCTTTTGATTCAAATGCTGGACAAGCTTCGCGGCGAAAAGCCTGGCTTTTACCCAATTAAGGCAATTGCTTGATTTATTAGAGCGCGCGCACGCGCGTGTGTGTGTGTGTGTGTGTGTGTGTGTGTGTGTGTGTGTGTGTGTGTGTGTGTGTGTGTGTGTGTTGCGATCGTCAGTACAGTTTAGCATAGGCACGGTCAAAAAGTGAAAGAAAAATCAAGTTTTTGTTTTTTGTTTTAACGAATTAACATCTATTAAAATCCATTATTCTTTCCAGAAAAATAAAAGGCTAAATTTCATGTGAAAATCAGAATAATATAAAACTTTTTCTATTTTTAATAGAATTTTAAATAAAAAAATTTTCAAAATCACAATATTCACCATCATTTTTATCTCGATCGCTAAAAACATTAAAATATTTTTAAAAGGTTTTTGGACCAAATAATTTCCCTTTTGTTTTCGTCTAAATAAGATTTAGGATCATTTGCTATAAGAATATGGAAAAGTATTATAATATAAGTACCTGAATTTCAAATAATTCTAACTTTTTATATCACTCTACAGGTTTTCGTAGCGAAATTAATAGAAAATGATATTTAATTACAGTTCAAAAGTAAGTATGCATGCCTTGAAGAGACTAAATAAACTATATTAAGCCGTGTATTTTTAACGTTTGATTTGATGATTAAGTTTTAAGGGTTAAAGGTTAAATTCGTTTTTCATAAGCGATATCGATATATATATATATATATATATATATATATATATATATATATATATGTATACATGTGTGTGTGTGTGTGTGTGTGTGTGTGTGTGTGTGTGTGTGTGTGTGTGTGTGTTGCTTACATAACCCTGTTAAGCAACGATGAGGCTGGCCAGTACCAAATGTGTGACAATTTTGGGAATGCTAGGTGTTGTTGAAAAAACTCTTGCATCTTCTACCACGGGTGAGTCATCATAGGTGAATAAACAAGAAATTGCCGAAAGAAATTATCGTATTTTTAGCAAAATGCGCAGTTATTTATCGATCTTTTTCTTATTTTAGTATTGATTTTTCAAAGCATTTCCTATTTAATGGTATATTAGTAATATTGGGCTCGCTAAAAGAAAATTATTAATTTATTTTTAAAAGATTTAAAATTAATGTTTTCGCAAAAAATAATATATATATTTTGACTATAATAATTAAATACCTACAGACACAGAATCTTCAATGCTGAGTGTCACGATTAAACCAGCCGTTAGATTCAAACTCGGAAAGACGATCCATTCGGCTACCATTAACCGCGTGAAATAACGTTGAATTTAAACATTTTAATTTTAAATGTTCTTTACGTCAGTCAGACAGTGATCTAATCATTATACGATGATCTATGCACACACACACACACACACACACACACACACACACACACACACATATATATATATATATATATATATATATATATATATATATATATATATATATATGTGTGTGTGTGTGTGTATGCATGTATGTATGTATATTTGCTAATCTGAAAAGTTAATACTTATTATTAACATATTCAACGAATTTCACACTTCCAAATACGAAAAATAAAAAATAAAACACATTGAAAATTCGAATTTTCAACCTTAAAATAGATACGTTTTTATCTACAATCTTCACCCTCCCCACAATGCAATGTATTTTGCTCAGTTTCGGCTGATTATTTTAAGCATATTTGGACCCCCAAATAAAGAAGTAGGGTTGTGGGCAAAAATATATATATAAATATCGATTATGAAAAAAATATATACATCATTATAAAGTTTATACTCACTTAATAATCGGTGAAAATGTTGTCTTGATTGAATAATTACTTGATTTTGGTAGATCTTTTAAGAGAGACTCCGTCAAAAAATACTTCCTCCTTTCATTTTGGCCGTGCCTAGTTTAGCATGACCTTGAGTTGTTTTAAATGAGTGTTAGAAGCTTACTACATTTTATCAATGTTAAGAGTTTCTTCGAGAGTTAAAGTGTTATCTTTTTTTTTAAACTCTTTCTGGAAGGCATTAATTGGCGTGCTAGCAATAATAAGTTCTATTATTCTTTGTGTTGTTGCTCTGATTCTGTGAACATATATTTCTGGATAAGCCGTTTACATTTGCTGACGAAGTCATCTAGTGACTCGTCAGCTTTTTGCCTATATGATATTCATTTTAGACGATTAACTCTAAAATTCTCTGTACGTTTAAGGTGTTCAATGGACTTATTAAAAATAATTTGAGGAGAACATTTTTCTTCCACTATTAGCGTCTAGATGTTGAATGTTTTAGTCCTTCGTTACCGACTTGTAATAAAATATGATTTGCTTCTTTGTTTCAACAGTTGAAATGCTTCTACCAGATTTGTAGAATTCCAGTCAAATGACGGGATAGTGGTGTTAGAAGCCATAATAAATACAATGCACTTAATACAGCAAAAGAAAACGAAATTTGCGTTAATACAAGAAAAAATATCCCACATATGGGCCAATTAAAAAAAGGAAGTTTAATTAAATTAGCAGTCTGTATTCCTGGTATTAAGCACTTTTCTCCGTTATTTTCTGTGCGGATTTTCTTGTTGTTTTATTGGTGAGTTGTTGTTGGTGAGTTTTTTTTTTATATATTTTATTGTTGTTGTTTGGTATTTTTTGTTTTGTTTTGTTTTTTATTATTATTTTCCATTTGGAGGTTCGTTTTTATAATCGAATGTTTTTATAATCGAATCTTCTCATGTTCATTTTTTAAATTAAATCCAATGCTACCATCATGTAATGTTAATGTGGGTTGATTAACTAATGCTGTTTTATTAACGTTTTATTAACATATATACAAGATGACTTTTTGACGTCCTGAGCCATGTTGTTCAACTTCAAGTGTCCGTTGTTTACACATGTGTTCCTACGCCAAAAAGTAACAATCTTTGCGCGTTGGAAAATAGTACTAATATCACTACACATGGTGCACGCAATTCCTGGACCTTTTGACGTAAGCCTTTTTAGTGTCTTAGCTAGTCAAGTGATTAACATCCCCTCCTCCCGATAGGAAACCTTCAAGATGCCTGCTCCTTATTTTTTCTGTTTGCCCTTGGCCTTACCCAACTTGCATTCATCTTGGAAGAACATCACATACTTCTCAATTCCTATCATTTATCTAGATCCCATCTAGATTTCGACTTTACTTAGAGAGTGATATGCTTGTTTTCCGTTCCAACAAGCCGGAAAACAGCGGGTAGTCTACCATTTAGAAAAGGGCGGGAAGGTCTTACTAACATCTATTTTCATTTTTCCCCCATCCACGCCAATAAAATGATTTTTAATAAAAACGATTTATTTATGTACATATTAACTCACAAAAAAGTCGATTTTTGAATCTTAAGTAGAACAAAGAACAACACATTGAGTGAATGTGGTATTATAATGATTGCGGTATCTAGCTAGGAATAGCTTAGACAATTATAGAATACAGTGACAAGGGTGATCATAGACACCCTCCTCACATTTTTAAATGGCATTCTGCCTAAATTATTTATGACTTTTTATAATTTTCGTAAATATTTATTTATTTTTTTTTTTTTTCAAAGCAAAGAATCCTTTCTGACTGCAGTCAGGAAAAAAAGCTTTCTTGACTCGAGAAAAAAATATGCTCTTATAGTGGAACATACATTCAAAAAAAAATGTTAAATGATCCCGTGTTTAATTTTGCCCTCGTGTGCAGGCAAGTAAATACAAGCAAACCAAACGAAAGAGAAGACAAACTTCAAACAAGAGAGGTAACTTTAATTTTAAAGGATGAGTTATCTCCCTTGAACTCTCCGTTGTTTTCCTGAATTATCTCTCTTGAATTCTAGTTAATATTTTTTTCTTCTTAGTTTCGCTAGAAGTGATGCATTTTAATGAAGCTGGAATTTAACACAATTGGTTTCTTTGGTTATGAGCAAAATGTATAATCTGTTTTAACAATACATTTAATCTTTTCTATATTCGAATAATGAGTTTCCGATAACACAATATTTTAAATGTATATCATAACGTAACCTCAACTGTAATTAAATGTTTTTTTTCTTCGTTTGGGGAGTAATGCCAAAACTCATTCACTCTAAATAATTTAGATGACTGAAATAGAAATTTACGCCAGTTTTATTTTTTGATAGGTGCAGGCAAAATTGTGGAATAAAGATAGGAGGACATAGTTTTGAAAGCCGATTTATCCTAATTTTTTTGGTAGGTTTCCGACTACTTTCTTTATTGTTTTTGAAAGTTAAAGACTAAAGTTAATTTCTACAAGAAAAAAAAAATTTCCACGTGAAGAATAAAAAAGGTTGAAAAATATTTTCACTGCGAGCTAACTAATTCAGCTAAATTTTGAAGTTAAATAAATTAATTTTAAAAATTCATTGAAAAGTTAATTATTAGTTTCCGGGGTCTATTTCGAAGATAATTAGTAACGTCCTAAGATATTGAATTAAATAAATAAAATAAAAAAAAACATTGTTTGTACAAAAAATAGCTTAAATAGCTCCCAAAAGCAAGAGATTCTCGCTTCGTACAACCAAAAGAAAATAAAGTTCCCGTCATATGGATTATAGGGAAGCCCATAATTTCAGACAGTCGAAAGGCTGTCTGAAAATGAAATCAGGTAGTTAAAAGGGGACAGGGGGTGCTGTTTTTCTTTTCTTTCTTTTTTTTCTCCAGATGTGCCTCCGTACATTCATATCGTGAACGTTTGTCTAATTTTTACCATTTTTTAATTTAATTCTTTTTCTATATGCCTGCTTTTAAATGAAAAAGAAAAGCTTTATTTTTAAAGATTATATAAAAAAAATTGTTATGCTAAAAGTTTCACATTCACGCAAGCAAGGAAAATATTAGAATCGTACATATAAAAATTATTCGAAATCTTTAATTTAAAAAAAAGGAATATTTTTTATAATTATATATTTTTTTCCGTGAAAATAGACAATGCTTAATTCAATAATAATAATATCGGTAGTTCGAGAAATTAATTTTTCTTCGAGTTATACGGAATTCATTAATAAGGACTTTAAGGGCTTTTTTTGTCATGTTTCTGTAAAATTTAAATATCTTTTTTTAGTTGTTACAATTTACGATGCTTTATTTTCATAAAAAAAGCAAAATTCATGCATTGTTTTTTTTTTACTACTGAAAAGCATAACTTTAGTGTAAATATATTTTTTTGTTTAAAAAATATATTTCCACTAGAATTTAAGTCAAAATTTTGTTTTCATTATATTCCGTGGTCATTATTTGATAAATACTGAAAATCTCATGGAAATTTGTTAAATTCCTGATTTTTGGTGAATTTTTAAGTAAAAGGAGGAGTCAAAATGTTTATACATTTTGAGCATCGGCATTCATTTTGCACGTACCTAGTTTTTTAATATGTGGGGTTGTTTGTTTGTTACATTTTTTTCGTCTTTTTTTGTTTTGTTTTTGTTTTGTTTTATTTTGTTGGGTTTTTTTTTGCCTTATTCATTTATTCATTTGTTGTTCGTTTACGTTGAGAATAAGATATTATGTAGAGAAAATAAGATATTATGTAGAGAAAATAAGATATTATGTAGAGAAAATAAGATATTATGTAGAGAAAATAAAATATTATGTAGAGAGAATAATAAAAAAAAAATCAGCAGAGATTAGTCCATTCCTGTAATAATCTGGTCCCTGTTGATTTTGTGGTGGAACTCCTGTGCAGTTCTTAGAGGTCCACCTTCTCAGGCATTGCCTTCTTTCTTAGAGAAGGGGTTAGTTTATTGCTAATCGCCTGAGGCACCCTTACCGGAGAATGCCGACGAGGCTGCTTAGGCACATTTTGCAGGTCAGTGTGCCCCTCTTTGGGGCGCTGATTTCTAAACCTCACTTTCTGATCCTAGTGCCACAGTTCTTACAATAGGGGAGAATTTAAAAAAAATTATAAAGCGATTTTGCGGACGATACAATAATATATTAATTACTAGAAAATACAACAATTTGAAAATTTGATATAAATCCACAGTAATCAGAAAAATATAGCAAAAAGTGTTCTTTTGCTATGTAATACCCGATTGCACCAAAATTTGTTCATCCAATAACATGTATTATTCTCAGATTGTTATACCATTATAAGAAAGCGAGCGAAAGAAGCGGCGGGGGCGGGGGGGGGTAATTTATCATCCCTCATCTGCACACTAACGAGAACCGATATGTCGGCTTGATTTTTCTGCCAATCATTTTACAATAATATTATTAAATAAGAATTATTATATTGATAAGTGTTATTATATAAAAATTATTAAATTTATAATAATATTATTAGATAAGAATTATTATATTGATAAGTGTTATTATATAAGAATTATTAAATTTATAATAATATTATTAGATAAGAATTATTATATTGATAAGTGTTATTATATAATAATTATTAAATTTATAATAATATTATTAGATAAGAATTATTATATTTATAAGTGTTATTATATAAGAATTATTAAATTTATGATTATATTATTAAATAAGAATTTTTATATTGATAAGTGTTATTATATAAGAATTATTAAATTTATAATAATATTATTAGATAAGAATTATTATATTGATAAGTGTTATTATGTAAGAATTATTAAATTTATAATAATATTATTAGATAAGAATTATTATATTGATAAGTGTTATTATGTAAGAATTATTAAATTTATAATAATATTATTAGATAAGAATTATTATATTGATAAGTGTTATTATATAAGAATTATTAAATTTATAATAATATTATTAGATAAGAATTATTATATTGATAAGTGTTATTATGTAAGAATTATTAAATTTATAATAATATTATTAGATAAGAATTATTATATTGATAAGTGTTATTATGTAAGAATTATTAAATTTATAATAATATTATTAGATAAGAATTATTATATTGATAAGCGTTATTATATAATAATTATTAAATTTATAATAATATTATTAGATAAGAATTATTATATTGATAAGTGTTATTATGTAAGAATTATTAAATTTATAATAATATTATTAGATAAGAATTATTATATTGATAAGTGTTATTATATAATAATTATTAAATTTATGATTATATTATTAGATAAGAATTATTATATTGATAATTGTTATTATATAAAAATTATTAATTTTACAATAATATTATTAGATAAGAATTATTATATTGATAAATGTTATTATATAAGAATTATTAAATTTATAATAATATTATTAGATAAGAATTATTATATTGATAAGTGTTATTATATAATAATTATTAATTTTACAATAATATTATTAGATAAGAATTATTATATTGATAAGTGTTATTATATAAGAATTATTAAATTTATAATAATATTATTAGATAAGAATTATTATATTTATAAGTGTTATTATATAAAAATTATTAATTTTACAATAATATTATTAGATAAGAATTATTATATTGATAAGTGTTATTATATAAGAATTATTAAATTTATAATAATATTATTAGATAAGAATTATTATATTGATAAGTGTTATTATGTAAGAATTATTAAATTTATAATAATATTATTAGATAAGAATTATTATATTGATAAGTGTTATTATATAATAATTATTAAATTTATGATTATATTATTAAATAAGAATTTTTATATTGATAAGTGTTATTATATAAGAATTATTAAATTTATAATAATATTATTAGATAAGAATTATTATATTGATAAGTGTTATTATATAAGAATTATTAAATTTATAATAATATTATTAGATAAGAATTATTATATTGATAAGTGTTATTATATAAGAATTATTAAATTTATAATAATATTATTAGATAAGAATTATTATATTGATAAGTGTTATTATATAAAAATTATTAAATTTATAATAACATTAGTAAATAAGATATATTATATTGATAAGTGTTATTATATAAAAATTATTAAATTTATGATTATATTATTAGATAAGAATTTTTATATCGATTATTAAAACATTAAAAAATCAAATGTAAAATGAGCTTTAAATGCATTTCATATTTTGTTATTCAAACATTAAATGTTTTATTTCTTTGTAAAAAGTGTTCACTGACCATCGTCTATCAGTATAATAATATTATTTCCTCTCTGACATATATGGGTGTAAAGTAACTGTTTTTTCCTAATAATGTTTAATTAAATGAATATTAAATACTTGTATCAACATTTATTCATTAATAAATACCGAAATTTTTGTTAAGGTCGATAATTCTCTGATTTTGAATGATTTTTTTTTTATTATTTATCTAAGTTATTCATTTTTATAGTTTAAAAAAAAAGCAGGTCAGATTACGCATCTCTATAATTAATCAAAAGATAATAACGTGTTACTGACTACTGAATCAAGGCAAACATTAATTTAAGAAATTACGAAATTAGCCTGTCCGTTACTTTATTCTCTCTCTCTCTCTCTCTCTCTCTCTCTCTCTCTCTCTCTCTCTCTCTCTCTCTCTCTCTCTCTCTTCAATAAGATGTAATTTTGACACGAATTCTTATTTACTTGTTTCTTCACATAATCCTGGTTTTAATATGGAGGAAATTCAGTTCTCGAAAAAGAAGTACCTTAGATTGGGACAAAAAATTTTAGTGCCTTTGTCTAAAATAATTTTTGCTTGCCCATAAAAGATAAGTGTAGTAAAAGAGCAGATACTACACTTTAGTTCTACACAAAAGGCCGCAGGGTATAAGTTATCCATAATAATATATAAGTTATCCATAAAAATATTCGGAACCTCATCTCAAACAATTGATTTCTTTATGTTTCATAAAAAAATATTGAATGGTTCGTCTACACAGAAAACTTCTCTGTAACACCCCCAAAACAAACATCAAACTAGCCCTGGATGATCTGCTCCTCTACTACGAGAGTAAATACCTGTATGTGAATGATGCAAAGTATACTCGTTCTATCTCAGGAACAAGGGGATCAACTTAACCCTATCACGTAGCCTGGTATACAACTTGAGAAGAGCACAAACACTGTCTACCTTGACGCAATCCTGAACCACGCCCTCTCATTCAAAAAACATGTAAAACGATAAAAATAAAAATAAGTTCCAGGAAGAACATTCTGTCCAGTTCCATTCCTCTTCCCTATCCTGAGAAATCAACGCATGCCAAAACAAAAAGAAAATGAAAGATATACCCTAAAATGCTGATATATTGTCTGCATTCCAGCTACACAAGCCGCCCATGCAACAGCAAATTTCTGGTTTTATTTCTTTATGCTTGATGTGCCAAATACGTTTTCCTTTATTCAAATATTTCTCAGTTGGATTCCTCATTTCCCCTTGACATGGCAGTAACTTTTACAATTACTTTGAAAGCTAGTTTTTATTCACGGCGTATGTAGCGTTCTGTCACGTGATTTACACAATGAATATCCAAACATCGTGGTTGGTTCGTCAATTAGTCTGTCGTGTGTTTAGTTTGAAACCGCATTTTCATTAATACACTCGCAAATTGAATGAACGCTTCTGATTTTAGATGCATCCAACTATTTTCGTCTCTGTTAAACAAAGGGATCATTATCATACGTGTTCTCTTTTCACTGTTCGAAAATATTTCATGAAATAGATGTCGGGTGATTACCGGGAGGAGGGTGCGTATCAGCTTGGACACCTCCTAGATACGACGAAGTTTACACTAAGATGCACAAAATAAAAATGCTCAGGTGTGTGCAAATAGCCCCAAATATACATCCTGTGGTAGTTAATAAAAACAGGTAAAATCAGCTTGTTTATTGAAGGAAAAATTTACACTCGAGATCAAAAAGGTAAGTTCAACAAATTCAGAAAAGCTCAAAATGTTTTCATTCGGTTATATGCACGCACAAAATGAGAGGGCTTAAAAGCATTTCTGGTATAGTTTACTTCTAAATAAAAGTTGTACTTTTGTTTTGTTTTTTTGTTTTTGTTTTTTGTTTCTTTTTTCATCCCAAACAAGACATCTTGCAACTGCGGAAGGGACTACTATGGTAGGAACTAGATTTATAGGTGAAACATACGTTTATTCACATACATTTTCAGTTCAAAAACATTTATATTTCATTATTTAAAAGGTTTCAACTGCCACGGAGAACATGTACATTAGTAATAACTGTTTCATGATTAGCGATGATTAAAATGGCTCGCCCATTGAGCAGTAAGGAAGATGTGTCACCTCCATCGAGATTAGATGAAAAAAAGAATATTTGGAAGACGCATACCTATAATCACTTCAACGACGTGCTACCATTCCATTTAACAGGGTCCTACTTTAATTAGTAGTAAAATGCCGTATTGAAGCTGGCTCGATAAACTTACTGTTGATCAACGGTGATTCAGAATGAAAAAATTGATCAAAGAGCCTCTTTGAATAAAACATGGTCCAATCGATCTCTTAGTATACATCATTAATCAAAATGCTTTCATATACAATATGGTTCAAATAGTCTCTAAATGTATGGTTTGGATAGGAGTATACTTTTGCACTGAAGTAGGGGAAGTAAATGTTTTGTTTTGTCAACAGTGACTTAGTGCACACCATGGTTCAAACAGTCTCTTTGAATAAGTCATGAATTACTCAGTTTCTTGTTGCAAAACATGGATCAAAAAGCACTTTAATATACAGCATGGATTACAGTATTCAAACAAGATCTAAAGCACAATGGTTCAAGCAGTTGTTTGCACAAATTACCTCAATATATGTTTTAAACAACCTTTTAACACAATAAATAGTTCAAGGTTAAAAATCTTAAAGCTCGAAGACAACACACATGATGATGATGATGATGATGATGATGATGATGATGATGATGATGATGATGATGATGATGATGATGATGATGATCAAACCGATTTTTTTTATCAAAAACAAGAAAACAACAATTGAATTGCTCAGTGTGTATTAATCGTCCCCTGAATTCATGAGAGGTGCAATGTATTGTGAATGTCGGATCCCGAAAGAATATCCAGGGGCTCTTTTTTTATCCGGCCACGACTGAAAAGTAAAAATATGAATGAAAACTTACAAACATTCTTTAAATGATTATTTCAATTATACATTATCAAGAATTGCACAACGAGATTTCCTAACTTTATGAAAGGTTTTGTGAAAAACTAAGGAACAAATTTGGGGTAAGTAAGAATAACAGATCAATGGGATAATGGATTAACGGAATAAATAAAGAATTAACAATAATGGAATGATATATTAATGAAATAGCAGTTTAATCGAATAACATGAATCAATGGAAAAACACATTAAAGACCGCATAACTTCTTTTCCGAACAAGTCGAGGACTGAATCATGGAAAAACAAAGATTATAAAAGGAACATATTCGGAATGATGTCTTACCTTTTCTGGGCAATAAACAGAAGGGCCAGGTTTTTCACCACAATCTACTGGCATATATGTTCTGGAGCGTAAGGTGTAGACCGGGGGTTTTGGCAGATAGGCGTAATAGCTTGCTAGCTTATAAGCGGAAGGACCAGGAGTCTGAGAACACAACAAAAATGGTGAGGTATTATTTCACTTCATTCAATAAATATTGTATGGTGAGCCCAGGGGTTTGCAATATTTAGGAATCTCATTTAATTTTAACAAACTGACGGATTTTTCTTTATGGCTTTTGCACAACATTGTATACTCCACATCGAAGGGCTTGCAACCCGAGCGAGATGTCTTAACCATTTTTTATAGTGTTAGTAGAGGCCGAGATAGCCGGATAGTGCAAACATTATTGAATCATATTTAAGTAATACATTGTATATGAATATATGTAATACATTATTAAATGCACATCATGGAAAAGCTGTGTGGATATCATTTAATGCTCGAAACGCTGCATTTTTATGTATTTAGAAAATCTATGAAGAAGAAAGTTTCATTGAGTTGCAACATGCATAAGTATGCATATATTTCAGTAGAAGAATTTATGATCATATAAGTTCAACTTGGCATCGTGTAAGATTATTGCAATCTTTGAGAGATACCAAGTTTTTGTGAACCACGTCTTGTGTATTTCCACGGACTGTGATCAAAATAACTTCAAAAACATATCTCTATAACTGAATAAACAGACGTTGGTTTTCGCGATCGCTCTTAAAAGTGACATGAAAGATTCGCTTGCACAGAAGTCAACATAATTCTAAATTGAAGGATACGTTCTTTGGTTAATAGTCTTGGATTATTCTTCTCCGTCCTTCATAGGTTAATTATTTTCAATCTGAAATAAACATTTTATTTTTATTTTACGTGAGGCATCCACCAATCGACGATGAAGCATCACTAAGTTCACACAATGCTTGCCCACTCATTGCATCCAAAAGCTCCAAACTCTAGAGGCCGATGTTTTTCTCCAGAAAAGTGTTGGTTATAATATGAAGTCTTCCAGTTCGTCGCTTGACTTCTGGGTACCATGGTAGTATTTTTCTATCAGGTTCATCATGCCGTAAGACAAGTCCAGCCAGCGTAAAACGCTAGCATTAAAGCAGCATTAAACAACTGCAGATATGTGTTTTTTATTATAGTTCACTGCAGGGAGACAGGGTAGTACCAGTCAAGGATTCGTCACTTGACACTCAGCCCAACAGGTGAGGGGCCGGGAACCGGCCCAGCACCTGTTGGACTGAGGTACACCGCTTGGGTAATACCTAGGAGGTCCACCCTCCCAGGCCATGCCACCGGGCTTTCCGGTGGGGCAAGTTTATTGCTTGCTGCCTGAGGCGCCCCGACCGGGGAATGCCGACGGGGTTACTCAGGCAATTTTTAAAATTGCAGGAGTGCCCCTCCTTTAGGGGAGCCTGCGGGTATCCCACTTTCCCGGCCTTGTGCCAAATATTGCCGATGTGGGCGGCAATTAAATATATAACCCATTATAGGATCAAAATATTGCAACATCCTCCCTATTTTTTATAATGGGGAAGTCCCTTGTGTTTGTTCTGCTCAAAAATAAATATATATTTTTATATTTACTTAGACATAACAAAAATTAGAAATCATTTGTATCTTAGAATTTTAGCATTAAAAAAAAACGCCATTTTTAATTGTGTTCAAATGTCAAAAAGGAAAATTACAAAGATTGTTTTTGTTTTCTTTTTTTAAGCAAAAGTATTAGTAGGTTAAAGTGTTAATACAAAATAAAATGGATACAGTTTAACGTCTTGTCCAGGACCATTTTTTTTTCTTTTTATATATAGAAAAATCTATATACTGAACATTATCCTTAGGGTTTTCCGCTGATATTCATGCAAAAAAGTAATAGCCTTCTCATAAGTGGAACTTCGCTGGTCTGTATTTTTAATATATAGAAATCTATATACATACAGGGCAGTGAAAGAAAAAAATATTCAGTCGAATTCACCAACAAGTTTTGAGAAAAACGTTGTAGCTCTATCTCGTTTTCTACGAAATGGCATTTTATATCCATATGCCTAGATCTTTGATTGATCATCCGTGCTCTGTGCTAAGACTATACTGGCTTGATCATCACAATTAATTACCACGGGGCTTGTAATCAATTCTGGCTCTAAAATAGTCTTCAGGATATTTTTAAGGTAGAGTGCTTCCTGGGTCGTGTGTGTGATCGCGATAAATTCTGCTTCACACGTAGAGAGAGATACAATCTGTTGCTTTTGAGATTTCCATGAAATAATAGCCCCATTTTCTGAGAGTCTGAAACAATATCCAGATACACTCTTGCGATCCTCGTCGCTTGCCCAGTCTGAATCCGTAAAACCTTCTAATTTTAGGGGATTTCTTAATTTTCTAAATACTAACTTCTGTTCTTTAGTTCCTTTTAAATAACGTAGGACTTGTTTAGCTCTGTCCAAATCCTTCATTTTCGGTCGTGATAATCTCTGTGACAGTTTCGTTACTGCATAGCATACGTCGGGCCTGGTTGCAGTCATCAAATATATAAGACTACCCATAATTTCGCGATATTGTGTCATTCATTATTTCAGACTGTGTGTATACTTTTTATTAATATCATTTTCGACCGGTGCAGAGCGTTTCTTGCACTCTCCCATTCCAAATTTTAATAGTATTTTGTCGATGTATCTCGATTGAGTCATCGTAACAAGTCCTTTGCTTTGAGTAAATTCTATCCCCAGAAACCAGGATATTTTGCCAAGATCGGTCATTTTGAATCTTTTACTTAATTTGTTCTTAACATCAGTCAACATTATGTCACAATTTGATGCGATTAAAATATCCTCGACCCACAAAACCAAAATCAGTAGTTTATCGTCTTTGTGTTGGGTATATAAACAGGGGTCTACAGCGCATTGTCTAAATTGTTGTTTAATAATATAATCATGGAACACTGTGTTCCAACACTGAGCACTCTGCTTTAGACCATATGACTTGTTAAGTCGCCACACGCTATTTTTATTTTTCATTATAAATCCCTCTTGAGGGGTAATATAAATTTCACAGTCTATTGGGGCATTTTCCACTGAATAGCAATAGTCGATTTGATAATCTTTTATATTGTCGACCACAAAAAAATCGGGTCGTCTTCTATTTCTTTTTGGGATATCTCTCTACTTCATCATCATCATCATCATCATCATCATCATCATCATCATCATCGACACTCGTCTCCGTCATTTTTATTCTTTTCGTTTGTTCTAATTATTTGAGGTAATATAATTCCACCCTCTTCATATGACGGGTTTTCGTCTTTACAATTAAACGTGTCTGAATTTTACACACCGGATTCTTTTTATTTTTATTTTTTTTTTTCGGGAAAAAATATTAAATGTGCTGGACTGTTTTTATCGTATCCAAGAAATATACCTCTGTCAGCTTTAATATTCAATTTACTCTTTTTCTCTATATATGCGAAGCAAGTTGAACTAAAATATATGCATTCTGCTTAAATTTGTTGTTTTTTTTTGTTTTTGTTTTTTTTACCGCAGAAAGATTCATATGGAGTTTTAGATAGTGTTTTGTTAAAACACCTGTTGCGTATATAGGCTGCCGCCATAAGTGCGTACGTCCAGAGGTTTTTAGGGAGTTTTGATTCAATGAGTAGGCATCTTGCCATTTCAAAAAGTGTTCGCCACGCACGTTCAGCAGTCCCGTTTTGGTGTGGCAATCTAGGAGCTGATGTTTCATGCCTGATACGATGGTTAATTAATAAAAGTTCAAAGTCTTAATAGGTGAATTCCGTACCGTTGTCAGAGCGAATACACTTGATTTCACCGTAGGGGGCCATGTCGGCTAGATATTTCTTAGTTGCTAGCAGGGTATCAGATTTGTTCTTTAAAAAGTAAACCATTATTAAACCTGAATGGTCATCTACGAAATTCAACACATATCTATAATGTTCTCTGACCATCGGTGCTACGGGACCGTTCAAGTCACAATGCATCATTGATAGGATTTTTTTTTTTTTTTTTTTTGGTATCTTGTATTCATAGTTTGTCATCTTCCCCTGCGTACAGACGTCGCAGTTGAAGGTTTTTAATGTTTGTATTCGCATTCCATCAACTACAGTCGGCAACTTTTTGATATCAGGAATATTGTAGTGTCCAAGAATTTTATGACATGTCTGAAGATCATGGCAGGCGGTTTTTTATGGGACTACGCCATTTAAATAATATAGTCTTCCATCCCCCCCCCCCAATGTCAAATACAGTTCCATTCGGGCACACCAGCCCCGATTTATTGGGGCCAAAGTTTATATCTGCACATTGTCCCATGGCAGCCTGCATAGAAAATATATTTTGTTTAAATTTTGGGACCAGAAGAGCGAACTCCTGAATACCGAAACACAGTTCACCCTTATTGTTCTTTAGCGAGATTTTCGCATTGGCTCTTTTCAAAAACGATATCATTGACTCGACTTCCGTCAGCCAGTTCTACAAAATGATTTTGTTGCTTAAAGTTGGGATCAAAATTGATAAAATCAGATTCCTTTGTAATCACATGTGTCGTGGCCCCACAACCGACAATAAAATTATTATTGCTTGTTGACGCATCAAATGTACACGAAAATAAAAAAATGTATGTTCGCTAACAGAGCTCTCTACATTTTTAATGTAGTCGCCATTTTGAGTCCTGTATCTACATTGGAAACTCTTGTGCTTAGGTCGTCCAATTATAACATAATTTTTGTACTTTTCTTAGGAAAAAACCTGCTTTTGGCAAAGTTGCGTTTTTTATTCCTGACATGGGTATTTCTTTCTGGGTTATCACGGTGGTAAATGGCTTGAAATCACTCGGTAATCCCTTAAGGACCATGGAAATTAACAGACTGTCACTTATAACTTCGCCAGACATTTTTAAAGAATTTGCAGTTGTCTCGGCTCTTATAATATAATCAGTAACAGTTTCGGCTTCCATTCGTTTTAGAGAGGTCAGTTCAGTGTATAAAGAAATAATTTTGGGTTTTCCTTTCGATAAATAATGCTCTCTCAATATGTCTAATTCTTTGCAGCCGTCGTCCAGGGCTTCTCTCTTTACCAGTGACAGACTTCAGTCATCTAAACACTGTATTAATTCCGCAAAGACAGTTGCGTTCTTTTCAATGAAGTCGGGGTCGTTTCTGTTTTCAGGTTGTGTTTCTAGTACTTTGTGTAGCTTTTGGATTCGTAGATATCCCAGAAATTTAACTTGCCACAATTCGAACTTTGATTCAGATCAATCGAAATAAAGACGCACACTGGGCCCATAACCTGTAGAAGTGTAAGCCACTTTGAGCTTCAGATGGTTCGCTGTTACACACAAGTCCTGGTAGGTGATTTGTTTGTAGTAGACAGTTCCACAGAACAAAATATTCTTACCGTGTCGAAACCCGGGAAAGAACATGTGAAATTGCTCCAGAAAAGGTTTAATATTTATGAAGCAATTCTGGTTCCTGATTGGTTTGTAGCAGAACGTGAATTAATTTGATTCGTCAGTTCTTAGCAGCATCGTTTATAAATAGAATCGTCCGACTGTGTGGGATCATACCCCATTAAAAGTCCATTTTGATGGGATGTCTCCTAGCGACCTCGGCTGCAGGGAGACAGGGTAGTACCAGTCAAGGATTCGTCACTTGACACTCAGCCCAACAGGTGAGGGGCCGGGAACCGGCCCAGCACCTGTTGGACTGAGGTACACCGCCTGGGTAATACCTAGGAGGTCCATCCTCCCAGGCCTTGCCACCGGGCTTTCCGGTGGGGCAAGTTTTTTGCTTGCTGCCTGAGGCGCCCCGACCGGGGAATGCCGACGGGGTTACTCAGGCAATTTTTAAAATTGCAGGAGTGCCCCTCCTTTAGGGGAGGCTGCAGGTATCCCACTTTCCCGGCCTTGTGCCAAATATTGCCGATGTGGGCGGCAATTAAATATATACCCCATTATAGGATCAAAATATTGCAACAGAACGGTTGGGGTATCTGTAGTACTATGTGTTTTCAATGTGATAAAAACACGAGCGAAAGGTTTTAATCGAGGTAAACAGTTTGTGTGTGTGTGTGTGTGTGTGTGTGTGTGTGTGTGTGTGTGTGTGTGTGTGTGTGTGTGTGTGTGTGTGTGTGTGCTTTTCGACGACGACGACGAAGGAGAGTGATGTAGTGAATAGTGTGTTTTAAAGATTTTAAAAGGGTAAACGTGTCCAATAGCTGACCCTAATGCCAAACGGACAAAAAAGGCCAATGGATAACTGTAGCCAAATTTTAACAAACAAAGAAGTAAAATTGAAAAAAACAAACAAACAAAGAGTCTGTGCGTCAATATATAAACATTCATATATTTTTCATATATAAAGCAGTTTAACTTCCAAATATTTGCGTCTTTTTTATTACAATTTTATCTGAAAAAAAATTACGGAAATTTATTTATAAAAATATGTTATATAGGGACATAACTACGTATCGAACCGGATATGAAACAGGACATAAAAGAACTAACATTTTAAGGTGGGGCGTCTTGTCTTGCTTTGCAGTCTCGCGTCGGGCACTCTACAAGTGTACTCCGGTTAACCAAGCTTCCGAGGGACGAGCGCTTAGCGCTCACACGCTAAGTTTCTTTTCTTTACCTTCATTGATATTTATCTAACTTCAAAAGCAAGCAGCCATTTTGTATTTGTATTATTACGAAGTACTAATAAACCTTCTTTTGTTACGCATCCCACTCGGCATATTTTGTCATATTATTAGACACCGTTGAAACCGGATATAACAGTTGGCGAACGAAGATGATTCTTTATCTCTTAACAGAGATAAATTACCATATTAAAAGGACTGTGTTCTATTCAATGATTTTTTGACGAAAATTTACAAGGATTTCGGTACTGAACACGTGCGTGTGCGACAAAGAACTATTCGAATTTTCCTACATAAAGTAGTGGAAAGTACGGATTTCTCCGATAAGAACTCACGGAAAGGTAATAAAATTCTACTTGAAAGATATTGAAGGTAAAGTGAACTTTATTTATATTTTTGATGGAAAAAATATTTGGGAAACGCAAACTGAATTCGAACCCGGCACATAGGATTACGAGTTCTTCGAAAGAAAAGAAAGAACTCTTACGATTCTTTTTCTCTAAACAAAACAGAGACTATTGTTATAATTTTTTCCCCCCATGCAGCCGTATTTTTGTTGAAAAACAGTTTGTTCATCATTGGTAAATTAATTATTGGTAAATTAATCATTAGAACTATTTGTTGTGTGAAGTTGAAAAATATTATTGTGTAAAATTACGTTGTTGAAGCAGTTTATTTTTCAAAATCTGTAGAATTACTGTTGCTAAATTGTATGAACTTTGTTGAGACATTTATTCTTGCAAAACTTGTAGAAGTATTGTTGCTAATTTGTGAAAACCCATATTTACGAACTTTTGTAGAATCATTGGTGTAAATTTTGGGAAAGACATTTTTTAAGCTAAAATGGAACAATTGGCTGAGTTGACGAAGGTGCTAACTATTAGCATTCAGGAACAGTAAAAAATGACACAGCAATTCTTAGTGCAACAACAACAACAACAACAACAACAGCTACAATAACAGCAAGAAATGACACAAAAAACTTTAATGGCACAACAAGAACAAACAAAAATATTTCAACGCCAAATGTCGACTCAACAAAAGAATTTGGAAAAATTAATTAAAACCTCTACAACTGAGAAAAAAACGAATTTTACTGCAGAGGGTATTTCAAACTGTTTGTCGGAATTTCACTACTCTCCCGATACTGGCGTTACATTTCCAGCATACTATAGAAGGTATGAAAGTTTTTACAAAGAGGTTTTCGGGCTGGCCGACGAAGAAAAAGTAACGCTGTTACTTCAAAAACTAGGTACTGATGAAAACACCAAGTATGCTAACTTAATTTTACCCAAAAAACCTGGAGAAAGTGACATTTGAAGAGACAATCAATACTTTATCTAGAATATTTGATAAAAGAGATAGTCTTTTCCACTCTAGATATAAATGTTTAAATTTACAGAAATCGGAATCTGAAGATTATCTAGAATATGCTTTTACTGTAAATTGCTTATGCGAATCATTTGAATTAAATGAAATTTCTGCGGATTTATTTAAATGCTTGATCTTTGTGCAGGGACTCACAGCACCAAGGGACAAAAATATCAGATCCCGGATCCTGACAATTATGGAGTCGGATCCAAATATAACTTTACAAAAAGTTACCAAGGAATGTCAACGTCTCATTAATATCAAGAGAGACAACACCCGCATTGAAGAAAAAAGCGTTTACAAGGTACAACGTGTAAAAAGTAAAGGACTTCTAGAACGTACAAGACCCACGAACAAAAGATCCCCAGAATGCACAAGGACCAAAATTGTGAATGCTGCGGAAGTACGAGACACCAAAAAGACCTTCTGGTTCAGAAATAGGATATGTTACGAATGTGGATTCAGAGGCCACAAGGGAACGTACTGTGACCAGAAGAAAAAGCGAAGGATCGACAAAGTGAATGCGCTTCGCACAAGGAAAGAGAAAAGTTGCGAAATGCGTAAGTATGTCGATGTTCATATAAATGGACATCCTGTAACATTACTCCTGGGTAGTGGTGCGGACATCAGCATCATAGATGAAGATATCTGGAGAAGGATTGGTCGACCAGAACTAATGGAAACCAGCAAGATGGCGAAGAGCGCGTGCGGCAAAAAGTTGGAATTCAAAGGAGAACTGAGGTGAAACGTGACATTTGGTGGTCAGACACGTAAGTCAAAAGTGTACGTGGTACAAGGAAGGAACACAAGTCTATTTGGAGTGGATTGGTTTGACCTGTTTAACTTATGGGAACGACCAGTTAATTCTTTTTGTAACAGGTTGAACACAGAGAAATCGAACCAAGTGGAAGGCTTCCTGGACGATGTAAAAGCAGAATTCCCAAGAGATTTTGCCGAAGGACTTGGGCACTGTGTGAAAATAGAAGCCAAATTTGAAGTGAAGAAAGATGTCACCCCGGTGTTCAGACCTAAAAGAAATGTACCTTTTTCATCGATGGACGCAATCAAGAAGGAGTTGGAGACTTCAACAGTTAGATGTCATTGAAAAAGTTGACCATACGAATTGGACCAGCCCGACTGTATATGTGAAGAAAAAGAATAAAATCAGAGTCTGTGCTGATTTCTCACGGATCTGAATGATTGTATAAAGGACCACAATTATCCCTTTCCGTCGGCAGAAGGTCTATTCTCAAAACTAAACGGAGGAAATTTTTTTTCCAAGATAGACCTCTCGGATGCGTACTTGCAAATCAAGGTCAATGATGAATGCTCAAAGTACCTGTGCATTAACATGCATAAGGGTATCTTCAAGCCAAAGAGGCTTCCTTTCGGCTTAAAGGTTGACCCTGCTCTCTTTCAACAGATAATGGATATGATGCTCGCAGGGTTGGAATTTGCAATGGCATACCTTGACGATGTCTTGATAAAGAACAGTAATTTGCAAGAGCACAAGAAGCACTTCAGAGAAGTACTTAAGAGATAATAGAGGTGTTTGGTTTCAGATTGAGTCCGGAGAAATGCAATTTCTTCATGGAAAGGATCAAATACCTGGGTCAAATAATTGACGAAGATGGACGAAGGCCAAATCCACAACGGACTGAAGCAATCGAAAAGATGCCTGCCCCAGATTCAGTACCAAAACTACAGTCGTTTTTTAGGATTGGTACAATATTATGCGATATACATCCCTAATGTGCATAATTTGAGAGCTCCTCTTAACGAGCTACTAAAAAAAGGCAGTAGATGGAATTGGACAAAGGAATGTGAATCTGCTTTCCAGAAAATTAAGAAATGTCTACTGTCAGATCTGGCGTTAGCGCATTTCGATCCAGAAAAGGAGATAGTACTAGCAACGGACGCCAGTGATTACGGAGTTAGTGCTGCATTACTCCATAAGTATGAGGATGGAACAACAAAAGCAATCGCTCACGCGTTAAGAACTTTGATTGCAGCTGAGAAAAACTACAGCCAGATTGAAAAGGAGGCTCTCTCGATAATATTTGGAGTCAAAAAGTTTAACCGTTTTCTCCATGGACGAAACATCATATTACAGACAGATCATAAACCGCTAATCACGATATTTGGATCGAAGAAAGGCATCCCTACGCATACCGCAAATCGACTACAGCGATGGGCTGTAACTCTCTTAAACTATCAGTTTAAGATGGAGCATGTGTCATAAAAAAATCTAGGACACGCGGATGCACTGTCAAGGTTGATTCTAAAAGGAAATGAAAGTTTCGAAGAGAAGGTAATTGCAGCTCTTAAAGATGAAAGCGAATGCTCAAATTCAATGTGCAATATGATCTGTGAACTCCCAGTTACTCAAGAAGAGATTAAAAGAGAAACTGCAAAAGACGTTTTCATAAAGAAAATGAAAAATCAAGTAGGACGAACGGAAAGAAATAAAAAGGCCAAATTACACCTTTTTCCATTTGCGAAGATGTACTCATGTATGCTGATAGAATCGTAATTCCAGAGGTATTACGAAGAAAAATGCTAAAGGAATTTCACACAGGTCATCCTGGAATTTCAAGGGTGAAATCCATAACTAGAGGTTACGTGTATTGGGCTGGTGTTAATAAAGGGGTGGAAAAATGTGTCAAAGTGTGCAAAGGATGTCAGTTAGCAGCCCGAGATCCCCCGGTAAAATCGACCCCGTGGCCGAAGACGGACTTGCCCTGGTCACATCTGTATATTGCGTGTGCCGGATCCTTAAATGTTTTTTTTTTACTTAATTGTAGTGGACTCTTTCTCCAAATGACCGGAGATATTCAAGATCAGACATCCAACATCAAGAAACACTTGACGAAATTTTCAGCCGGTTTGGTGTACCAAAGACCATAGTGAGTGACAATGGTACAGCATTCACAAGTTACGAATTTAAAGAATTCTACAACTCACTGGATATAAAACACATCACGACACCTATTTACCATCTTGGGTCGAATGGGTTGGCAGAGAAATTTGTGGGCACGTTTAAGCGAGCATTAAAGAAAAACATGAACATTGACACAAATGAGCGAACAATACAAACATTTCTAGCGATCTACAGAGTAACCCCAAATCCAAACAATGATGCAAATTCCTCCCCTGCAGAACTTATGTTCGCCAGAAAAATTAGATCCATTTTAGATAGACTCCTACCGGATAAAAGAAAGTTGCTAGAAAAGAAAACTTTAATGTAAACTGCTATTCCCCAGGAGATAAAGTTTATTTTAAAAATTTCAAAATGGGAAAAAATCATTGGGTGGACGGTATCATCAAGAAAAGAATTGGAAACATGGCCAAAGTTTTGTCTGTAAAAGACATATTAATCAAATCCGTTCCAGAATTTCGGAAAATACAGAGGAAATCCCAATGGAAACTTGTGTGACACATTTGACATTCCAAAACCGGTGTGTATACACGGACGCATGAATGTATCCCCTGAGCCTATCATACGGGCTAGACAGAATTTTTACCGCAGGAAACTCTGACTAAAAGGAAAAGCACACGTAAAAGGAAAGTCGTCAGGCGTTTAAGCCCTGATCCTAAACGGAAGCGATATTAAATCTAAAATCGGGAAGATTTCAGCTTCAGGGGAAGATGTTATAAGGGACACAACTACGTATCGAACCGGACACGAAACAGGACATAAAAGGCTACCATTTTAAGTTGGGGCGCCTTGTCTTGTTTTGCAGTCTCGCGTCGGACACTCTACAAGTGTACTCCGGTTAACCAAGCTTCCCAAGGACGAGCGTTTAGCTCTCACACGCTAAGTTCTTTTTTCTTTACCTTCAATTACATTTATCTAATTTCAAAAGCAAGTAGCCATTTTGTATTTATATTATTGCAAAGTGTTAATAAACCTTCTTTTTGTTACGCATCCCACTCGGCGTATTTTGCCATATTATTATATACCGTTGAAACCGAATATAACAAAATATTTTGTTACTTATGTTAAAGTATTTGTAGAACAGGCAAAGGGATGCAACATTTCGTCGATGTGACAGAGGCTGAAATTTAGATGACAGTTCAGGACCTATATTTTGCAGAAAGCATGGCGCATTAATAAAGGAATATTCAATTGTAAAAAAATATAATCACGGAAATTTATTTATAAAAATATTTTGCGGAAAGCAGGACGCATTAATAAAGGATTGTTCAATGGTAACAATGTCAAGGAACAGTCGTCTGTTCTTGTAAATGAGTAAAAATGAGATAGGATAATGCGAGAATTCGAACCTGGGAAGCTAGGTTTGGAATTAAGAATTCCGATCATAAGTTTAAAATAAATAATACAGAGATGTTATTGAAAATGCAATGCAATAGTTTAGATAAGTGGCTTAAAAAGGAATTTGATGATGCAACACTGTTTATGAAAATGAAATGAAAATTAAATTGAGGTCATCTAGATCCGAAAAATAGAAAATGTTAAACATTATTGTAAAATAGGTTAGTGGAAAATGAGGTTAGAGAATTCTTCTCTCCAAGCATGTGTGCACGATGCACGTGTTTTGGGCATGTTTTAAACAAGGTGAGACATGTCAGGCTACGGTATCGATATGCACGTTGTTTGGTCGCCATGAGTAAGAGATGAGAATATAGCTAGAAGGTAGTCAGTCAGAGAGAAGTCAGTCCCGGTACAGGTCGGACAGACATAGCTGACATCCGCCTTGGAAGCGAAGATTAGAAGGAAATAATGTAGAAACTTTGAATTCCTTGATACGAAGCCATTGACCGGTCGAATGGAATAAACGAACATCATATTTTTGTAACTGTCGTCTTCGTGTTATGTCATTAAACAAAAAAGGTATTGTAAATTTGTATTATAAGAACTTTGTGTATAAACTCATCTAAGAATGTGTATCTATCATTTAAGAATGTGCCTCCCTTTCAGTATCAAGAAATAATGAATGGTTCTTCATCATGATAAAAAACTAAGAATCATCATCTCAAAAATAATACGTGTTAAGAAAATATGTGTCAATTCCCATTCAGAACAGTATAAATCTATGTATCTCTTCTATCTATATATCCATCCCCCTCTCACCCAAAGTGTAATGCATGTCTCTATTACATGTACCCTGTCCCTCTTTATATGTACCCTGTCTATCTCTCCTAATATGAACACTATCGCACAAAAAATATAATTACGAAAATTCATTTATAAAAATATTTTGCGAAAAACAGGACGCATTTGTAAATGAAATAAAAAAAAATTACGGAAATTTATTATAAAAATAGTTGTTTCTCACTGCTTTTCACATTCACCTTAATTTGACGACATATATAGGTTTTCGGGTATTCTGAAAACGAATAACGCATGCAAAATTGTCGGTGGTCATACATAAATGTGTATTTTTCTCAATATGCATATAAGTATAATGTGAAAGACATGTCTTGTTCTTACCTTTGCGTGGTCCTCAGCAAAATTACCGACGGTTGCACGACCCCGCATTGAATATATTGGCGCTTGCTTCTTTGTTCCTTCTATTGTTCGCCCTGTCAGCGGGGGCATCTTATATGCGTTTGGGCCTGAATAAAAAGAAAATGAATTATTCATGTTTAATCAGAGAAAATAAATTTTAATTTTAACATCTCACTTCCACATACACACATACTCTCTCTCTCACACCCTCTCTCTCTCTCTCTCTCTCTCTCTCTCTCTCTCACTGTCTCTCTCTCCATGTATATATGTGTTTGAATATAATATATATGTGTGTGTGCGTGTTTGTGTTTGTATATATAAAGAGCTGGGTGTAGTTTGCTTGAAGCATTGTATAGTATGTAGTTAAATAGAATTGTAGAAGGCGGTACAATGCAGAAGTAACGAAAAGACACAAGCTAAAGCAGGTGAGATATTTGCACAGTGGTCACCTGGGAAAGTCGGTCTGGTGGTGTATCCGTGTTATATAATATTTCGAGAAAGATCTCTTCGTCAGATATTTACTTGACTTTGATTAAACGTGCTGTTGTAGGCAGTAACTGTACCGCAGCAAATCATCGCTCGGAACTTGTAGGTAGTATATGGTTAGAGTTTTTTTTTCCAATTCTTTATTTTATATTTCTAAATTATTTATTTTTATTATATCTTATTTTATTTATTTATTTATTTTTATAATAGTTTATCTGTGGTTCAAGCGTTTTGTTGTAAACAGTGACAGTATCGGGCTAAATAATTGTCCGGACCTTGTTGATGGCTTTTAATTTAATATGATTGAGTCTGTTTGTTTTTCTTTATTTATTTTTAATTCTAATTTATTTATTCATTTTATTTTTTATTTTTTTATAGTAGTTTATGTTTATATTGAGGAGATTTAATTAACTAATTTATTTGTGTTTCTGCATTCTGGTTGAGAGGTGGTGGGAGCGTAGACTTAGAATAAATCGGTTGGTCAAGGGAGACTACTTGATGAGTTGTTCTAAGGGGGATAATCGTTATTGATATTTCTTCCCAGTTAGATGTATAACCTTGCATTACTTTTTATGTATTTATTTATTTGCTTATTTATTTTAATTTAGTGATATTATTCTTATTCTGGGGGTAGTTTATCTAATTCGTTATGTAGTGTATATATACTCATTTGTGGATTCTTGTATCTTTAGTTTAATTATATAGTAACTATAATTATTTATTTATATATGCAATGTGTTATGACGAAGTGGTTAGAAGTTATTTCGAGAGTTTTTGTAATTCTTTTTTATAATATATTTATTTATTTGAGTTAACTTGGATTTCTGTTTTTGGTGTATTATGTCTTATTGTTATTTGCGATTAATATTGTTAGGTTTACTCGGAGAAATAAATTGGGCTATAATGGGCCATATAAACTTATAAATTTGCATGAGCCTTAAACCTGTAGCCGTGTAGCCCACGTGCTCGCACCATCTAATTCATATATCTTAGGCTTGCTATTTAATTGTTAACATTGTTATTATTATTAATGTGTAGTAATCTTGAATAGGGATTGCTTATTTATTATTTTGTTTGTTTATTTATTTTGATTTATTTTAATTTAATTTTGGATTTATTTTATTTTATTTTGTTTGTTTTTTTTTAATTGTATTATACAATGGTGGGATGGTGTGCATTAAGTTAAGAATGAAGAGCCTAATTCATGTCGGCGATTAATCTTGGGATGTAATTTGGCAATCAGGATTGATTCTTTGATACGAAGGTTGCCAACATTGCGTTCGGTGGCTAAAATATCTACTCTGATGGATGTGTTAGTGTTGCCGCATGTGTGAAGGTGTTTGCGAACAGAAGAGGCTTGTGTTTGTATGTGCTCTTTTACTCTAATGTGCAGGTGTCTCACTGAGATACCGACGTATGATTGGTCACATTTGGTGCACTGTATGCGATATACTGTGTATGTACGGTGGCACATGTTGGTGGTGTTCATTGGGCAGTTAGTTAGGGTGCAGGGTACGTTGCTTAGGTGGGTTTTGCGTTTTGACAAATGCTGTCGTAGTGATGGCCCAGTGTGTATAAGTTGTATGTCTAGACCCTCTCTGTGTATAGCTTTGCGGATGGCTGTTGTAATCTTGTCGTTGAAATGGGGCCGTTTTAGAAAGCAGGTGTTAGAGGAAGAATGTTGCGTGCGTCTTCTAGATTTATTGAGGTTTTCAATGGTTGGTTTTGGGTATCCATTGGTTTTTAGCACTTGGTTGAATTTATTAGTGCAGGTATTTTTATCCGCTTCGTTGCTGCATTTGTTGCGGATGCGCGCTATTTCATTCCTTGCATGGCTTATTTTAGCTTTATGGGGGAGGGCAGATTTATAGTGTACGAAGAGATCTCTACAGGCGGGTTTCTTATAGAATTTGGTGGATATATTACCGTCTACGGAGATCCTGAGGCTGAAGTCTAAAAGTGCCAGGGATCCAGAGCTGTCGGGGTGCTCGATGGTGAACTCAATGTGTGGGTCGGTGTTGTTAAACATGTTAAAAATTGAGTTTGCGTCCTCCCGGGAAGGTGTTAGGAGTAGGATATCATCAACGTATCGCGTGAAGAAGGTGTAGGAGTAGCAAGAGTTGAGGGCGCGGCGTTCAAGTTTATCCATGAATGCGATAGCGAGTAGTCTTGACAGGCTGGACCCCATAGGCAATGTTTATATGTGCTTTGTTTGTATGTGAAGTAAGTGTTATCTATTATTATTTCTAGGAGGTCATGTATATCAGTTCCAGTGAGGCCAAAGCAGTAGAGGTTACAGGAAGAAATGCAGTCGGTAATTCTGTCAATTGCCGGGTATGCAGGGACAGATGTGTAGAGGGCGATGGCGTCTAGGCTGAAGGGCGACGACGTCTAGGCTGAAGGCATATCTGTTGTGCTTGAGTTGTTCTAATGAAAGTGAATATCTATATATATATATATATATATATATATATATATATATAGATAGATAGATAGATAGATAGATAGATATGCAGCATATGTGTACTTTGACCAGTTTATATGTCTTTATACACCCATTCTGTTCAATCGTTGCACAGGGACCAGAGCTTTATGGCTTAGCATTGAAGTTCAAAGTAATTAATACTAAATTATCTCGCCAAGTGACTCAACGAAAAAATATTTAACAAGAAATATCTTAGCAAACTTTTGGCACTCCTACGCGTATACCTTGCACGCACTAGGTGTATCAGAATTTGGGGGGAATTTTTGACACCCCTAACGAATAAAATATTTTTTTAAAAACTCGTAATTTCTCTGTTTAAAGTGGGCTGTTTATTTTCTTTATAAAATATACTTCCAAAATAAACTATTAAAGTTGTTTAAAAAATAAGAGAAATATTATTTTTTATTTAAAAAAAAAACAGTGTTTACAAAGTGCCTGCGTGCGTTCAGGCAGCCACTTTTTACGTAATGAAATCAATTGAATTTTACGTGTTAAATATTTTTCAATTTTTAAACTTAAAAAATCTATCAAAATTTTCCTATTGGTTCAATTTTTACGATATTTTCAGGGTCAATGTGAAATGTTATGCTCTTTCTAATAAACCGAATATAATATTTTAGACAAAAGTTTTTTTTAAATTCTCCCATTTTGAAATGTCTATTTAAATTTAAATAATTAATTTATGTACCAAAGTTTTATATATCACAAATTGAAGATAAAAGATCAATAAATAAAATATTCAAATTTAAAACAACAAAAAAGAATAGTTATTTATAAATGTACATATAAAGTCCAAAGTGTAAATCCTTTTTTTTTAAACTACGTTGATTTTTTTTTTTTTTTTTTTTTTAGGTGGAAGTTTATTTTATCTTTAGAATATTCCAGTCAACATTGGACGCTCAGGATATTTTTTCTATTTCATTCATTGTTTTCTTTCTTTTTTTTTCGATATAAAAAAATATCTCGATAATGAAGAATTACAATATTAAATAAAAAATTCAGGTATTTCTTTCAGATATTAAAAAAAACGGAAATTTGGTGAGGCGATTAATCTGTGATCGGTCAAAATCCATAATTGAAATGTTAACAGTTTTCAAGTATGGTAGCACATAAGGATTTGAAATGAAATATGTCAAAAGTACAAAAGGGAGATAAGGCTGGGTGGCATATTTATGCCATCCAGCCTTATCTCCCTTTTATATTTATAATGCGACAACGGCAACTGATTATCTTTTTTATACACAGGTCGACCGTCGCAAACGCACGTATCTCAGCTGTGTTAAGATTTTCATTCTCTGCTTTCCTTTTTGCAATTATTACAATTTATATATATATATATATATATATATATATATATATATATATATATATATATATATATATACATATATCAGTATTTTCATTTATTATATTTTGACTCTTGTCACGACGACGACTCAACTGTTTCGTTTTAATCCTTTACCTTTGGCAAGGCTCCGCACAAGGGACTCGGACTTACTTGTCTTTAAAGAATTCTGCTGGAATCGTGAGTTCATTTTATTACCACATGTGTTTTTTTATTTTCTATAACTGATGAGAAAGTTGTACTTTAATTTTATTTTGAGTTTTTAAACTTTATTTGAGTAAAAAAAAAAAGTATTAATTTTTAAGGTAATTTCTGCACTTTATCGCCGAAACTGAAATAAAATTGCGTGTCCAGTTTCGGCGATAAAGTACTACACGTTTGTATTACTGTACACATAGATTCAAAAAAGTTGTCTAAAAACAAATATATAAGAAATAAATGTTATCAAAGGCAAGATAAATTACTTTTCTACCTAACTGGATAATTTTCTAGCGTTTTTATTTAATGTAACATGCTTATTCAGCTCGAAAAACATAGTGTTAACCGACGTAAAATTTAAAATGGCGCCCAGGGCCGACTCTCTCTTTCACACGATAAGTTTGAGAAAAGGAGTTAAAAATAAAAAATATACAAAATACTGTTAAAAACCCACCGCACGGTAACATATATTGAGCTAGTTTCTAACAGTATTTTGCCTATTTTATTATTTTTAACTCCTTTCCCAAACTTACCGTGTGAAAGAGAGAGTCGGGCGCCATTTTAAATTTTCCAATCGGTAAACATGGTATGTTTTTCGAGCTGAATAAACATGTTACTTTAAATAAAAACACCAAAAAATTATCCAGTTAGGTAGAAAAGTAACTTATCTTGCCTTTGATAACATTTACGTTATACATTTGTTTTTTGACAACTTTTTATGTGCACAGTAATACAAACACAAAATGTAATAATTTTAATAACTATAATTTGTTTGTAGCATTTGTTTTTTGGATTATTGAAATTGTTTCGATGTTCATAAATTTTATCTAATCTGAAAAATTAATTCCAAGTTTGTAAAAGAATTCTTTTTCTATTATTTTCAGTCTGAACAACCGACCCTTTTGACCTCAATTTGAAAGAATTTTGAAAACGCTGAAGGAAATGAGCCAGGTTTGAATGGCCACATATTTTATATGTTAGTAGTTAAACATCTTCCACTGAGGAAGATCTCGGAGTGGGCAACTAGAAGAAATGTAGAAAATGGTTTTCCTGTAGTTACATATTATCATGTCGCCAATGTTTGCAAACAATTGAAGAACTACAGGAAATATTCCTTCCCAACAAAGTCTGGAGAGTTCATTAGTTTATGCAAAAAACCTGTGTATAAACTGTTTCACCCAAAGTCCTCTTTCTCCAGCACTACCACCAGTAACCCAAGCAGCAGTACCACCACCACCACCAGTAGTACCAGCATCACAAGCACAATAAAAACCACTTGCGATGCATCAACGCAGACAGATTTAAAAAACAGCCACAAAAAAACTTCTAAATATCTTTCCAGAATTCTTTTTATATATGCAATATGCATAATGTGGCAACAAAAAATTAGCCATATTTGGTAAATTCAATTTGTACATTTTTCAATGTACAATGTAAAGGTTTTCAGCAACTACAGTGTTTAAGAGGCCAGCAGAGTTAGGTTTTATTGCAGACTATATGACTGTGGATAAAATCCTTAACTCTGATGCGAGTATTTTGAATTTTGACGCCACAATCAAGGATGGCGAACATATTAATAATTTTATGATAACGCCTGAGTCAACCCATGTCATAGCCGTCCAGAGTGTACCTGGTGGTTATGCAAAGGACTATGCAAATCACATCAATGACCGCATTAGTAAATTGGCTCAGGTATACTCTAAAATTTTTGGTGAACCTGCAATTAGCATAAAAAATAATTGAAAAAATTGGCTCGTGTTTGACAGACTGTCAATCACCGTACTGTAGAAATATTGGAATTACAATGGGAAAAGCAATTAATAGAGCTCAATTGCAACACACATCCTTTGGAAGCAATTACAAAGGAGGTATGTCTGCAATTAAAGCATTTTGAGAATGCTAGTCTTAGTGAGTTAGTCCTTAGTGGCAAGAATTATGAAAATGTCTTCTCTTAGATATAATAATACTTTAGGTTTAATTAAAGAGTTCTTAGGAAGTAAATTTTCAAGTGAGGTAGTTCCCAGATATAGAGGTAATAGAATTAATATACTTTTTCTTTTAGCTTTGGTTTACTTTACACATAGAGAAGACTTTTTATCATTTTTAAGGACTTTTAGGAATACTAAATCTTTGTACAAAGATTTAGAAGCTGCCTTTTCGAATGAAGTAGCATATTTAGAGTTAACTATTTAATGCATGGGCCAGACAAACTGCTGCAAAGGAAAAACATGAAGCACTACACGGAACCAAGTATGCTGAAGCGGCATACCTATAAGTCCTCTAACCCCACCCCATCCCTCCATTACCACATTATTGCCCCGCTCCCTCCTCCAAAAAGAGTAAGATCGAGGAGAGCATTGACCAGATCCCTGCTGGACAAGTGCGAAGAGAACTGGTACCTTGCTTAAATTCCAGTTAAGACCAAAGTCGATACTGATTTGTGAGATTTGAATGAATATACAAATCATTGAAGATCAATTAATCACCAAATGATATGATCGTGCCTCCTTCCCTAAGAAAAGAAAATGGAAAGAAGTCCGAAAGTCGAAGGAACCTTCCCTATTGAAGTAATAGTGAGAGATAGGAATGGAGATGGGAAAAGAAAATCGGGAAGAGTTAAAGCCTGTTGACCCTTCCAGAAGAGTCAAGGAGGGATTTCCTGGTGAATTGAAAATTACGATTTACAAGTTACAAAACAGTTATTGAATTGATGCTAAATACGTTAATTTAAATCTAGTTGAAAATAAGCGGAACACAATCCAGTTCCAAAAAAATATAATTCTAATTATAAGACACCATACTTCAATTAATCTTTCGATTTTATTATTATTATTATTAGTAGTAGTAGTAGTAGTAGTAGTAGTAGTAGTAGTAGTAGTATAATCTAGGATATAAAACGGGTTTGTTAAATAATATTTTTACAATACAATAGTCAAATTATATATATATATAATTCAAAATAAAAATTATCCAACAATCAGCTGGTATGGAAACCGATGACAGTCACCGCGGATTTTACCGTATATTTTGGATGTAAACTTTTACATCCTTTTCTTTAACGTCCCTTACTCTATGACTTTTAAATTAATCAATTTTAAATTCTGATTTCCCGTGTCTCACTGACTTTAGCAAACAGGGGGTATACCATTATAGCTATTTACTAATATTTTCTCCTCTGAAGATATGGTAGACATCGAAACCCTATAGGATAAGGAGATAAAATTTCTAATGTATTCTTTGTCTTACTTAGAAAAATAAAAAATCTTTGATATGAAACTCAAACACTTCACTTCAATTTTCTTTTAATTCATTGAATGACTAAAATGATTATATATATATATATATATATATATATATATATATATATATATATATATAGGCTTCGCTTGAAGTAGCTTTTGCTCGTGTAGAGCAACGCTGAACACTATTCACTCGCTTTTCAATCTCGACGTGATAAAATCGGTAATGCGACCGACTAGGATCTTTCGAATTCTCCAGTTTGAAAAAATATGTTGCTCAGAAGAACAAGATATTTTTTCGAGCAAGTTACAAGTGACGAACCGGCAATCACGAGCAATGCGTTGAAATCCTATTTCTGAAGAAAATTTCGTGATAATTATTTGCTCTGGAATTCTTGAACATTATCACGTTAGTCTCACTTACATAATTATATATTGGCTGCCTCTTTATTGTTATTTACTCGAATTCTAAAGTTGTTACGAGCTTGTATATTTCTAATACAAGATAATAAATCTTATTTTCTCGTTGATGAATTGAACAATCACTTGATTAACAGGACGGGGAGTTGATATCAGCGTTTGTCTCTGAGATGAGTTGTACTTACAGACTGATAAGCCATATCTTTACAAAAAAATTTTTTTGATGGGTGTGCGCCACATAACACGCGTTTTTCCCTTCACCGAGACGAAACTTTTTTTTTTTTTTTACATAGGCATCACCACATTATCAAGGCCAAGAGGCCACTCAAGGATAAGGGTTAAAGAGTGTACAGTAGAAATTGGACAATATAGTAATCATTAGTAATGAAAATTTGGTAAATTTGATAACTTATATGGAACGGCTCATCAAGAACTTATTTACGTTAGACTTGAACACAACCATATTGTAGTCAGCCGGAAAGCAGGAAAACGGAAGACAATTCCACAGGCGTGCAGTTCTAAGAAAGAAGCTTTGTTCATGGAATCTACGATTAGGTTTAGGCACAGATAAAGAGTGGGGGGGAATTATTGATAGTGTTTACAGCTAGACGAGTGTTTCTTGTGAAAGTTTGGCGAGGGGGAGACCATAGATTGAAGCTCAGTCGAACACTTTCCATGAAAATAACGATACATCAGAGACAAACTCGCAACATCTCTTCTGTGAGATAGAGGTTGCAAGGAGGAGAAAAGGACATCTCCTACGAGGCTACGAAGTCTATTTTGAACTCTATCAAGGCAGGACAAGTCCTTTCTAGCAGCTCCTGCCCAGATGTGGCAACAGTATTCTATCCTTGGACGTACCTGGCTCTTATATAGATAGAGAATCAGCAGTGAGATATTTACCGGATTGATAGAAAGATCCCACCATTTTTCCAGCGGCCTTGGCAACATATTTGATGTACGTGTTCCATTTAAGATCGGGAGTAATGGTCAAGCCCAGAAGCCTGTCAAAACTTGAGGCCCCCTGAAGACGAGAGCCATTCATTTCAATTGATGCCAGATGTGGATTAGAATGTTGATGATGTAAAGAGAGAAGCTTGGTTTTAGATGCATTAAAAGAAACCAGCCACTCCTTTCCCCATTGTACTACGTGCTCAAGATCAGAGGAGAGAGAATTGGAGAGAACTTAGTCGTTTACTGTCTTAGATGTGCTACCATAAATGGTAGTGTCGTCAGCATAAATGTCTACAAATGATGTAAGGATGTGATTTGGAAGATCATTAATGTAGATCAGGAAACGAGTTGGGTCCAGGATGGACCCCTGAGGGACACCGGCATTAATACTGTGAGCTTCTGATTTTTGCCCCTCAACTACTACTCTTATGAACCTATCAGAAAAAAATGATTTAATAATTGAGAAGACTTTTCCAGCTATACCATAGCTAGCGATCTTATGAAGTAAACCTTTATGCCATACCCTATCAAAGGCTTTAGATATGTCAAGAGCAATTGCCCTAGAAAGATTGCCACCGTCGAGAGATTTGCTAATCCTATGAGATAAAACTGTAAGCACATCTGCTGTAGATCTAGCAGAACGGAAACCATATTGAGTGTCACTAAGAAGGTTATTTTTGTTGAGATGGTTGATTACTTCTGTATTTAACACAGATTCTAGCAACTTACTCATGACGCACAGGAGACTTATTGGCCTGTACTGAGAGGGGGATGAGCGATCACCTGAATTCTTAAATACAGGGCATACTGATGAAATTTTCCAGGGAGATGGGAAACTATTCTCCTTAAGACAACGTTTAAGCAGTTTTGTAAGTATGGGTGCTAGTTCAGGTTGAAGTTTTTTGAGTACTATAATTGGAATACCGTCAGGGCCAGTTGCTTTACTGGAATCAAGGTTTTTGATTAGCTTGGCAACATCACGTACAGATATACGTATATCACATAGCGTGTTTTCTAGTACAGGAGGAAATATTGGGGGTTGGCGGCCTTGGTCGCAAAGGGTAGAATTAGCTGCAAAGTTCTTGACAAAGAGTTTGGCTTTGTCTGATGCTGACGAGATTAACTCAGGTCCATTGATAATAGTTGGGATGGAACACAAGCTTCTGTTCAGGATTCTGTTTGCTATTTGCCAAAACTGTTGGGAACCAAGCCGCTGCTCAGCTACTTTGGACTTAACAGATTGAGCATACAACTCTCTTGCGTTCTTTATTACTTTTTTACAATGGTTGCTGGCAGTCCTGAAAGCGGCTTTAGTTTCCATACATCTATTACGTTTGAAGCAGTGGAAAAAGTGATTTCTGTGCGCAATGGCAGCAGCACATTCTGGAGAGAACCATGGCTGGCTGTTAGGTTTTTGCTGAAACGTTTTAGAGGGTATGAAACGGTCAATACCTACAATTAACTATTCAGTCAGGTTTAATACTATAGAGGACACATCCTTTTTAAACATGGAATGCAGAGGTAGATCAGATATAAATGTACGGAAGCTATCCGAGTCAGCCTTAGTGTATCGATATACTGTACGATGGAGAGGTACGTCTGGGGACTTATTACATTTCATTTTTATCTTAATTGATACAACAGAGTGGTCGGAAGATCCAAGAGGCGACAGAACAGAAACTGAACATAGTTCAGGGCAAGTTGTGAGAAAAAGGTCTAGTAGGCTCGCATACTGGCCGTCATTGTCGGGCACACGGGTGGGTTCCTGAACAATCTGAGTGAGGTCATAGGAAACTTATGTTATACGAAACCTGTATTTAGGTACTTTGAGGGAACATAAGATTTATAATTGGAAAAAATGAAAATTGTATTAAAAAATCAATAATAATAATAATAATAAACGAGAATCATAAAATCCTATGGGACATAGACATACAAACTGATCAAAACAATCTAAGCAAGAAGACCGGATGTCATATTAATTAACAAGAACGAAAAGGCCTATCAAATCGTAGACTTTGCTATCCCAGCTGATCACAGGCGAATATCAAAGAAAAGGGAAAGCGGAGCAAATATACAAAACTAGCCAGAGAGCTAAAAGGGATATGGATGATGAAGAAAATCCAAATACTATCTATTAAAGTAGGAGCACTAGGAACAATCCCGATAAACTATAAAAAAATGGGAGAAATTGGAATCAGAGAAATGACTGGAAAGATATAACGAATATCAATAATGAAAACAACTGAAATATCAAAGAAACCCTTGAATGTGGAGACGAACATATATGAACCACATGCATGAGCCAGACAAACTGCTGCAAAGGCAAAACATGAAGCACTACACGGAACCAAGTACGCTGAAACGGCATACCTATAAGTCCTCTAACCCCACCCCATCCCTCCATTACCACATTATTGTCCCGCTCCCTCCTCCAAAAAGAGTAAGATCGAGGAGAGCATTGACCAGATCCCCGCTGGACAAGTGCGAAGAGAACTGGTACGTTGCTTAAATTCCAGTTAAGACCAAAGGCCGCTGTCAGTCAGAAATCAATAGTAAGCGGCTGTTGCGATAATGCAAAGTCATTTGCAAATATTATCGAAAAAGGTAGAGAGTACTGGAAACCTGGGGAGAGTGGTTGCCATTCAGCTTCCAGAGAACACCACAGGTTGTTATCAAGGAGAGATCTTTGGTGACTTGTGTGAAAGCTCCTTGTGAGCCAATAATAATAATAATAATAATGATAATAATAATAATAACTAGCAGAACCCGTGTAATTTCCACAGTAGTTGAAAACATCATCACATAAGCAAACAAGAGAATGTCCTTCAATAGAACAATCAGTGTAATAATAGTTCCGATCAGACTGTGAATTAAAAACTAAATATTTTTCTAGCTAAATATGGAGGTATATTATTACAAAAATAGAACTAGAGTAAGGCATCATTTTTTCTAGAGATTTTAATCCAATCAAAGTGACTTGTAAATCAGTTAGTAATAAGTATGTTACAATCTTTTCTTGATAATCTGATAATCTGGCATGTAAGTAATAAGATTTGATAGAAACATGTTGCATGTAAATTTTTGCAAATTTTTTTTAGTGGTAAGAAAATGGAATGAATCAGTAAGGAATACGATTGGTGGGATTTAGTTAAAGAAAAAATAAAAGTGTAGGATGTTGGCAAATGATATTGCAACGCTATATATATATATATATATATATATATATATATATATATATATATATATATATATATATATATGTATATATATATGTATATATATATATCATAAGATTAATATTCTTATTCATGATGGAATTTAATGTCTATGTTAATGTTAATTTGTTAGATAAAATAAAGTGATTCTCAGATCGTAAACTGCTTCAGCCATTTCCAGGACTGACCCCTTATGCGCTTTTCGGTTCTTTCTACCCGCTTTCACAATAATATGAGGAGAAATACGGTACTTGTACAGTATTCTACCTATATGAGAAAATAATGTAACGTCATACTACTCTATGATTTGATGTTATTTTCAGTTTTAAAAACATTTACGGGCGTTACAGGTAAGATTCTCTGTATTTTGCAAATGGGAATTGTACTGTACAAGTACGTTAGTTTCTAGGTCGATTACTGTACAAGTACTTTATTTCTTATTTAGAAATAAAACTACTCGATGATTTTACGTAATTTTCGGTTGTTCTTACTTTCCCGTACGTCACAGCTAAGAGTTTATTATTTAATATCATACTATTCGATGAATTTACGTGATTTTCAGTTTTAATCACTTTCAAGTACGTCACACGTAAGATGTTCTTTGTTTTTAATATGGGTACTATACTGTACAAGTATCTTATTTCTTGAGTCGATTACTGTTCAGGTACCTTATTTCTTATTTAAAATTGAAACTCTTAGATTATTTTATGCGATTTTCTATTGTGCTAACTTTTCTGTACATTACAACTTAGAGTTTGTTTTTTCATACGGGCTATACTGTAGAAGCACCTTATTTATTATTTAAAAGTTATACTTCTCAATGATTTGAAATGAGTTTCGGTTTTAATAACTTTTATGTACAAGTAAGATTTTATTTTCATTACAGCTAAGAGGTATTTTTTTTTCATTTTGATGAAATATTCCACTTTCCTTTTAAGGGATGTCAGGATGATAATGATCGAAGCGACACTTTAGTAAGTAATAATGTTTTCACTGGAAATACTTTGGAATTTGTACTAATTTCAACATTCCATATAATTAAGTAATGTTTTTACGTGAAATGCAGAGATTTCAAAGACCCCTGAACTAAAAAGCACAACATGATTTTACTTATTTTGACGTATTAATATATAATCAGAATGTGTTTTCCTAACAGCGACACCAAATTATTTGTTTTATTAGCCATTTTGGAATATTTCACTTTCCTTTTAAGGGTGGTCAGAATGATAACGGCTGGAGCGAATTAGTGTATAAATATATAGATAATAATAATAATAATAATAATAATAATAATAATAATAATAATAATAATAAACCCGAGCCAGACAAACTGCTGCAGAGTGTTACATGGAACCAAGAACATTTAAGGTGCATATCTATAAGTTCTCTAACCCACCTCATCTCCCCTTTACTACATCACTGCCCCCCCCAAAAAAATAGACCGAATAGCATAGTAAAGTTAAGGAGGAAGGAAAGACCGAGGATAGAGTAATGGTAAAACCTCTGCTGGATAAGTGCGAAGAGAACTGGGACCTTAGGGATGCTTAGTGCTATTGAAATTCCATTGAAGATACATAGCCGCTGCCAAGCAGAAATCAATGGCTAGCAGCTGTTGCGATAATGCAAAATTATTTGCAAATGGTGAAGAATACTCGAAATCTGGGGGAGACTTGTTATCACTCAGCTTCCAGAGAACACCACATGCTGTTTTCTAGGAGAGATCTGTGAATACCTGTTTGAAAGCTTCTTTGGAGACATAATAATAATGGACAAGAAATTGAAAAAGTTCATTTAACTTTCACTTTTGTATCCGTCTTATTTTGTTTTCAATATGCTTATAGCCGATATATCTCTGACTTTTTATAAATTATCTATGTAAAAATAGATTAAATTCAAAACTACTACGTTGCATTTATGAAGAGACAAATGGTGATTTCACCACACCATCGATCTCCTCTTAACACATTACTTGTCATAATTATAAATAACTGAGGTTTTAGTTAAGGAAAATTAATTAGATTTGTAAACTTCAAATTGATAGATATGTTGATAGTTCGACTAACTTGAAAATAAATTTGAAATCAACCAGTGCGTTTAAGGATGTTATTTTAAGCTTGAAATGCTTTGTTGCATTTCAATCTTAAATCAACAGACCATCCAATGAATAAAGCATTTTACAGAGATGATTGATTCAGATAAAGGGAAATCTCCAGTCTTTACGCTAATTATAGTTCCTTCTTTTTGCCTTCTTACATTAAGTGGCGTTCTGTCCATTGTCTGGAGTGACGTCCATAACAAAAACGTTATGATCGGCAGATGAAACGAAATGAAATTAAAAAGCGAGGTGAATTATAATCGTATGTGGTTGTCATCTAACATCAAATAAGGACGCATATTTTACCTAAGATGCGTCTATTTAATCCGTACGTTTAGCACATGGAAGTACTCTTTTAAACCAAAGCGTAATAGATGGATAGAAATACTTTTATTAATAAACCACAACATACCAAGGCCGGAGTCGACTCGAGGATAAGAATTAACGATATTGACAGGTCGTGATTTGAGAGATGAAGACCTTTATAAGAGGAGTAGGAAATATTGATGAGATTGTTCAAGTTCAAATACATATGGGAACGCTTCATAACAGTTTATAATAAATATTTGTTAACATTGGATTTGAAGACGACCACGTCGCATGTATCCTTCTGCGAAAAATTTCTGAAAGAAAGGAAAGTTTTTCATTACGGCAGCAAAGAGAGTTCTTGCTGTGAATGTCTTACAAGTACGAACCAGATATTGAGGGTCCGTTAAAATGTTGTATACGTTCTACTATGTTTCAGTTATTTTATGGACTTAACTGATAATTATCTATAGTGACCCCAGGTTTCTTCGCAACATTGATCAACTTTAGTTTGTGGTAATTTTATCGTCTTTTTAATATATTTTTTTATTTTGTTTAGAAGATGGTTTTCAAAAAATGTTTGTTTCTTTTCTCTTCCTAAATGTTTGATATATTGGTTAAAAAATTGCTTAAAATGTAATCATCTTGTTTATATAAACCTTCACAATTGAATAATTCATTTCAAATTTTTCTCGCAACGCATTTCCCAATTCTTGAGTTGGTCATATTTACCAATTTACAGTTGTTTGTGAATGCATTGCGAACACAAGGAAATGTTAAATTTTCTATTTAATCGAGCAAATTTTTAGATTCAAATTCTGGATTTGATTATGAATCCATCAAATTGTTAATTTTATATTTAAGAATATTGTTTCAATTCAAGTTACAGTTCTCACTCGAATATTCAGTCAAATCCTCCTCTACATGCAGTGGCGGACATAAAATAAAATAATGGATATAAGTGATGAATAATAAAATGACGCTCGCTGAGGTGCAAAGTGCAGAGACGTATTTAAATGACTTACCTGGGGTATTATCAGTTTTGAAGGTGTCGTTCTTTAGTCTGAAGGAGTATTTCGGTGCTGACGGCATGCTAAGAGCAAATGTTTTCTCTGGGTAGTATCGGTTCGCCGCTGGGACAGGATATTCTGGCTTGTCCTTGGGGCGTCTGTAAAGTGAGTAATGCGGTGTGCCGTCCATGCCATCTCGATACACCTTCTGATTCTGAAAATTGTAACAAGGACCTGGGCCAATCTTCTCTCGCTTCTCTTCGATCCGATATCCGAACGGATACGCTGGTGCCTTTACGTGGATACTGCGAAAATCGTGCATCTTTTGCCCTGTTAAGTTGGGCAGCATGTATATCGGACCGGGTGATGTGTACATCGCGCCAACCGGCCCTCGTGGAATAGTTAATTGAAAAGTCATGGTTTTCTATTAAAAAAAGATATGAATATTAAATTATTGATAATAAACGATACGAATACAGTATAAAGCAAAAGACTGATCGATTGTTTTCGTAGAATACCTTACAGAAATAAACGATCACAAAAATTAACAAAGATCCCATTGTTCCTACATCTGAGCTGGCGCAACAACTTATTTCTTCCTCTTAGACAGAGTACAAACACGTCTCTAACTTAATAGATTCGCAGTGAATACCAAGCTCAAGCCGGCTTCCTGAGTTTATTTTATAAGTATTTCCACGAAAACAGAAAGATGTTTGAGAAAGAGCGAGTAAATTGAAATAAATCTATTTGCAAGATTTCACAAACAAAAAAAAAACGCGTACTTGTGCATATGTGTGTTTTTTAATGCCAGTGAGCGATCAAGAACAATCAACAAAAAAGTATTTTGCATACGCGTGAGGTTGTTGGGTTTTCATTCTTTTCATCGCTGCTTTTCTATTTGGGGTTCTTACTCCTTGTGGTTGTTAATCGTCTGTTTAATTTAAGACTAATCTATTCATCCATAGAAATACAATGGAGACTTGCTTGGATTTCAAAGGTTTTATTTAGAGATAGGAGAAGAGACCAATCTAATTCTGATTACTTCTTAACTTGCTCGTTTTTCTAACGTAGTCTTAAGATAGTCAACGCACGACAGAGTCTTGAGGCAATATTCACTTAGATTCTCTCTACAGTTTCAGGTGAATCTCGCTTCTCTGGTTTTCCGATTCCGACTAACTAGCTCTGTTCCGTCGAATCTCAATATCATACCATTCAACACCTGCATTTCTAGCGCATTTTTTATAGGAAGTTATCACTCGGACCCCGCCTCAATCACGCTGGCTGCGGGCGGGTTTATTTTCGTGTCTCCAGATTATCCTTACATATATTATGTAACCCCCCCCCCCGAAATTTATACTAATTTATATTAATTTACATAATCTCTACTTACTGGCGTGAGGTCCCAAGATATATATTTATAACATATTATTTATATCGGCTTCATGAATTATCATAAAAAAAATCTTCCGGCGTTCGATCGTTGCTAATTTTGTTAATTATTAACATTTGTGTATGCATGTGTTTTTCTCATGGCGTGTTTTTTAGTTTATTTACTTCATATATTCTTTATGTTATATCTGTATGATTATTTTATGATACTTTCAGGAATGAACTCTCACGCATACACACAAAAAGTGACTCATATATAAGTAGAGATATTATTTGTATTTGCTAGGAGTTCTCATACGGGTCATTATCAGAGCTTGCTGTATGCATCTTCTCAGGTTTTGAGCTAGCCTTTCGTGTAATGTTGAGAATTTTTTGAACCAGTATGCCGTGCCCTGGTGCTCTCCAGTTTGCCATTTTTTCTATGGTTTTCTTTAGGGTTTCTTTGCTGATTTCATTCACTGTTCCTTCTTCGATTTGTTGTAGCTCTTCTTTCATATCTTTCAACCAGTCGGCATTTCTACAATGTTCTCATATCTAATTACAGTAAAGTTTTGTTTCTGTCGGGTTTGGTCATTCTGTTTTTGCTTTTCCTCCGTTCACATTTTGGTAGAATTGGATTTCATTGTTTTCAAATGTCCTGTTTTGCTTGCACTGTTCAGATTTGTATCTATATCGTCTCAATCTCCCGTCTTTTGCTTCGATTTTTTTAGTTCAATGGTATATATATATGGTTCAATGATATATATATATATATATATATATATATATATATATATATATATATATATATTTTGTTGGATTTCTGTTGAAACTATTACGATACTCAATTCTCTCATATCCACAAACACGGTATGGATTAAATTAACTAGTAAAGCAAAAACAACATTCAATAATAACAAATTTGTTCTCTTCTTCTCACGGAATTGGGTACTCATGCAGAGAGTGATCCAGTGTAACTCAGTGCCGGCCCGACGTTCCCCAGAACATGACGTCATTAGCCGGAGTAAGCCGAGGAAATTAAGCCGTCTAACATAACATAAAGCTAAGCCAATGACAATGTAGCGCGATGGTTTTCAACGCGACGCGCGTTCGCGCGAGTTGAAAATTCAAAGCAGCAGACGACAATTTGGGAGAGGAAGAAAAGAAAACTAGTAAAAAAAAATAAAAATAAAATAAACACACCATTTCGTACTTTCACGAATGAATTTTACAGCCTTAAAAGTGAGCAGCTTAAAACACCAGCCGGGGTCCTCGACTTTTGTAAAGAAAAGAATTACTGGCACAGACGAAAACTTGTGCATCATGTGGACACAGGTGCAATCATATTATAAGAGGAAAGGTAAGCGATGGTTATGCCTGGAGCTGTCAGGCTACCAAATGCCGGACTGGTAACTTTTTTGCCAAGTCTAGACTGACAATTGCCATCATAATTAAAATAACCTACTTGTGGGCGTTCGAGCGAGCAACACAGAAAGACCTCCAACGCGAATGCAGAATACGATCTACGCACACGATTAATAAAACAACGGTCTGAGGAAACAACAACAACAACATCTGTTTTAATATGAAAAAAAAACTATCCCACCCAGTTTTCTTTCAACTTTTTTTAGTTTCGGGTTTTTCCTTGAAAAAAAAAACTATAAAAAACACCCCAAAAAACAAAAATAATTTTTCAATTTTTCTTGAAAAAAAAAACTTTACAAAAAATTCCTTGAAAGTATTTATTTGACTACCCTTTGAACCTTTTCTCGAACAAAAAAAAATATATATAGCAAAAAAAAAGGAAAAAATATTGTTATAACATTTTTCTTTACAGTAAATAAAATTTAAAATTTAAGGTAGGTTTTCTTTTCTTGTTATGCTTTCATCGGCGACGTTCGGCTTAATTTCCTCGGCGACGCTCGGCTTACTCTAGCTGTTGTAGTCATGTTCCGGAGAAAGCCGGGCTGACTCTGAGTTACATCCGGATCACTCTCTGCATGAGTACCCGGAATTGCTTATCGACTTGGACTTCTAAGTTACCGGATTAAAGTAATTTCGGTTCATGGTAAAATCTTTACTTCGATATTCAGTCCTTGTCGCGCACGCGCATGCTTTCCAAAGGTTAGCTCATCAGAATAATGTCTTCTACCCCAATAGTTTATTCTCTCGAACTTCTAGACTTTGGAATTCCATCCCCGTTTCTTACTTCCCCGGCTTTACTGACATGCAGAAATTCAAGTTTCGTTTTCTTTTATAATATTGAAAAATAAAATAGATTTCGAAAACTAATAAAAGTGGCACCTTTCATCATTACGAAAATTAAAGAGAAAGACTTGATAGTTTTACAGACTTGCCTTGTAGCGTATTCTCTTCACGTCTTAAAGGAACTGAATTTCTTTGTGGCCGGACCGAAAAATTAAACTTGACAACAGCACGAAAAATCATGAAAGAAGAAACTGAGAAGGTCAACCAATTTTGACGTCATTTCATTGATGACGTCAGGTCATTTAAACGCATAGATAACAAACACTACTAAGTAAGTAGAGCAGGTGGAATTTTTTTCTGACCCTCGTGATAGAATTAGAATATGATGGCTCTACTGTTTTTTCTCAGTATTCAAAGAGTCATCCCCTCGTGAATTATATCATCGTTTCGAGTTTGCGAGGGGATAAGTCGATTGCTACTGAGGAATGTCGACGAATCCGATCTAGGCAATTTTAAATCCACGTAAAGTTCAAATTTTGTTATAAAGAGCTCTCTTGGGGAAGTTGATACATACATGTATAAAAAATTGTTGATATATATATATATATATATATATATATATATATATATATATATATATATATATATATATATATATATATAAAATTATATGTATAAAATTAAAGCTGGTGCCTTAATCTGAAGAGATTTTCCTTTTAGATTAAGGCAATGTTTTATGGGAAATTTTGAGCGGCCATAAATGTGTATATGGCCATACGACACAATCAACCTGCATAATGTCAAAGGCATCTCTTCGTGAGAAACAGTAGTTAGAAGAGATAGAAACCTCAAATGTTTCTGTTGAAAGCAATTTCTTTTACTCCTGACTTTTTTATATCTATTTCTCATCTAGATGTGGTATTCATCTTAAGTCGAAACTATACTATTACCTTCCTTAATATTGTACTATTGTACTTGTAATACGCCATTCAGTTTACTATACTATTTTAGACTAATGTAGTCTCTTTTAATTCTCACTTTAGTAGGAGGAATATAGTGTAGTATTTGTTCTGCTGTTATGAACCGATCATCTCAGGCGTTACCTCCTCATTGAAGTGTAGTATACTACATGTTCGTTCGCCATGATATCATCCTTTCAGACGTTACCTCCTTTTTTTTTGGGGGGGGGGTTAGTGTAGTATTTGTTCTATGATCATAAGACCACCCCTCAAGTATTACCTCCTCCTTTCAGGGAGAATGATGTATTCTATTTGTATTGTTGTCGGGAGACTATCATCCCAAGCATTATACCCTGGGAATAATGTTGTATATGTTTCTTAATTATAATATCTTCACGCCTTAACATGCCTCCATTTGATCGCATATTATTGTTGAGGAAATAGAGGTATTATATTAGCAAGATATGTCTACTGAACTGTGCTCTCAGACAATACCATTTACTATAATCAATTTTCCGTCACACTTACGTTGTGACCACCATAATAACGTAGTCACTCAATGGGTTGAGCTATGTAAAATGATAATTTGGTTTTGAGATGAAAGTTACCGAAATAATTATTTAACTTCATAAATAGACAAAGATCAATTCATTCAACCAAAAGTTACCATACTTTATTCTGTGGATTTAGCGATTTACCACATAACAAATAATGACAGCAAAGTTCATGTTTCTTTATTATTTTTTGTTTAACCCAAACAAAGGACAATGCCACTTGAACGTAAGGGCCTACTATTTGAGATCAAATCTACAGGAACATTATGTAGGGAGTTGAGAAGCGAAATGTCTGTTGACATTACATTTTAAATTCTGTGTACACCCGGAGAAGCAAGAGACGGGGGTGAAATTCTAAAGCCTAGAAGTTCGAGGAAATAAACTATCAGAGTAGAAGGCTTTCTACAATGTATGAGGTGGGATTTTGCTGCTTGTTGGGGTTGTCAGTTATATTTATGTTGAGACAAGTGCTTTGAGTTCTTCAGAGAACATCTCATTAAAATAGTTACAAAATAAGCACAGGGATGCAATATTTCGACAACTGGACAAAGGTTGAAGTTTGGTTGGTAGTCTGAGACATATCAGGTTGAAGACATTTTTTGGGAGACACTGTCTAAGAGTGAAGGACTGGTGGCAGATGAATCAGACCAGATGTTGAAACAATATTCCATAAATGGGCAAAAATGGCTTTGTAGAAATATAGGATACTCACAGGTGTGAGTAATTTTCTCGCACGATAAAGAGAGCCAACCTTCTTTGCAGCAGCCTTGGCAATGTCCTCAATGTATTTGTTTCAATTCATGTTGTCTGTGAATTTTAAGCCGAGGAGTTTGAATGAAGTGCTTTCGGGAAAGTATTATTAGTCATGGCAATCAGTGGTTGAAAAGGTAATTGTTAAAGGAAACAAGTTTAATCTTAGCAGCATCCAATGTTACCATCCTTTTACGCCCACGTTCCACTACAGACTTTCTCTAAGATTTCAACCATTGATACGTGGTCATTCGTTGTCACCCTCGTGTCTGTTATAAAGTATGGTGTCATCAGCAAATATATTCATCTCAAATACAATTTACTGAGGCAGGTCATTTATGAATATCAAGAATGATAAAAGTCCAAAGATGTGGCACACTCGCATTTATAACATGTTGTTTTGACGTACGAATAACGACAACCTGGGTTTTTCTTTTGTCTAAGGAAGATTTGATCATATTTAGTATTCGTCAAGTAATTTAATTTTCATGAAAAGATCTGTGCAAAACCTTGTACAATATTATATACATATATATATATATATATATATATATACATATATATATATATATATATATATATATAATGTTACTGCACTAGCCCCCCTGCTTTATTCAGTGCGTGAGATATAGGTTCAAGGATTACAGTTAGGATATATGTAGAAGAACAAGCTTACCGAAATTCATATTGTCGGCCAGAAAGAGATTTAGAATCTATGAGGCAATGAACTAGTGATTGATTGACATGAAATTTGGCGGAGAGAGGAAGGAAGCTAATATGGCGATGGTTGAATTGGCTAGTTTTTTTTATAAGAAATTATTGAAAACTGGTACCACATAAGCAATTTTTCAGCAGCCAGGAAAGCAAGATTTGGAAATTCATTTGTTGAAGACTTACGAGAGAACGGAGGCAATATCAGCGGAGCATTTTTGTTGGTAGTATAGTAGCGATGAGATGTCCATGCTTTTTTTATGATAGCACGAACATGAAAAGTTTTTTTTATGATAGCACGAACATGAAAAGTTTTTTTATGATAGCACGAACATGAAAAAGTTTTTTTTTATGATAGCACGAACATGAAAAAGTTTTTTTATGAAAGCACGAAAATGAAAACGTTTTTTTATGATAGCACGAACATGAAAAAGTTTTTTTATGATAGCACGAACATGAAAAAGCTTTTATGATAGCACGAACATGAAAAAACTTTTATGATAGCAGGAACATGAAAAAGTTTTTATGATACCAGGAACATGAAAAAGTTTTTTCATGATAGCACGAACATGAAAAAGTTTTTTTTTATGATAGCACGAACATGAAAAAGTTTTTTATGATAGCACGAACATGAAAAAGTTTTTTTATAATAGCACGAACATGAAAAAGTTTTTTTTATGATAGCACGAACATGAAAAAGTTTTTTTTTATGATAGCACGAACATGAAAAAGGTTTTTATGATAGCACGAACATGAAAAAGATTTTTATGATAGCACGAACATGAAAAAGTTTTTTTATGATAGCACGAACATGAAAAAGTTTTTTATGATAGCACGAACATGAAAAAGTTTTTTATGATAGCACGAACATGAAAAAGTTTTTTATGATAGCACGAACATGAAAACGTTTTTTTATGATAGCACGAACATGAAAAAGTTTTTTATGATAGCACGAACATGAAAAAGGTTTTTTTTATGATAGCACGAACATGAAAAAGTTTTTTATGATAGCACGAACATGAAAGGTTTTTTTATGATAGCACGAACATGAAAACGTTTTTTTATGATAGCACGAACATGAAAAAGTTTTTTTATGATAGCACGAACATGAAAAAGCTTTTATGATAGCAGGAACATGAAAAAGTTTTTATGATACCAGGAACATGAAAAAGTTTTTTCATGATAGCACGAACATGAAAAAGTTTTTTTATGATAGCACGAACATGAAAAAGTTTTTTATGATAGCACGAACATGAAAAAGTTTTTTTATAATAGCACGAACATGAAAAAGTTTTTTTTATGATAGCACGAACATGAAAAAGTTTTTTTTATGATAGCACGAACATGAAAAAGTTTTTTTATGATAGCACGAACATGAAAAAGTTTTTTATGATAGCACGAACATGAAAAAGTTTTTTATGATAGCACGAACATGAAAAGTTTTTTATGATAGCACGAACATGAAAAAGTTTTTTATGATAGCACGAACATGAAAAAGGTTTTTTTTATGATAGCACGAACATGAAAAAGTTTTTTTATGATAGCACGAACATGAAAATTTTTTTTTATGATAGCACGAACATGAAAACGTTTTTTTATGATAGCACGAACATGAAAAAGTTTTTTATGATAGCAGGAACATGAAAAGTTTTTTTTATGATAGCACGAACATGAAAAAGTTTTTTATGATAGCACGAACATGAAAAAGTTTTTTATGATAGCACGAACATGAAAAAGTTTTTATGATAGCACGAACATGAAAAAGTTTTTTTTTATGATAGCACGAACATGAAAAAGTTTTTTTATGATAGCACGAACATGAAAAAGTTTTTTTTTATGATAGCACGAACATGAAAAAGTTTTTTTATGATAGCACGAACATGAAAAAGTTTTTTTATGATAGCACGAACATGAAAACGTTTTTTTATGATAGCACGAACATGAAAAAGTTTGTTTTTTTATGATAGCACGAACATGAAAAAGTTTTTTTTATGATAGCACGAACATGAAAAAGTTTTTTATGATAGCACGAACATGAAAAAGTTTTTTTATGATAGCACGAGCATGAAAAAGTTTTTTATGATAGCACGAACATGAAAAGTTTTTTTTATGATAGCACGAACATGAAAAAAGTTTTTTTTTTATGATAGCACGAACATGAAAAAGTTTTTTATGATAGCACGAACATGAAAAAGGTTTTTATGATAGCACGAACATGAAAAAGTTTTTTTTTTATGATAGCACGAACATGAAAAAGTTTTTTTATGATAGCACGAACATGAAAAGGGTGAATTTTTATAATAGCACGAACATGAAAAAATTTTTTATGATAGCACGAACATGAAAAGGGTGATTTTTTATGATAGTACGAACATGAAAAGGGTGATTTTTTAGATCATCGAGTGTGGCTTCCGTGAGCAATGGGACATTTAGGAGAAGTGGTTTGTTGGGGTAAACATGGAGTTAGAGGCAAACGCCGGGTTAGCAGGTTAACCTTCTCGGTTGGCGTGCAAACAACGTCATAGTTATTCAGACTTGGAATTGAAGGGAGCCTTTCAATCCCAAGAAAATATCAAAATACAAACTTGAAGTTTCAAGTCTTACCATCGGTTACATTAGTACATGGCTCTATTATTTACTAATGGAGGTTTAAAAGAACGAAAAGGCTCTTCAGTGATTGAATGCAGTTTGTGGCACGGACAGTTTGTGATGATATTCATAACATCATTTCTAATTCGGCTTCCATGCAAATAATTACTTTTCATCTACCGAACACGTTACCAAAGGATAATTTACCTGCGGGCTACAAGCATAGTAATCAGAAAATTCAATATCAACAAATTCTCATCATATGGCTTCCCCATACTCATCAAATTTTATTCATTTTATTCGTTCTCAATATTTGAATATTCTTCATCATTGAACTGATAATCTATCTTTCTGATTAACTCTTACATCGAGTGGATTTTTTGGCTTAATAAATCGTAATAAATTACCAGTTGAATAAATAAATAAAATTATTTTCAAGAACAGCAATTGTTACGACCGCTGCTGCTACTGCTTTGAAACAAAAATATAATTATTTATTAAACTTTTGTGATGCTGTAATAGATGACATCATAAAAATGGTAACTTTTGGCAATGTTTGAACAGCGATTATTTTCTAACATAATTTATTTTCAATTATTTCTTTCTTAATGAAAATCAAACATTTCATTTCACTAATCTTGCGTGTCCTTGTGTCTGCTCATTGTCTGCTTCACGTTAAAATTCGACCCTTTATCGGGTGATTAGTGAATTGAGAAAAATAAAACATTGCACAAACTATAACTCAGTGTGAAAAGAAGGGGGTACAATTAACAAAAGTTTATCATGATCAAAGGATACAAGCATTAACGTATTATGAAAAGGGGAGGATACAACGAATAACTCTGTGCCATTTAGAGATTAAACTTGCAAGAAATACCTAACTTTTCCTTACTAACCCTAAGTCAGTGGATATGTGTCTTATTGCATGAAATATTGTTTTGTTTTTTTTGCAATAAAGAAATTTCGTTTATAATATGCTTTTGTCATAATTTAACATATGTTTATCAGTTAAAAATTATGAATTTCTTTTGATTTGAAAAATGAATAGTACGGCCTTATGAAATTATAAAAGCCTGTAATATAGATGTTACTATAACCCCAATATTTAGGACAGTTATCCGTTCGAAACATAATAAATATTTTTATATGAAATAAAAATCAACAACTTTTATAAATATCTGTCATGCACCTTTACAAATCTTTCTCCTGCAAAATTTTCCTTTCCCTTTCTTTTAGTAGAATCTAGTGAGGCTCGATCATCCCAAGTTTCTGAGAAAATGGAAGAATGCAAGCAACTCATACTCCCACTTTTAAAGTCCATCTAAACGTATTATTTGATTTTTGATTAGCTATAAATATGAAAAGTAATATTTAGTAAGAATCAAAATTATGTATAATGAATATGTTCGCATTCGTTCATATCTATGAAGAAGCATCCTCACAGCAACGTTACGAGCAAGAAATGTTCTTTAAGGACGTAAATAATTGTGTTTACAACCAAACACTGGAATGAACGAAATATTTTATATGAATGAACGAAATATTTTATATGAATGAAAAATATAATACCCGCTTTACTTTATCCCTATACCCCTGCCCGGGTGGCAATACGAAAAATTTGAAAACCGTGTGTGCGCAGTTGGCATAACAAAACCGTTAAATGTCAAGTTATGGTGTAATGAACTGTTAAAATCGATATCGACAACATTCTAATCTGACAGCATTCCTTCATGAGTGAGAGTATCTCAGGTGATAAACTCACTTTCTCCGAAAAGAGGTAATAATGTGCAGTGACTTTTAGATCTCTAATGAATTTTCCATAACATGAGAATGCAATGTTTCTTTATATCCTATGTTACATCCCTGGTCCGTGTTTAAATGAGCAGCAGTACTTTTAATGTCAGCACACCGACTACCTGCACCAAAGCTTAAAAGAAGGGGAGAGCATTTACCACCAGAGACGACTACGCGATTGGTCCCCAATCCAGTCGAGTGTGAGCGAATTTCATCGCCTATCGAGTTTCCCCGAGTTTAATTAAAACAACGAAAAGCGAGTATGCAAAAAGACCGTAAAAAAGAAAAATTCAACATGATATAATGAGGAGGTCGGAAGCAGAAATATAGTTTATATATATATTTATATTTTCCCGTTTTATATGGACTTTATTTATCCTTTTTCTGTATAAAACAAGTAAACAAACAAACAAAAACATATAATCCATGATAGTGATAACGCAAAAGTCTCTTTGATGAGGAAACAGAGAAGGGAAATTCACAAACCTTCATGGCTAACTCATAATCAACCGTATAAATGTTTTTAAGGCATCATCTTTTTTTCTTTGTCTTCCCGCCGTTTATTCCACCAGCCAATCAAAACGAAATCATCGCCTTTCCTCGCCAAAACATTCCAACCCCGACTAATTCTTTTTCTTTATTTTTTTTCCTCCTTCTCCCGCTTCCCGACCATAGACTTACGTCCTCTGTGACTTGCGTCCACTTTGAGGGCTCCGTTTTCTTCCCACGGCCTTTGGACCCTGACACCTAAAACTAACTTCAGTTCAGATAGCTACGTCTTCCATCAGAACCCCACTCTTGCACACAAATCCAAGATGTCCCAAGTATGGCTGCATAAAAATGTTCTTGTCACTGCTCGCCGGACTTGTGGCCGCCTTCATAATTCGACTGTAATTCCACTGACTATTTCTTCTAGGTGATCATAGAGGTCGGGACTAACAATAATCCCACAACACGGTTAACCCTAAAGGGTGAATGGCTGTTTGTGTTTTAGTTAACTTTTACACAGCGATTTTGAACGCCATTTTCAATTTTAGCAAATTGGCAAACAAACGCAGATTATTATTCAATAACAAGTGTGGTGTATACCGAAAATTGATCTTACTAGAGGAAACATCAGGCCAGATATAGTATGTAATAATAGATTAAAAATAGACAATTTCCAATTTTTAGAAGAATAGTGACCGATGCTTGCCGTACATGATTAGCTATTCAGAATCAAAGATAGATTTTGTATGACAGAAGTTATCGATGGCAAACTTCAGGAAATAGGTTGACTATACTTCATTATATAGAGAAAATAAGTAAAAAGAAAATGAAAGAATCGCAATAAAAAATATCTAAATCTAGCTGATACACAGCTTGAAGAGAATACATATGGTATCAGCACATAAGGACAACCTTAACATTGCATTCAACAGAGCAAATGAGTCTCACGTAACGAATCTTGTTCTATATTACAGTTGAACATTACGCTGTGAGAACTATTTACTTATGTTTTCTATATATTTACTTGTTTTCTATATATTTACTTATGATTTCTAAATATTTACTTATGTTTTCTATATATTTGCTTATGTTTTCTAAATATTTACTTATGTTTTCTAAATATTTACTTATGTTTTCTGAATATTTATTTATGTTTTCTATATATTTACTTATGTTTTCTATATATTTACTTATGTTTTCTATATATTTGCTTATGTTTTCTATATATTTGCTTATGTTTTCTATATATTTGCTTATGTGTTCTATATATTTGCTTATGTTTTCTATATATTTACTTATGTTTTCTATATATTTACTTATGTTTTCTAAATATTTACTTATGTTTTCTATATATTTACTTATGTTTTCTATATATTTACTTATGTTTTCTATATATTTACTTATGTTTTCTATATATTTGCTTATGTTTTCTATATATTTGCTTATGTTTTCTATATATTTGCTTATGTTTTCTATATATTTGCTTATGTGTTCTATATATTTACTTATGTTTTCTATATATTTACTTATGTTTTCTATATATTTACTTATGTATTCTATATATTTACTTATGTTTTCTATATATTTACGTATGTTTTCTATATATTTACTTAGGTTTTCTATATATTTACTTACGTTTTCTATATATTTACTTATGTTGTATTAATATTTGCTAATGTTTTCTATATATTTACTTATGTTTTCTATTTTTACTTATGTTGTATTAATATTTGCTTATGTTTTCTAAATATTTACTAATGCATTCTATATATTTGCTTGTGTTTTCTATATATTTACTTATGTTTTCTATATATTTACTTCTGTTTTCTAAATATTTACTCATGTGTTCTCTATATTTACTCATGTTTTCTAAATATTTACTTATGTTTTCTGAATATTTACTCATGTTTTCTATATATTTACTTATGTTTTCTATATATTTACTTCTGTTTTCTATATATTTACTTATGTTTTCTATATATTTACTTATGTTTTCTATATATTTACTTAGGTTTTCTATATATTTACTTACGTTTTCTATATATTTACTTATGTTGTATTAATATTTGCTTATGTTTTCTAAATATTTACTAATGCATTCTATATATTTGCTTGTGTTTTCTATATATTTACTTATGTTTTCTATATATTTACTTATGTTTTCTAAATATTTACTCATGTGTTCTCTATATTTACTCATGTTTTCTAAATATTTACTTATGTTTTCTGAATATTTACTCATGTTTTCTGAATATATGCTTATGTTTTCTATATATTTACTTATGTTTTCTAAAATATTTACTTATGTTTTCTACATATTTTATTATGTTTTCTATATATTTTCCTGTGTTATCTAAACATTTACTTATGTTTTCTGCATATTTACTGATGTTGTCTATATATTTGCTTATGTTTTCTATATATTTATGTTTTCTATATATTTACTTATGTTTTCCATATATTTACTTATGTTTTCTAAATATTTACTTATGTTTTCTATATATTTACTTATGTTTTCTAACTATTTACTTATGTTTTCTAAATATTTACTTATGTTTTCTAAATATTTACTGATGTTTTCTATATATTTACTTATGTTTCCTAAATATTTATGTTTTCTAAATATTTACTTATCTTTTCTATATAAATCCTTATTTTTTCTATATATTTACTTATGTTTTCTATATATTCACTTATGTTTCCTAAATATTTACTTATGTCTTCTAACTATTTACTTATATTTTCTAAATATTTACTTATGTTTTCTATATATTTACTTATGTTTTCTATATATTTACTTATGTTTTCTAAATATTTACTAATATTTTCCATATATTTACTTATGTTTTCTATATATTTGATTATGGTTAATGCATATTTACTCATGTTTTCTATATATTTACTTATGTTTTCTATATATTTACTTATGTTTCTATATATTTACTTATGTTTTCTATATATTTACTTATGTTTTCTATATATTTACTTATGTTTCTATATATTTATTTATGTTTTCTATATATTTACTTATGTTTTCTATATATTTACTTATGTTTTCTATATATTTACTTATGTTTTCTATATATTTACTTATGTTTTCTATATATTTACTTATGTTTTCTATATATTTACTTATGTTTTCTATATATTTACTTATGTTTTCTGAATATTTACTTATGTTTTCTGAATATTAACTTATGCTCTTCTATATATTTACTGATGGTTTCTACATATTTACTTATGTTTTGTATATATTTACTTATGTTTTCTAAATATTTACTTATGTTTTCTATATATTTACTTATGTTTTTTATATACTTACTCATGTTTTCTATATATTTACTGATGTTTGCTTCATATTTGCTTATGTTTTCTATATATTTACTTATGTTTTCTATATATTTACTTGTCTTTTCTAAATATTTACTGATGTTTTCTATATATTTACTAATGTTTTCTGTATATTTGCTTATGTTTTCTAAATATTTACTTATATTTTCAATATATTTACTTATGTTTTCTATATATTTACTTAGGTTTTCTATATATTTACTTACGTTTTCTATATATTTACTTATGTTGTATTAATATTTGCTTATGTTTTCTAAATATTTACTAAGGCATTCTATATATTTGCTTGTGTTTTCTATATATTTACTTATGTTTTCTAAATATTTACTGATGTTTTCTATATATTTACTTATATTTTCTGTATATTTGCTTATGTTTTCTAAATATTTACTTATTTTTTCAATATATTTACTTATGTTTTCTAAATATTTACTTAGGTTTTCTATATATTTACTTATGTTTTCTATATATTTACTTATGTTTTCTAAATATTTGCTTATGTTTTCTATATATTGGCTTATGTTTTCTATATATTTACTTATGTTTTCTATATTCTTACTTAGGTTTTCTATATATTTACTTATGTTTTCTATATATTTACTTATGTTTTCTGAATATTTACTTATGTTTTCTATATATTTGCTTATGTTTTCTATATATTTACTTATGTGTTCTATATATTTGCTTATGTTTTCTATATATTTGCTTATGTTTTCTACATATTTACTTATGTTTTCTATATATTTACTTATGTTTTGTATATATTTACTCAATTTTTCTATATATTTGCTTATGTTCTCCATATATTTACTTATGTTTTCTATATATTTACTCATTTTTTCTATATATTTGCTTATGTTCTCCATATATTTACTTATGTTTTCTAAATATTAGCTTGTGTTTTCTATATATTGTTACAAATATGTGGAAAAAATATATAATTTGAGACAATAATTATTTTAAATATTATAAAAAAAATGTTTTTTTTTTTTAAGTCGAGAGAGAAATTCTGTTTTTATCGCGTTTTATATTATCGTCTGCTCTCAGTGGATTTGTAAACATCGGGAAAAAGAAAAAGAGAGAGAGAGAACATATGAAAATACAGCGAGGAGACACCTATAAATTGTAAAGAAAGAGAGAGGGGGAGAGAGAAGATATGAAACTAGAGAGAGGGAAAGCCGCAGGCATCCGCGTCGCGTATTATTGAGCGAGTGACGCGAGAGCGATGCAGGTACATGCAGTGAGAGAGGGGACGCCAAAGAGAGAGAGAAAGGTATACCATTAGAGAGAGGGAAAGGAGCGGCGCAGGGTGGCGAGTCAGTGACGATATAGCAGTCGAAGAGGTGGGTTAGGAAAGCGACAGTGTCGGCGATGGTGACAACGTTTTGTGATGCTAATGACAGCGAAGAAATGAACGAGATATTTTGACGACAGAGAAAACGAAAAAAGGCGATAATTAGGAAGGATAATGTATTCAATATAGACGAAGGAATGAAATTGTTTAAAAAGAAAGGAATACGATAGAAATATTTAAAACCCGACGCTGAGTGAGTCTATTGTTTATTTTTCTCTCTATATCTCTCTCTCATATATGAAAACAATAACAAAAACAAAAACACAAAAAGGTTGTCCTTCCATTTTGGAGTTACAAGCAGACGACAGGATATGAACTGTTTTCTTTTTCTTTTGCGCGGAAATTCTCTCTCGAATCTATTTCAAGTTTGTTTGTTCATCTAATTACACATTCTCTTTTATTTTCGTTACAATATATTTTTATATATGTAAATAAAATTGTATTAATTTTTCCATTGGCCTCGGTATTGTCATTTGGATGTGTTTTTCCTGTCTTGAGTTTATAAATGTATTTCGAGAAAATGGATATATCCCTCCCGTATCTAAAAACCCGGGAAAACTAATTTCTTTTAAATATTTTTTTATATTTTGTGTTACGACTTTTACCCCTAGACATTCCGGGTCGTAACAATATTTACTTATGTTTTCTAAATATTTGCTTATGTTTTCTAAATATTTGCTTATGTTTTCTATATATTTACTTACGTTTTCTATATATTTACTTGTGTTTTCTAATTATTTGCTTATGTTTTCTATATATTTTATTATGTTTTCTATATATTTACTTATGTTTTCTAAATATTTGCTTATGTTTTCTATATATTTACTTATCTTTTCTATATATTTACTTATGTTTTCTAAATATTTACTTATGCTTTCCGTATATTTACTGATGTTTTCTATATATTTACTTATGTTTTCTAAATATTTACTGATGTTTTCTATATATTTACTTATGTTTTCTAAATATTTACTTATGCTTTCTAAATATTTACTGATGTTTTCTATATATTTACTTATGTTTCTATATATTTACTTATGTTTTCTAAATATTTACTGATGTTTTCTATATATTTACTTATGTTTTCTAAATATTTACTTATGTTTTCTATATATTTACTTATGTTTTCTATATATTTACTTATGTTTTCTATATATTTGCTTATGTTTTCTATATATTTACTTATGTTTTCTATATATTTACTTATGTTTTCTATATATGTTCTCATGTTTTCTATATATTTACTTATGTTTTCTATATATTTGCTTATGTTTTCTATATATTTACTTATGTTTTCTATATATTTGCTTATGTTTTCTATATATTTACTTATGTTTTCTACATATTTACTTATGTTTTCTAAATATTTACTTATGTTTTCTATATATTTACTTATGTTTTCTATATATTTGCTTATGTTTTCTATATATTTACTTATGTTTTCTATATTTTTACTTATGTTTTCTATACATTTACTTATGTTTTCTATATATTTACTTATGTTTTCTATATATTTGCTAATGTTTTCTATATATTTACTTATGTTTTCTATATATTTACTTATGTTTTCTAAATATTTACTTATGTTTCTATATATTTACTTATGTTTTCTATATATTTGCTTATGTTTTCTATATATTTACTTATGTTTTCTATATTCAACCTTCCCTATCTCCTCTCTGTTTGCTGTTAGCACCGTTTTCCCTTGAGCCATACTTGTCTCCAAAAGCCGTACCACATTCTCAGCAACCTTCATCATCAATAGTATTTCACGTATCCATGAATGAGGAACCATGTCATAAGCCTTTCTGTAATCGATCCATGCTACGCTCAGATTCCTCTTCTTTTTCACATCCTGCATTATTGCTTTATCAATTAGTAGTTGCTCTTTAGTACCTCTCGAGCCTTTCCGGCACCCCTTCTGTTCGTCAGGAAAAATACCATTACTCTCTACATGTTCATAAATTTTCTCAGCAAATATTCCAGTCAACAGTTTCCACATCAATGGCAGACATGTAATTGGTCTATAATTATTGGCATCTGTTCCTTTTGCAGGATCTTTCCTAATCAATGTTGTTCTTCCCTTCACAAGTCAATCAGAGACATCTCCCGACTCTACAACCCTTTGCAGAGCAGCAGCTATAGGTTGATAAAGGCATGGGAACTGTTTACACCAGAAGCCCATCACTCCATCTGGACCAGGTGCCTTCCAGTTTGTCATCCTTCGTATGCCAGCTTTAACGTCATCGATGGTTATCTCAACGTTCTTCATCTGCTGCATTTTTGATAGCCTTTCTCTGACCTCTCCCAACCAGCTAGCCTTCTCATTATATCGCCCTTCGACGGACCAAATCCCACTCCAGAACTTCCTTGCATCTTTTGCATTTGGAATGTTGTTATTTCCTGCCTGTTTACTATAATTTAATTCTTTATACAACTGCGACTGATTGTTCCGGAAAAGGTTGTTCTGCCGAAATGCAACACTTTTTCCAACAAAATTCCTAATTCTTATACCACCAGTGTGGACCTTCTCTTTCCACATTGTTAGAACGTTCATCGTTCCCTTTTCCAGTAATCTATACCTCCTTTCAAGCTCGCCCATGGCTTTCTGTCCTAGTTTAACTCTTTTTCTTATTTCTTCGATTCTACCAATGTCTTTCCGCCACCGTTTAATACTTTCTTCAAGCTGCCTCTACCAGTGTGGCCTTCTATCCTTCATTTTTCCCCTTTTTCTTCTGCAATAAGCCAAGACGATTCACAATAACGTATGACGCTGCATATAAAAGCCTGTTAAGTTCCGTAATCGATATGTTCTTTCTTATGATGTTGTGAATTACTCCTTGAATTATTTTTACCTCGCTTTTCACCTTCCGTCTATCACAACTCTTCATACTTGGAATATCGTCTCTAAGAAGAACCTCTCTAAACTTCTGAAGTACTTCTTTTTCTACAGAAGTCAAAGTTCGAACTCCATCCCCACTTCTCCATACATCTGCTCCTTTCACTGCCTCAATTGTCTCCGAGTCAATGATCTCATCTGCCTTAGATCTTTCAAACTCTTTCTCATTACTTCCCCTAACCATAGGATTCCATACCTCCTCAGTTGTCCGCCTCTCATCATCTTTTACATTTCCTTTCTACATTTCCACTCTCTCAGTTCTTTCATCAGAGCTAGTTTCATCAATTTTACTTTCGTTATTCATTTCATTCCTAACCATCCATTCAATCTCTTCTCTTGCAATCATTGAGAGTAGGTTGTTATTTGTAATTTGCTTTAACTGGGATACCAAACTCGCGACACTTCTAGGTCCCCCTCCTCTCGATTCCCATTCTTCCTTCATTTTTCGGATATATCCACCAGATTTGGTACTTCCACTTCTTACAAAGCATTCCCACGGTACTCTTCTTTTCTCACCCGTCCATATTTTTTTTACATTTCCTGTTCCAACTCCCTTCCTATCTTGGTACCCTCTCTGGCAATTCTCACTCCTCCTATATCCAACCACATCCTCAGAATTTCGAACAGTGTTATGATGACGACAGGACCCACCCTGTTGACCATTGGGACACCTATCTGACGTGAGACCATCGCAAGATATTCTAGCCTCATTTACGTCGTTATTTTCAATATTTTGATTTGACATTCTCCCATAAATGGGGTTAGTGAATTTAAGGTTACACAACCCACCGATAGTTTTATCGAGACATAATTATATCGCCGTCGACGGACCAAATCCCATATTATAATAACAACAATAATAATTGTTAAGTTTGCTGGTTGAAAGAAGTAACGTAGAAAGCAATATAAATGACGACTCAACAAACAAAGGTAGATCAAATAAGAAGTGTATTAGGAAAAGGTATTTTTACAGCATATTTACAAAATGGTGTCAAATAAGAGAGTCTTTGCTGGAGAACCATATCTGCTCTCGGCGGCCTTCGTTGGCTTCTGGTGAACACACACTCAGACTAATTGAGTCTTCCTATTTATGTGTAATTACTATCCACATATGCAAATGAATGTGTGCCACCACAACACCCTCCTCCCAAGATTTGAAGTCGCACAGATTTCAATATCTTTTTCTCTTGGGATTTAACATTAATGGTTCATTAAACTTTCTTTTTCTACCTGATCTTCGGGGTTCAGGTGTATATTGAGGCGGTTTCAAATTAAAGGATTCGTATATGATGTCCATGGTTTCCTCCTCTTCGACTGCTGTTGTATAATCACGATCTTGAATGTGGCGTTTTTTTATTTGGTTCAGGTGCCTTTTATGTAAGAAGTATTATTCCTGTAGCACTTGAAATATACTCGATCTCCCGAGTTATATTTCTTTCTTATCATGTGTATAGTGTTTCGGACAATTGCCTGTCTTGGCAATAGTTTATCAAACGCTGATTTCACCTTTCTGGCAAACATTAAATCAGCTGGTGATATGTTTGACGGGGTATTAGGGTGCGGTGTTATCCTATATATTTGCAAAAATTGTTGCAAAGCTTTTTCCGTTGGTATCCAAATGGATTTTTTCAACGCTTGTTTTAACGTGTCCACGAACCTCTCCGCGAGGCCGTTCGATCATCGATGATATGGCAGAGTAGTGATATGCTTTACTCGGAACGTGTCACAAAATTCCTTAAAGTCTGTGGATGTGAATTGAGTTCCATTGTCAGTGACCAGTGTGTCTGGTACACCAAATCGTGCAAATAACTCGTGTAGGAATCCTATTGAGTTGTTCGTTGTTGGATTCCTGCAACGCATTACCTCAGGCCATTTTGTATAACTATCTACTACAATTAAGTAGTAATTTTCTCCTATTGGACCAGCGAAGTCCATGTGGATTCTCGACCATGGGTGGTCGGTTTTCGGCCAAGGTTTGTGTACTATAGGTGGGGATTTTGCCGCTAACTGGCATCCTTCACATCTATTTATTGTTGTAGCTATGTCGACGTCCATGTTACGCCAGTATACGTAGCTTTTTATTAGAAACTTCATCCGATTTATCCCCGGATGTCCTGTGTGGAAGTCTCTCAAAATCCTCTTCTGCAACGTTTTAGGTATTACTACTCTTTCGCTATATAATAACACATCGTTACATATGGAAAAAATTTTCTGAACATTTTTGTCATTTATAATTTTTTCTTTTATATCATTTATATATTCATCTTTATCAGCTTCTCTTTTAATGTCCCACAATGTTACCGGTAGTTCTTTAATGATGTTTGTTACCATATTTTTCACTTCGACGTTTGTTCGAATTGCTGCAATCATTGATTCTTCCAAATTATGTTTCTGTGGTATCAGTCTTGAAAGTCCATCCGCATGGCAAATCTTTTTCGATGCTAGATGTTGTAGCTGGAAATCGTAATTCAGTAGGATCGTACCCCAGCGCAGCAATCTATTTGCGGTGTATACAGGTAATCCTTTTTTTGATCCGTAGATTGTGACTAATGGTTTATGGTCGGTTTCAAGTATGAATTGTCTACCATATAAATATCGGTGGAATTTAGTCACTGCAAAGATTATACTCAACGCTTCTTTTTCAATCTGTGAATACGCCTTCTTTGCTGGAAGCAGCGTTCTTGAAGCGTAAGCTATCGGCTTTCTAGATCCATTAGGCATGATATGTTGAATGCATGCTCCTATGCCGTATGAACTAGCGTCACTAGCGACGACTATATTTAATTTTGTGTCATAGTGAGTTAGAAATAATTCAGATGTTAGTGCGCTCTTTATTTTGTCAAAAGCGGTTTGACATTATTGCGTTCAGTTCCAAGGTGTGTCTTTTTTAGCAGCTCATTTAAGGGAGCTCGCAAATTATGCATCCCTTCAATAAAAGATTGGTAATAATTTGCGAATCCTAAGAAACTCTGCAAGGTTTTACGTTATTAGGTGCTGGCATGTTTTTTACTGCCGCAGATCTTTCTGGGTCTGGACGTCGCCCATGTTTATTTATTATATGTCCAAGATACTTAATTTCACTCATACAAAAGTCGCATTTATTTTCTTTTACTTTAAACCCGAATTCTTGTATTCGAGTGAATACTTGTTTTAAATGCTCCTTATGTTCTTCTAGGGATTTGCTCCTGATAACAATGTCGTCCAGGTATGCACATGCGCACTCAATACCACTTAGCATGGTGTCCATCGCTTGTTGAAAAAGGCAGGCGCTACTTTGATGCCAAAGGGCAACCAGTTGTATTTGTACAATCCCTTATGCGTGTTGATGCATAGTATTTTTGAGCAATTCTCCTCGACCGGTATTTGTAAATACGCGTCGCTCAAGTCTATCTTGGAGAAGATATTACCACCATTCAACTTTGTGAATATTTCCTCTGGGCTTGGTAGAGGGTAATGGAAATCTTTTAATATGGAGTTTAGACCTGTCGAAAAGTCTGCGCACACTCTGATTTCATCATTCTTTTTCTTTACATATACGGTGGGGGCTGCCCAGTCGCTATGTTCTATTTTTGATAGTATTCCTGTCTGTTCCAATCTGCTAATTCTTTATTAATCTTTTCCAACCCAGCCAACGGAACGTTTCGCTTTTTTCTAAAAATCAGGCTGGTGTTTTCTTTAAGTTCAAACGAGGCCTTAAATTTATTGCAACGACCTCATTTAGTCATAAATACATCAGGGAATAATTTTTTAAGTCCTCTTTTATATTTTCTGTTGTTGGAGTAGTACATTCTATTTTTTACAGAATGTATTAATTGGCTTATCCCAGAGTCCAAATTTCTCAATTAATTCTATTCCAAACAGGTTTTCACTATTTTTCAATACGAACATTTTTAATTTCTTCGTAATCCCTTTTAATTTTATCGGAAGGATAACTTCTCCTTCAAATTTTATCTCATCACCAGTTACCGTCCGAGCTGATTTACTTGTTTTCATCATGGTTGGTTTACCCAACTTTTTCCAAGTATTCAAGTTTAGTATAGAAATATCGGATCCTGAATCCAGTTGTAATTTTATTGGCGTTTTAAATATTTTCGCTTTTATGTATTTTCGCCGATTTTTGCCTAATTTTTCATTTGATTTTGTTTGCTGTACTCTCTTTCTGGTGAAATCTTTATATCTGCCACAATCGCTTTTGTGTCCGACTTTCTTGCAAATGTAGCATTTTTCTTCTTATAAGGGCAATCCGATTCCCAATGTCTTTCTGCGCATCACTTACGGTTATATCTAGGAAGAGACTTGTTATATTCTTAACTATAATAATAATTATTATATTTGGAATATCTCGTTCCGTTTTGACTGCTTTTATTTGTATAGTTCTTGGTTGGTGTGTATGGTTTTCTAACCTTTCTTACATATGCCACTCCGGATTCTTCTATCTTTTTTTAATCCTTTTTTAGTGTAATGGCCCTTTCACAATCCTCTGCTAATTTCTGAAGTGTTAAATCTTGCTCAGATTCCAGCTTAGACAACACTCGTCTGCGTATTTCTGCATTTTTCGTGGAGACTACCCCTTGTGCTAAGATTAGGCATTTGAAATCTTTTACTGTTAGTTCCGCTAGCTTAAAATTATCACAGTTTTTTTATTGGCAACTGATGCGTGCGTATGTCAAATAATCTTGGTTGTCCATCTTCCTTAGATTCATACACAACCATCTCTTATGAAAAAGAGATATATTCGGATTAAATAATTCTTTTAGTAATTTTACAGCTTCTATGAAATCTAATTCCGTAGTTTTTTAGGTAGTATATAATCTACGAACTTGCTGTGTTCTCTTACACCCAACTTCCTGAGTAAAAGGCTCACTTTCTGGCTATTTGGCCAACTTTTGCAGTCCAGTTGAAAGACATCCTCGTATCTTGTATAGTATGCTTCAAAAGTCTTTTCTTCCTCCGGCACATAATTAAATGTGGCCGTGCTATTAAATATAGTTGTATGCGAGAAATTAGTACTGTCGACATTTTCTCGATTAGTCTTTAATAGTTCCAGTGTTTTAGCACAACGTTCATTTTGCCTTTCTTCATATTCAAATTGTAATTTCTTCTGCCTTTCTTCTTGTTCCCTTTGCCATTTCAATAATTTCTCCTCTCTACGTGCATCTAGCTCGGATTGCGCCTTTTGTTGCGTCTGCAAAAATTGCATTAACATTCTAGATAAATCTTCCATTTTTTTGTATGCTTCAGTAGCAGTAATGCAGTTACGAAGAAAAATTGTACAATTTCACATGAACACAATATCCGTACCATATAAAATGGCTTGTGTTACAAAAAAATTGTTCATAGCTCCTGTTTTCAATAGTAATATCGCTGCTCGAATAATATTTTCTCACTTTGCTAGCGAGTCAAGCTCATCCAACCACAACATAAGAACTGAGACTTTTGCTGAAACCACAAAATACGATTTACTTTTCCGTTTTAGGCATTTCCTAATAAATAACAGCCGAACTTAAGTACAACTCTTTCCATAGAAAAAAAAATTTTTCAACTCGAGTCACAATTGAAAAAAATAAGATGTATGGACTTACAAAAATTCACTTTTACAGTTTTTTATAAATTTTTTTTAAGATGTATTCCACGGGAAACGGCGTAAATCGTCGCTTTCTTTTGCCACGTTCGAGTTTTTTTTTTCTTTGAGACTGCAATTAAAGGTTTTGGTTTGTCTCTTTTTTTTCGGCTAGTATTTTAGTAAATAAAATACTATTAATCGAGGTTACTTTTTTTTAACCTGAATGTAGTTTTTGTTCTTGGAATTTGGGAAACAACCGTGTTGTACTTCGCGAGGAAAATATTTTACAGTTTTCCAATGTTCGCTGAATTATTCATTTTTTCCGCTTGAGTCGAACTTCTCTTTAGCGTAAAATCCGTTTTTACGACTATTTCGTTCGTCAAAACTTGTATTCCTTAGAAAGGTCAACCGTTGCGTTGTACTTCTTTTTTAGTGAGTTCTTTCCATTTCTTCGTCAAACTGTTATATTCGACGTTCATCCTCGTCGTCACCGTTAAGTTTGCAGGTTGAAGCAAGTAACGTAGAAAGCAATACAAATGACGACTCAACAAACAAAGGTAGATCAAATAAGAAGTGTATTAGGAAAAGGTATATTTACAGGATATTTACATAATGGTGTCAAATGAGAGAGTCTTTGCTGGAGAACCATATCTGCTCTTGGCGGCCTTCGTTGGCTTCTGGTGAACACACACTCAGACTAACTGAGTCTTCCTATTTATGTGTAATTACTATCCACATATGCAAATGAATGTGTGCCACCACAACAACAACAACAACAACAACAATAATAATAATAATAATAGTAACAACACCGACATTAAAAACTAGCAAATTTCTGACAAATTTTTTTCCAAATGTCTTCACCAGTGAAAGAAAACTAAATATTCAATCCAATCTGTCAAAAGAGGGGAAGAAGTGGTGAAGTTGATAATAAGGTTGGATTGACAACATGAGCCAAGTTCAAACCTTTTGGCTCCATGGTGCCACTTTTTCTATTGGTGTTAGAAACATTCACGTGATTCTTCCCGTGAGTACTTTATTCTAGACAGAACTTTGAAATCAATGTCAACAATAGCGCTGTGCCGATCAAATCGACGTATCGCGTTAATCATACAAATGTTCGTTGTTTGATTTAAAATAATGACATTTTCAGAAGCACGCGAAACAAACGCGTGTTAATCCAATTTGCGTGTACAACGATGAGTATGGTATTTCAAATAATGTGTAATGTGTGACCGACCAACGAACGGGAATAGCCTCATGTATAGATGTACGGAAGCATGAAAACTTGTTGTTTCAAACATAAGCGTGACAGTCTGACTGACGGTCAGAATGCCGTATAGAAATATTCGGACATAACTAAAATAAGCAATAATCATTATAATTTAAATATAAGCATGGCAAGTTAACTTAGAGGATGACTCAAATAATGCCACCCACGGAATCATTAATAAAATCTATATTTGTTAGAAATAAACTTCAACTCTGACTTGCCCACCAAATTCCAATATTTGATATCCAACAGGTTTTGTATAATTATTATTCAATGAAAAGCACACCTGGATATGAGTGTGCAAAATTAACAAAGACTTTTTCACACATTCCTTTATTGGCTTTAGATTGATGATTTTGATAAAATTGATCGCACCTACAGATAACACGATCACCAAAATGTCCTTGCATATTATTGAATAGTAATAAAATTGAGATTACGGGGCATTTATGAAAAGGCATAGAGCGGTTTTTTTTCTGAACAAAATATTGTATTGTAATAATAATTGTTAATTTTATTAACAATTCAGTTCCACTATTTATAAAATGCCAATAAATCAAATTATGTTTGTGGACGTACGTGAAAACTTCAGTGTGCAACGCAGGTATAGTGTTTTTTAAGGGTTATTGCGTGTACAGTAATCAATGGGATAGTATCGAAGTAATCGTTAGTAATGGAGATTTGATAAAGTGTCTTACTTAAGGGGCGGTTCATCAGGAATTTGTTTATGCTGGACTTGAAGACAATCAAGTTGTAGTCAGGTGAGAAACAGGCAAACGGAACAGAGTTCCACAGGCGTGCAGTTCTAAGAAAGAAGCTTTGTTCATGGAATATACGTTTTTGTTTTGGCACAGATAAAGAGTGTGGGAAATTTTTGACAATGGTTTCAGATAGACGGGTGTTTATCGTGAAAGATTGGCGAGGGGCAGAGATTGGAGCTCAGACGAGCACTTTCCATGGAAGTAACGATAAAACAAAGAGAGGCTCGCAACGCCTCTTCTGTGGGAGAGAGGTTGCAGGGAAGAGAAAAGGGCATCCCCCACTAAGCCACAAAACCTATTTTGTACTCTGTCAAGGCAGGATAGGCTGTTTTTAGCAGCTCCTGCCCAGATGTGGCAACAGTACTCCACCCTTGGACGTACTTGGCTTTTATATAGATAGGGAATTGCATCATTTGTAATTCATTTAGTTGTATAAACCACAGAGAAACGTAAAAAAGGCAATGTATTTAAAAAAGCTACAATGCACAAATCTAATATAAGCTTACATTCGTTTTTTATCTAATAAATTTTTTTTTTTCATCATAAATGTGGTTTGTGTAATCAACTGAATAAATGTATTAAGAAAGTCACACACGAATGCAACGATAACTAGTTATAATTCAGGAAGAGATGCTGTATAATTTAGCACTTGTGAGTAAAACATTGGAAAGTTTACTAAAGTTGGAGATTTCAATGGAATTCTATGGAAAATAAAAGTTTGAAAGTAAATGCTACCCAAAATAATGATCAGTGGTTGTAGTGTTGGAAAACTTTAAAAAGAAAAAGGTTTTTTTTTTGCTGTGCTTGTGAAAAAGGAATCGAATGCAATTATTTTTTTTGTGTGATACTAATAAATATTGGGCATACAAAATGTGCAATGGAATTAGTGGTAGATTGAAAGAGGATAATCAACTTGTATGCAAGATGTGTAGATGGATGAGAACTTAGATGTACAGATGGATGTATAGATGTATATCTAGATGGCGAAGCTATTGGGATTGTTCAGGAGTCTTCTTACTTTAGTGATACCATTGGAACCCAGGATGGAGCGAGTGCATGGAATAAATCCATGCTATTACTAATCAGCAGATGATTAACACTGTCAATCATGGGAAGAGTCTATCAGGCATGTATACGCTGTATGATGGTGTATGGAGGTGAAAGCTGATTAATGTGAGCTAAGGCGTGGCTACCGAGATAAGAATCACGTGACATGATGTAACGGCATCTTGGCAAAAGAAATTTCGTTACTATCATGATATATTATCAGGTTATTTTACAAAGGAGTCACGACATATAAAGGCCCTGGGGTCACTTGAGGATAAGAGTAAATGAGTGTACAGTAGTCAATGGAAAAATATCGTAGTAATCGTTAGTAGTAGAAAATTGGTAAATTGGATTACATAAGGAGTTGGCTCATCAAGAACTTGCTCACGTTGGACATAAAGACGACCATATTGTACTCAGTTGGAAAGCAGGAAAACGGAACAGAGTTCCACATGCGTGCAGTTATAAGAAATAAACTTTCTTCATTGAATCTACGTTTAGGTTTAGACACTATTCCATAGGCGTGCAGTTCTAAGAAAGAAGCTTTGCTCATGGAATCTACGCTTAGGTTTAGGCACAGATAAAGAGTGGGGGGAACTAGTGATAGTGTTTTCTGCTAGACGGGTGTTTCTTGTGAAAGTTTGGCGAGGGGAGGGGACCATAGAATGGAGCTCAGCCAAGAACCTGCTATGAAAATAACGATAAAGCATAGACAAACTCGCAATATTCCTTCTGTGAGAAAGAGGTTGCAGGGAAGAAAAAATGACATCCCCCACAAGGCTACGAAATCTATTTTGAACTCTATCAAGGCAGTATAAGTCCTTTCTAACAGCTCCTGTCCCGATGTGGCAACAGTACTCCATCCTTGGACGTACCTGGCTCTTATATAGATAGAGAATTGCATAAGCAGTGAGATATCTACTGGAAGGATCCCACCACTTTTCAGCGGCCTTGGCAACGGATTTAATGTATGTTTTCCATTTAAGATCAGGAGTAAAGGTCAAGCCCAGAAGCTTGTCAAAACATGAGGCCTCCCGAAGACGAGAGCCATTCATTTCAATTGATGCCAGATGGGGATCAGATCGTTGATTATGTAAAGATAAAAGATTGGTTTAAGTTAAGAATGTTTCTCTTCCATATTCTGAAAATCTCCAGAGACGCTAAGAAAAACGTTTTACATTCAAATTCTTAAGTAATACTTTTTATTATATTTTATATAATCTTTTAATTAAGTAATTTAATATTTTTTTATATTTTATATCATTATATAATATTTTAAGTATTGTTATTTTGTTCTAATTACAAATTATATTAATTATTTTTATTATATTTTATTTTCATTATATGTTATTATGTGGATAATTATCATTATGATTATTAATTATATTAATAATTATTTTTATTATATTTTATTATCCACATAATAACATATAATGAAAATAAAACTTCTCTGTTTCATTCATGGTACATAGGAGACTTATTGGTTTCTATTAAGAGGGGGATAGCCGATCAGCTGATTTTTTAAAATGGGGTATATTGATAAGATTTTCCAGAGTGTTTGGAAGCATTTTCTCCTTACGACAACGCTTAAACAGCTTTGTAAGTATGGGAACCAGTTCTGATTGAAGCTTTTTCAGCACTATAATAGGAATGCCGTCAGGGCCAGTTGCTTCACTGGAATCGAGGTTTTTGTTTAGCTTAGTAACATCACGCACAGATATTTGTATGTCGCGGGGCGTGTTTTCATACACAGGGGGAAATATGGGGGTTGACGGCTCTGATCACATAGGGTAGAATTAGCTGCAAAGTTTTTGTCAAAGAGTTTGGCTTTGCCCGATGCTGACGAGATTACCTCAGATCAATTGATGATGATTGAAATAGAGCACATACTTCTATTCAGGACTCTGTTTGTTAATTTGATTATGTCTCAATCTAGGACATTATCTTATGTAAAAAAAAACCTCTAGAACACTACTAAAACCAATTTTCTAATCGGCTCTTTCTAGAAATGAAATTATTTAAGTGATCAGTGAAACAAACAGGGGACCTGCAGAGCGCTACTAAAAGCACTAAATATAATTAAAGATGCCTCCAGAGTGCTATTAAACGAAGTGCGTCAATCTCCTTTCTTTGTAGTTATAAACATAAAAATAAATTCGCATAAAATATTTTTCGACTTCATTTCAACAAGTTTGCTAGAAATTGTGCCATGACGCTAACACCGTGACAATATTTTGCTATAATAAGAAATAATAAGAAATAATAAGAAATATCTTTTTCTATTAATAATGTAGGCGAGTTGTTTTGATTTTGTGCCTGCATCAAATGGGCATCTTAATTACAACGTGGGAGGAATTCGGAACTAATCAGCGAAGACGACACAACACTACTGACATACCACTACACCGTGGCTACCGAGAGTAGGTGGCCGTTGAGACATTACGACATCCTTAATTATGACGACTGGCCAAGTTTAGTGACTTCAAATCAACGTGGTGATTCGAAGCAATGTTTCAATTATATTTATTTAGATAACGAGAAAATACTCAACTATAGCTTGGATCCAACGGAAATTATCAAGAGCAACGTGTATCGCCTTCTGTATAACTTGCATTTATAATAACATTAAATACTAACTTTTACTTCTTCTGCCATTGGTCGGTGGAGAATGACTCCTTTCAGAATAAGGCAATTTTTTGTTTCAATCTAGAATGATCCTTTTGGAGAGATGGAGTTTTCCCACAGAAAGAAGCGATTTTAAGTCTAACTTTATGTTCGTAATGATGCAAGTAAATAATAATTCTCATCATCCTGGCACATCTTATCACCGTTTGGGGGTACCTTATCATATTATTATTTATACTCAGATGTTTTCTCAATAATTTGATTGCATAATTATTTAGAGAGCTGGTGTGAGAACTATATAAAGATTATGAAACTGATATGTTGTTTGATACGTCGTACCAATTAACGTCGGCATCAGATAAACACGAATAATTAATAAAATAAACGAAACTACTGGTTGGGCAAGTTTAATTAGAAAATCCTGGTGGCAATCAAGATCCTAATTGATGGTGTTAAGTTGCTGAAGTACACACATTAATTAGTCAGAAATGACCTTCAGAAAAGTAAAAATGATCAGCGTTTGTCAGCAACCTGTTGATGACGTCTCTACGCCGCGAAAATTATTATAGACTAGCGGGGCTACCCGGCGTTGCTCGGGATCGTATTAACAATGAGAAAATTGAAGTTGATTTTGAATATAATTGTTATTCTTTGGAGAGAGAAATTTTTAATGTCTATGTATCATTTGCTATTTCGAGCAAAAGAATAATTTACCTACCCTAGGACGGCTATTGCACATGTATGAAATAAGTGTACCTTCCCTAGGACAGGTAATTTACAGAATGTATATAAAATAATTTTATCTTTTCGGGACGCGTAATTTACAACACATATTTAAATATGTTCACCTACCTTTGGATGGGTAATTTATATATATATATATATATATATATATATATATATATATATATATATATATATATATATATATATATATATATGAAATAATTTAACATACTCTCGGCGGGTATTGTACAACGTATATGAAATAATTTCTTTCCCCACCAAGGCTACCATAATTTTAAGAAAATTGAAATCATTTTTAGAAGATGGATCAAATTCCAAATTAATACATAAATAAATTGTCTTGGTTAAGGATGAGGCAACCCTTGCTTCACCATAAGTTTCAACATTAATGCGTTTCTTTCCTTCCTCACTAACGGCACGATTATTGTAAGAAAAATTATGTCATTTTTAGAAGATGTCTCAGCAGGATTTTAAAATTAATGCATAAATAGATTGACACATAGATTAATGCATAAATAGATTGACACAGTTAAGTGATTAGACAACCCTTGCTTCATTATCAAATTTCACATTACTCTGTTTCATTTTTCCCCTCTACCGACAACAAATTTTTGGGGAAAAAGACGTCATTTTCAGAAGATTATCCAACAGGCTTTACAAACAAATAAACAAATATGTCGAAATGCTTAGTGATTAGGCAACCGTTGTTTCACCACAAAATTCCACATTACTATATTATTTCCCTCCCCACTACTGACACCATAATTTTAAGTGAAATGGTATAATTTCTTGAGCATAATAGAGCAGGTTTTCCAAATAATTACATAAATGCATTGACGCAAATGATGATTAGGCAACTTTTACTTTACCACAATTTTCAATATTGATATAGTTCTCTCCCCTTACTACCACAAACACCACCAACACATTAGTAAGAAACGATGTAATTTCCGGAATATGATTCCATAGTTATTCCATATTTTTGGAATATGAGATTGTGGGAGATTGCATAGTGACCCCAAAATGGACATTACTCTCTCCAACCCCACCCAAAAAGTGAAGGTTTGTTAGTTCATAGAGAACCCAAGAGAATGTTAAAAGCAAAATAATCGTGTCTTTCTACTCACCACTACAACTGTTAACATTGAAAATTCAGAAAAATATTGTTAATTACCCACAGAAACTGATAAATTGTCTGGGCTTATTATTTCATTACAAACACACCAATAAATTAACACACATTTCATTATCTTGGAATATGTTACTAATTTCGACAATCATTTTTCATAATTGTAACTCATTATCGCCACCCTTAACGAAAATAATAACTTTAATATATTATCTAGTTTGTTATTTCATTACAAATACACCAATCGATTTATTCACATTTCATCATTTTTCATAATTCTTGGATATGTTTCTAATTTCGACAATAATTTTTTATAATTTTTACCTACATTATCGCACCCCCTTACGAAAATAATAACTTTGATATATTATCTGGGTTTATTATTTCATTAAACGCACAAATCAATTATCTCACATTTCATATTTTTTCACAATTCTTGATTATGTTACTAATCTCGACAATCATTTTTCATAATTTTAACCTAAATTATGGCCATCACTTACGAAAATAATAACTTTGATATATTGTCTAGGCCAATTTTTTCATTACTATCACACCAATCAATTAACTCACGTTTCATCATTTTTCATAATTCTTGGATATGTTACTAATTTCGACAATCATTTTTTTAATAATTGTAACCCACATTATCGCTCCCCTCCTTTACGAAAATAATAACTTTGATATATTGTCTAGTTTTTTTATTTCATTACAACTACACCAATCGAATTACTCACATTCATGCTACTCAAAAAATAAATATTTCAAAGTGCAGTTAGTGATTAGGCAACACTTGCTTTACAATAAACAAATAAAAAAATTGGATTGAGAAACAGATACTTAATGCTAAACAAAAACAGAGATAATACATGTCAGTTTCTTATTTAATAAATTGTTAAGTGAAAGTACAAAATAGTCTAAATAATACCTTCCCCTCCCTATATTAAGAATGTTTTCTAACTAATGACGTTATTATTTCAGCACTGTCCGTATTCCGTGTGTCATCACCCGCTTCTCCGTAGTTAAATAATGTATGAAAGTAAGTAAATATGAGATCATAAAAAAGATATATAGGTTTGTTTTCGTATTTACAAATTTCAAATTGGGAGTAAATTTCATCATTTTTCATAATTTTTGGATATGTTACTAATTTCGACAATTATTTTTGATATTTGTAACCCACGTTATCATCTACTCCCTTACTAAAATAATAAGTTTGATAGTTTGTCTGGGTCGATTATTTCATTACAAACACAACAATAAATTAACTCAAATGTCATCATTTTTCATAATTCCTGGATATGTTACTAATTTCGACAATCATTTTTGATATTTGTAACCAACATTATCGCCCCACTCCTTACGAAAGTAATAACTTTAGTATATAGTCTGGGCTTATTATTTCATTAAAAACGCACCACTCATTTAACATACATTTCATCATTTTTCATAATTCTTTGATATGTCACTAATTTCGGCAACAATTTTTTATAATTGTAACCCAAATTATCGCCCACTCCTTTTACGAAAATAATAACTTATTATATATTATATGAGTTTATTAGTTAATTAAAAATGCACCTATCAATTAACTCACATTTCATCATTTTTCATAATTCTTGGATATGTTTCTAATTTAGACAATCATTTTTCATAATTTTAACCCAAATTATCTGCCCACGCCTACTAAAATAATAACTCCAATATATTGTCTGGGTTTATTATTTCATTACAAAAACACCAATCAATTGACTAACATTTCATCATTTTTCATAATTTTTGGATATGTTACTGATTTCGACAATCATTTTTCATAATTGTAACCCACATTATCGCCCACTGTCCTTACGAAAATAATACCCTTGATATATTGTTGGGTTTGATGATTTCATTGAAAACATTAATAAATTAACTTACATTTCATAATTTTTCTTAATTCTTGGATATGTTACTGATTTCGACAATCATTTTTTTATAATTGTAACCCACATTATCGCCCGATGTCCTTACGAAAATAATACCCTTGATATATTATTGGGTTTGATGATTTCATTGAAAAACATTAATAAATTAACTCACATTTAATCATTTTTCTTAATTCTTGGATATGTTACTCATTTCAACAACCATTCTTCATAATTTTACCCCACATTATCCCCCCACTTTACGAAAATAATAACTTTGATATATTCTCTAGGTTATTTATTTCATCACAGACAAGCTAAGCGATTCATTCACATTTCATCATTTTTTCATAATTCTTGGATATGTTACTAATTTCGACAATCAATTTCTATAATTTCAACCCTCATTACTACCCCTCTTACAAAAATAATAGTTTTGGTATATTTATGGGTTGTTTATTTTATTACAAACACATTAATCGATTTAATCACATTTCATCATTTTTATAATGCCTGGATATGTTACTAATTTCGGCAATCATTTTTCATAATTTTAACCCACATTATGGCTACCCCTTACGAAAAGTAATTACTTTAATATATTATCTGGGTCGATTATTCAACTAACAAATGCACCAATCAATTAATTAAGATTTCGTAATTTTTAATAATTCCTGGATATGTTACTAATTTCGACAGTAATTTTTATAAGTCTAATCAATCATATTGTCTAGCTTTATTATTTCATTACAAACGTACCAATCAAGTAACTCACATTTTTATCATATTTCATAATTCTTGGATATGTTACTAATTTCCACAACAATTTTTCATAATTTTAACCTAAATTATAGCCATCCCTTACGAAAATAATAACTTTGATGTATTGTCTACGCCCATATTTTCATTACTAACACACCAATCAATTAACTCACGTTTCATCATTTTTCATAATTCTTGGATATGTTACTAATTTCGACAATAATTTTTCATAATTTTAACCCCTATTATCTTAAAATATATTTTATTTTGTATTGTTTTTTAGAATGTGGTAATGCCTGGTAGAAAACTATATAACGCTTAATTGGCCTTTTGGCTAAGATCAAGGTGTAGTATCTGTTCTGACGCGAAATCATCTACTCCCCCCTCTCCATAAACAGAAAAAGTGGTGGTAATGCTTGGGAGAATAAACAGGCACTAATTCACTACACCCCAACCTCACCTAAAAAAAAATGTTTGGTAATAACTGGCGGCCTCCAGAGTACTTTTTAAAGCAGCATAATCGTGCTTCCCCCCTCTATCTGTGGAAATTATCTTTCACCATCTTTCTTTCCCTTTTCTTTCTCCTGTTTCGGTTCTTCCTTCCTTTCTTCTTAACCCCTTTCCTACCCCCTTCCCTGGCTTCCCCCTTTTTCTTTATGTCACCTGACTCCCTTATGCCCGTTGATTGGATGCGACGTTTTCGCGCTAAATTGAGGCACGTGTGTGATATTTTGAGTTAAAATAGTCAGTTGTGAACAAGGCTTCGAGGGGACCAGAACGGTCGAACTGTCGGTCTCGGATAAAAAGGGACGCCTGGAATTTACTAAGGCGTTGTACAACTCTGTCTTGACGAGACATTAAATTCGTTGAAAAGAAGAACCTAGTTTTCTAAGACACTTGAAAACTAATACTATTATCGAGAAAAGATAATAGAAGTTTTGAACAGAAGAACCTAGTTTTCTAAGACACTTGAAAACTAATACTATTATCGAGAAAAGATAATAGATGTTTTGAACAGAATATTCGCCGCAGGGAAGTTTTCGAAGATACCAGAAAACACCAGAATATCCAGCCTCAAGAAATTTCTACCTTGCTGAAAGGACTACGAAAACGAATTTCCAGGAAAAAAAAAAGAAAAAGGGAACTTTAAACAACACAAACTCAAAAATAAAACCAACAAGGAAACGAACTTTCTAAATGTTCCTTTCGTAAAAGGGCGCCCAGAAGCTTCCAGTAAGTGATCCCCTCCTTTTTCCCCCCTTCTTCCTCCTTCTCTATCTCTCTTTCCTTCTATTTCCCTTCACTCTCTCTCCCCCGTTTTGGTTACTACTACAAGACAAGACGCTTGTAAGCCAGATGGACATTTTTGGCAGCCCATAGAGGTCATTACTTTTTCTTTAGATATCTTTGTTAATAAATTCTGTTTCTCCTATTTTTCTCTTTTTGTTTGTATTTTTTTCCTTCAGTTTCAGAGTTAGTAGTAACGATTAATTGTTTAAGAAGAATTAACTTCCACGGGACAAAGTGGATAATAAAATTTCTTCACTCTGCCAAAAATAGGTACTCATAGAGTTAATAACTCTGCCAGTTTAGTAAGCTACTCTCTGCTAAACTGGTCTCGGCTTTTTGATGACCGGCTGCTGTCCATCGCGTAGATAGTATCCCCCTCCCTCCTTCCTTCTTCTTTGTTTCTGCGTCGGCCATTTTGGCTTCTTGTTCCTTTTTTTTTACAGGCATTTTTGGCGCCAAGAAGGGTTGTTGTGGCGCGCGCGCCAAAAGGGTAGTGGTTTAGCATTTAGCCGTTGATAGGTTAGAAGGGGCGGGGTTTAGTATTCTAAAATGACTACCTCTCCCACTACCTCTATGTTATTTGAAAAAAGAAAGATTATTAGAGATAAAATCTTAACTGTATTTGAGTTTTTAGACTCATTAGATGAAATTAATGAAGTAGGTTATACGTTATATAAAAAGCAGATAGATGATTATATTGCTTTAGTGGATTTATTAGACGAGCAAATTATTAATGCCTATTTAATTGAGGGAACAGAAGATGAGGAGATTAAGGCATTTAATAGGGATTGCGCTCTCCATCGAGTGAAGGTGTTGGAAAAATTGTCTAGACTCAAGCCTTCGGTAGAAGTAAGGGATAGTGCAAATCACAAAGTCTCTCTTATTAAGGAAAAACGTCTGGGGATGACGCCCAAAATTGAATGTCCCAAGTTTAGTGAAAATGATTTAGAAAACGATATATTAGCCTTCCTTAATTTTCAGCGGGAATTCGAAAATAGCGTAGTGGACTTAGAAAATGACGCCCTGAGGTTAGTTGTGTTGAAAAACCATTTGTCTGGCTACGCCTTTCAACTGGTGCGGCACCTCTCTATATCTGAGGAAAACTATCGCATAGCCATCGACATTCTCGCGTCGGAATTTCTAGATAAGGACAACATTGTGGATTCTGTTTTTTCCCATATATTGGGTATAGAGAAGTTAAGCAACAACTTAGTAGCAAAGAAGTTCTTGAATTCTGTTAAGGCTCAGGTTCACGAATTAAATAGTTCTTTCAGTTTAAATTTCTTGGAGATGAACTCTCCCGGAAACAAGCTATTAAGTCATATTGTTTTTAGTAAGCTGCCCACTCTTTTTAGGTCTGAGTTGATACATAAAATAGGAAATAATTACCCTACCCTGGAAGACATACTAGACCACAGTTCGGAAATATTTCGAACGATTGAGTTTTGTAAAAATAAGGAAACATATCCTCGGAAGGTGGCTAGTATACCTAAGAAAACATTTCCCCCTAGGTTCATGGGCTCTCCAGATGCTAAAAAACCTTCCACACTGGAAAATTTTCATATCCAGTCTACTAAGATTGGATTTAAGTGTAATTTTTGCCGAACCAATAACCATAACGGTTATTCCTGCAAGTTTTTTCCTTCTCATGCTGCCCGGTTGAGGAGGTGTAAGGAGATTGGCTTATGTAGCAAGTGCTCGAGCCCTTCTCATGCAGAAGAGTCATGTATTTGCAAGGGTAAGGAGTATGGAATGTGCTGGCTATGTAATAAGAAGGGTCACTGTAGAGTGCTGTGTCCTTCTGTTGGGGGTGAATCTACTGCTTCTAATGCTTGTTGGCACTTGAATAGCTCTTCGTTACTGCCTGTTGTTGAGGTTGCCGTCGACAATGGATCTGGTGAAAGTGTATCTTTCAACTGCCTTATCGACACTGGTAGTGAGCGATCCTATTTGTCTGGAAAAATGTTGGATGCCTTTTCTGATATTAATACTCCCATGAGAGATCGTAAGTTTCTGATTAAGACCTTTTTGGGAAAAGAAGTTAAACACTTGAAGGAAGTTAATCTTCAAGTGAGGTTTCCAAATTCATGCCATTCTGTGTTGCTCTTGGTGGATGATGATATGGACCTTTCTTTTCGTGTTCACGGATTGAATTCTGTGGTAGAAGACCTTAAGAAACATCAGGTCAAATTGGCTGCTAATTTCTCGGAGTTGAGAGATGACACTTTGCCTGTATATGGCTTACTGGGTGTGGACGTGCTTAGGTTTTTGGGACCTATGAATTTAAAGGAGTTTAGAGAGGGCCTTGTGTGGGAATTTCCCCAAGGAATGGTTTTGTTTGGTGATCTGGCGGATTTTGGGTCTCCTCCTCCCAAAGACCTGAAAAAGGGGTTGGAATTGAATTATGCTCAAGTCGTCAAGGAACACTCTGTGTGCGACCTCACTCATGTATATTTTACGTTGAACCCCAAGTCTGTGTATACTGATCCGTTCAGTTGTTTTGAGGAGTCTTCTGTTGAGAGGACTGTAGAAAAAATGTTTAGTTTGGAAACCATAGGTATTGTTGATGAGGAATTCAGTGATTTCGATAAGAATATGATTGAGTCCTTTCGCTCCTCCATTCGCTTCATAGATAACTCTTACTATGTCAGTTTGCCTTGGAATGAAGAAAAATTAAAATCGGTGCCTGCTAATCATCAGGTGTCTTTGTCAGTTTTGAATCGCGTATCGAAGAAGCTGACGGAACAGGGGTTGTACGAGGATTATTGTCAGGTCTTCTTAGATCAAGAAAAGGAAGGAATAATTTAAAGGATTGTGGTTACTCCTTCCGATTTTAACAAATACGTATGGATTCCTCATCGACCGGTGATAAAACAGGATTTACAGTGCACGACCAAGATTAGACCGGTCTTCAATTGTTCTTTGAGAACCGGTGGGAAACCTTCTTTAAATGACTGCGCTTATTCTGGTGTCAATATGTGCACTGACATGCTGGATTTGCTTTTGCGGTTTCGGATGAACCAGTATGTTCTACTGGCCGATATTCGGAAGGCCTTTTTAATGATTCGTTTGAATGACGAATGTGACAAAAATAGATTCTGCTTCTTTTTAAGATTGGGTAATGAGTTGATCTGCTTTAGATACAACACTCTTATATTTGGCTTTGTATCCAGTCCTTTCATACTGAGCTACATGGTTCGATATCATGTGGAGAAATACCCTCCTGGTCCTTGCAGGGAGATGCTTTTGGGCCACTTCTATGTGGACAATCTGGTGAAAACTCATAATTCTGCTGAAGTTCTGATGCAGCTGTACTTGGAAGCTGTTTCTGTCATGGGGGAAGGTGGATTTTCCTTGAGGAATTGCTGTAGCAACAATGAAGTGCTTGCTAAGCGAATGTTGCAAGATAACAGTCTCTCCTCCCACGGTTCTGACACTGAGAAGGTATTGGGCTATTTGTATAACCCCTCCTCTGACAAAATGCGAGTAAGTTCTTGCATTGAAGGAAGATCAGTATCCTCTAAGAGGGATATTTTGTCTGTAAATTCCTCTGTTTTTGACCCCCTTGGCTTAATGCTCCCTGTTACTATTAAAGGTAGGATCCTTCTTAGTAAATTGTGGAAGTTGAAAGTATCCTGGGACCAGCCGGTCCCACCCGACATTATGGTTGACTGGGAGAAGTTGTATAAGGTTCTGGTACGTATCGGGGAGCTTGAATTCGACCGTTACTCCGTAGCTTCCGATTCTTCCGCTATGTTGATAGTGTTTTGTGATGCCTCGAACCTGGCCTATGGAATCGCGGTATATTTACATCAGCATGGAGAAGCCAGACTGATATTCGCTAAAGCCAGGGTTGTTCCCTCTGTTAAGAGAACCTTACCCACCTTGGAGCTGTTAGCGGTATATTTATGCATGAAGCACATTTCTGTTCTGGTGAAAATACTCCCTTTGGAAGTGCTCAGTTCTGTGATTATCGCTGTAGATGCACAGGTAGTACTGTCCTGGGTTTTATCTGACAATGTCCATACGAAATGTCAATTCACTCGTAACCGGTTAAAAGATGTAAAAGCGATGGTAAAAAATCTTAGTGATAAAGGTTTGACAGTGAAGTTTAAGTATGTGAAGACTGATGACAATCCTGCTGACTTTGTCACGAGGGGTATGTCCCTGAACAAATTTAAAATGATTTTTACTCGTTGGTTATTCGGGCCTGAATGGTTGAGAGGAGATAACTTGATCTGGCCTAGTTATGACCTGAATTGTCTTAATCCGGCTAGCCAGATGTTGATCAGTACAGTTACTGGTTGTGAACCTGTCTTTCAGGGCAGTTATATAATTGAAGTAGAGAGATTTTCTTCGCTGAAGAAGCTCATTGGAGTTTTGATTGCTGTATTCCGATTTATATCAAAAATGAGAGGTATTGTTCTCGACTCTAGTATTAAGGCGAGATTGTACTTGCTCAGAATGACACAAGGACTGTTCCTTTCTAAGGAAAAGGATTATTTGTCTAAATCTGATGGCGGTGAAGCCCCCCCCCCCTTTGGTTTCTAAATTTAATTTATTTTTGGATGATGAAGGATTGATTCGCTCACGAGTTCGCTCACGAGGTAGAATTGGTAAATCTACTTATTTTTCTGATGCAGTCCTTCATCCTATTCTGCTTCCTAAGTCTTGTCATGTTACAAGTTTGATAATCATGGATTGTCATTTGAAGTGTAAGCATCTGGGAATTGCTGCTACGCTTAGCAAAATCAGAATGTTGGGATTTTGGATACCCAAAGCTAGACAAGCTATTAAAACGGTGATATCTTGTTGTGTCGTTTGCAAAAAATATAACACTCTTTCCTTTAGATATCCCAAGGTTACAAATTTGCCTAAGCATCGGGTTAATTTAGTTAAGCCGTTCTTGCACACCGGGATCGATTTTACTGGCCACTTGTGGGTGCATGAAGGTGATGAAACTAAAAAGATGTATATTTTAATCTTCACCTGTTTTAGTGTGCGAGCTATACACTTGGAACTGTTGCCTGATATGACCACTCAGTCTGTGGTTTTGGCATTTTTGAGATTTTTCAATTTTTATGGGGTCCCTTCTCACATTTATTCGGATAATGCAAAGTCCTTTGTGGCGGGTTGTGACCTTGTTAAACAGGTTTATTTGTCTGACGAATTTAGAGGGACAGTTGATGCCCATCTTATCAAACACCAAACGATACCTTTATATTCTGCTTGGTACGGTGCTGTGTGGGAAAGATTAATTCGAGTTGTTAAAAGTTGTCTTTTCAAGGCTATAGGACGTAGGAAGTTAAGTTATTTTCAACTTTTGACCGTTCTGTCAGATGTGCAAGGATCTGTTAACGATCGGCCCTTGACCTATCGTTGCTCTGATGACTCTGGCTTGGAGGTGATTACTCCTAATGCCTTTGTGCATCCCTTCCATAAAAACTCTGTGTTTTTGTCCTTAGAAGAAGATTGTTTCCTGAATAACCCCCCTAGTAAAGAAGATCTTATTGAGAGTCTGGGATGTAGAGATGAATTCTTGAATCGTTTTAAAAGGCTATGGTATGAACAATATCTCTTGGGTCTGAGGGAGTTGTCGCAGGATCTTTACCAATCTGATTTTGAAAATATGATTAAGCTGGGTGATGTCGTTTTGATAAAAACCCCTATGAAGCCTCGTCCTTACTGGTCCTTGGGAAGGGTGGTTAATCTAACTTCTGGGTCGGATAGCTTAGTTCGGTCAGCTTTAATCAGGAGGAGTGATGGCAGCACTCAGGAACATTCCTTAAGGAACTTGTGTCCTTTAGAACTTTCCATAACCCATTCTCACCAAGCTTCTAACGATGGAGAGGGCAATTCTCTGAGCTCGGGGACTAGTCGGGACAGGGAAAACTTTCAGTCTAGGCCTGTAAGGTCTGTTAAACCTTTAAATGAAAGAAATCCAGAATACGTTTGGTATTAGATTGTTGTTTGAGGATTTTTTCTTTTTGTCTTTTTTCTTTTTAGGGAGAGTGTGGAAATTATCTTTCACCATCTTTCTTTCCCTTTTCTTTCTCCTGTTTCGGTTCTTCCTTCCTTTCTTCTTAACCCCTTTCCTACCCCCTTCCCTGGCTTCCCCCTTTTTCTTTATGTCACCTGACTCCCTTATGCCCGATGATTGGATGCGACGTTTTCGCGCTAAATTGAGGCACGTGTGTGATATTTTGAGTTAAAATAGTCAGTTGTGAACAAGGCTTCGAGGGGACCAGAACGGTCGAACTGTCGGTCTCGGATAAAAAGGGACGCCTGGAATTTACTAAGGCGTTGTACAACTCTGTCTTGACGAGACATTAAATTCGTTGAAAAGAAGAACCTAGTTTTCTAAGACACTTGAAAACTAATACTATTATTGAGAAAAGATAATAGAAGTTTTGAACAGAAGAACCTAGTTTTCTAAGACACTTGAAAACTAATACTATTATCGAGAAAAGATAATAGAAGTTGAAAAGAAGAACCCAGTTTTCTAAGACACTTGAAAACTAATTCTATTATCGAGAAAAGATAATAGATGTTTTGAACAGAATATTCGCCGCAGGGAAGTTTTCGAAGATACCAGAAAACACCAGAATATCCAGCCTCAAGAAATTTCTACCTTGCTGAAAGGACTACGAAAACGAATTTCCAGGAAAAAAAAAAGAAAAAGGGAACTTTAAACAACACAAACTCAAAAATAAAACCAACAAGGAAACGAACTTTCTAAATGTTCCTTTCGTAAAAGGGCGCCCAGAAGCTTCCAGTAAGTGATCCCCTCCTTTTTTCCCCCTTCTTCCTCCTTCTCTATCTCTCTTTCCTTCTATTTCCCTTCACTCTCTCTCCCCCGTTTTGGTTACTACTACAAGACAAGACGCTTGTAAGCCAGATGGACATTTTTGGCAGCCCATAGAGGTCATTACTTTTTCTTTAGATATCTTTGTTAATAAATTCTGTTTCTCCTATTTTTTCTCTTTTTGTTTGTATTTTTTTCCTTCAGTTTCAGAGTTAGTAGTAACGATTAATTGTTTAAGAAGAATTAACTTCCACGGGACAAAGTGGATAATAAAATTTCTTCATATCATCAACACATGACGTCACTTCCGGAAAATGACTTTGCAGTTTTTCGAACTACATGATTTCATTATAAATTGTTTGTATTTTTTTTAAATATGTGTACTACACTGCAGAAGCACCTTATTTAAAATTCATGCTACTCAAAAAATAAATATTTCAAAGTGCAGTTAGTGATTATGCAACACTTGCTTTACAATAAACAAATAAAAAAATTGGATTGAGAAACAGATACTTAATACTAAACAAAAACAGAGATAATACATGTCAGTTTTTTATTTAATAAATTGTAAGGTGAAAGTACAGAATAGTCTAAATAATACTTTCCCCTCTCTATATTAAGAATGGCTTTCTAACTAATAACGTTATTATTGCAGCACTTTCCGTATTCCGTGTGTCATCCCCCACTTCTCCGTCGTAAAACAATGTATGGAATTAAGTAAAAATGAGATCGTAAAAAAGATAGATATGTTTGTTTTCATATTTACAAATTTCAAACCGCGAGTAAAATGTACGCATGATTTTTTTTAAATACAAAACCATAAAAAAATGAGTTGATGTTATTAGAATTGAAATTAAAAAAAACCGAGCGTTCCAACCTGAGAAAAAATAAATGTACGCGCATGCGCAGAAAAAAATATCACCTAATGCTTAATGAACATTTTACATGTTAATTTGCCGAAGTGTGTGCATGCGACATACATGCATATAAGCAAAGTAATTATTCGCTATAAACCACTCTTAGTGCAGGAATTATTATTTCCTGGGAATTTCAGTGTTATGTGACCAATGGTTTAATAGTTTACCTGTTAGATATTTACACACACACATACGTCTACTGTTTTATTTATATAGATTACTTTCAACTCTGTCGATCTTGTTTATTACTGTGCACATTTCATGACGTCAAAAAATAACACAAATATTAAGAGAATGATAATAGAAGCATTTGTGCAGAAGACAAGTAAAAGTTAGGAAAAAGGGGAAAAGATGGTAACGGAGAGCAAGATAAAGGGAGAAGAAAGAGTAGAAAAAGATAAAGAGGAGAAATGGCAAATAAAAAAAATATTTATAATCATTCACCAAAGTGTGTGGTCTTTCAGTTGATAATTTCTTATCTTAATCAACTTAGTCTTATAGGAAGTAGAATTAGTGCGGTACTGTGCCCCTTTTCTTTAAATATGCGTTTACAATACGTTATCTTACGATAAACTTCCAATCTAGGGAGATAATTGTCTCTTTTATAGTAGACACTCAGCAGGGACAGCTGTGCAAGATTTGATCGTCAATGGAAATTCTTATAGTGATGGTGAGAGCGTACAATGCCAACTTATATATTAAGTCTGCTTAAGCCGTCTCTGTGGATATCTTTCTTTTTAGCACAGTAACTCACGTCTTATATATATGTCGGGATAGCAGTGTGTATAGCGGGATTATATACATCACAGAGAAGAAACCATTAGCATTTTCTGTTAATTTCAGTGTTATCTGATCAGTAGTTTAAGAGTTTATCGGTTAAATATTTTCACACAAACACGCATACACACGCACACACATTTACTGTTTTATTTATTTCAAGAATTTTACTTCTTTTTTTCAGTCCAGATAATTCTTTTTTTGTTTAAGCTTATCAACAAGAAATAAGTTAGAAACCATTACAATTAAGTAAAATGTAAGAATATCTGCTTGAGCGTGTGTGCAGCACTAATGGAGAGTGGGAATCCTTTTTTGTTGTTGTTTTTAACCGAAGCTATACTATCAGTTCTGTTAATTTGAGTATTTTTAATACTCAGTTCAGGAGGATAGTGTATTATTTGTTCTGTTGTCATGATACAATACGCCCAGGCATTACATCCACTATTTAAGGAAAGGTAATATAGTATGTTCTGTTGCAAGTAGACATAATTTCCATATATTTACTCATCTTTTGGGGATAGTATAGTATATCTTTCTTTGTCATAATAGCATTTTCCTAGGAGGTATCTTCTCTCTTTTTGGAGGGGGGGGGACTGTAGGTAGTGATATACTAGGTAATAATTTGCTAGTAAACATGTAAACAAAGTACGTAATATATATATATATATATATATATATATATACATATATACATATATATATATATATATATATATATAAACGAAGACCAATGTATAACTCTCTCTTTAAATGTTCACAACAAAAACGAGTCTAGCTACAGCCACTGTTAATTTTTTTCTTTCTCCCTTTGTGTACATAAAACTAAACGGAGCTTCCCTTAGCAGAATATATTTCCTAGAACCATCTGTCTGTAGAACACAGTACCGCGGGCTGTTCCTCAACTCTCTACAACATAGTCATTAAAAGTCAAATGTAAACGCGTTCTTGTTGAGCCGTCTTCTTAAGTAAAAAAAATGATGTAGCAATTTCATTCATCGTAACCAATCATCACGGTCTTGCCTCACCGTCCACCTGCCAAAACTAATTAAACGTTATCCTCGCGTAGACTTTTAGCCTTGATTATGTGTTATTCTTAGTAAAAAATAAATCCATCTGAAAACCTTGATTCCAGTAAACCAACCGGCCCTGGCGGTATTCTATTTATAGTGCTCAAAAAACTTCAACCAGAACTAGCGCCCATCCTTACAAAACTGTTTAAACATTGTCTTAAGCAGAATTGCTTCCCATCACCCTGGAAAATCTCATCAGTTTGCCCTGTATTTAAGAATTTAGGTGATCGCTCATCTCCCTCTCAGTACAGGCCAATAAGTCTCCTATGCATCATGAGTAAGTTGCTGGAATCTGTGTTAAATAAAGAAGTAGTCAACCATCTCAGCAAAAATAACCTTCTTAGTGACACGCAATATGGTTTCTGTTCTGCTAGATCTACAGCAGATTTGCTTACAGTTATATCTCATAGGATTAGCGAATCTCTCGACGGAGGCAACCTTTCTATGGCAATTGCTCTTGGCATCTCAAAAGTCTTTGATAGGATATGGCATAAAGGTTTACTTCACAAGATCTCCAGCTATTGTATAGCTGGAAATGTCTTCTCAATTATAAAATCATTTCTCTCTGATAGGTTCTTAAGAGTAATAGTTGATGGGCAAAAATCAGAAGCTCACAGTATTAATGCTAGAGTCTCTCAGGGTTTCATCCTGAGCCCAACCCTTTTCCTGATCTACATTAATGATCTTCCAAATCACACCCTTACATCATTCGTAGACATTTACGCTGACGACACTACCATCTATGGTAGCACATCTCTAGAAGTGTAAGCCATGTTTAGTTTCATAAAAGTTTCAGATGGTTCGGTGTTTTAAACAATTCTTGATAGGTGACTGGTTTGCAGTAGACAGAACAGTTTCCGATGGTTCGTTGTTCTAAACAAGTTTTGAGAGGTGACTTGTTTGCAGTAGACAGTTCCACAGAGAAAAATATTTTTACCTGGCAGCAGAGCGTAGTTCCGATCTACGGACTTCTGGGTTATGGGCCCAGCACGTTTCCACTGCGCAGCGACAACATCTAAGACCGTAAACGACTAAGTTGTCTCCGATTCTTTCTCCTCTGATCTTGAGCACGTGGTACAATGGCGAAAAAAGTGTCTGGTTACTTTTAATGCATCTAAAACGAAGCTTCTATCTTTACATCATCAGCGCTCTGATCCCCATCTGGTATCAATTGGAATGAATGGCTCTCGTCTTGTGGAGGCCTCATGTTTTGACAAGTTTCTGGGCTTGACCTTACTCCTGATCTGAAATGGAACACGTACATCAAATCTGTTGTCAAGGCTGCTGGAAAAATGATGGGATCCTTCCTTCGATCCAGTAGATATCTCACTGCTGATGCAATTCTCTATCTATATAAGAGCTAGGTCCAAGCATGGAGTACTGTTGCCACATCTGGGCAGGAGCTGCTAGAAAGGACTTATCCTGCCTTGATAGAGTTCAAAATAGACTTCGTAGCCTCATAGGAGATGTCCTTTTTTTCTTCCGTGCAACCTCTATCTCACAGAAGAGATGTTGCGAGTTTGTCTTTGCTTTATCGTTATTTTCATGGCAAGTGCTCGACTGAGCTTTAATCTGTGGTTCCCTATCGCTAAACTTTCACAATAAACACTCGTCTAGCTGAAAACACTATCAATAATTCCCCCACTCTTTATTTGTGCCTAAATATAAACGTAGATTCGACGAGCAAAGCTTCTTTCTTATACGTGCACGCCTGTAGAACTGTCTCCCATTTTCCTGCTTTCCAGCTGACTAATATATGGTTGTGTTCAAGTCAAATGTTAACAAATTCTTGAGAAGCCGTTCCCATTAATTTAACAAATTTACTGAATTCCCATTACTGAAAATTACTATATTGTCCAATTGACTAATGTACACTCTTTAACCCTTACCCTCGAGTGGCCCTGGTGCCTTGATAAGTGGTGATGCCTATGTAAAAAAAAAATCTGTTTTCATATTTGAGTAATCTATTGTTTATTTATTTATTTTCAACGTGCGTAATCGTATCCAATTAATTCCGTAGCATCACTTTTACTCATGGATGTTGGCAACCTTCACGTTGTCCTTTCTGTGAGTACATGATTCTAGAAAGAATCGGGTAAACTAATGCCAATAACTGAGTAAAGTTGGTTAAAAAGAAAATCCCAGTATTTTTTTAATTCTAAATTAAGACGTGTGATTTTATGACGTCACAGAAAGAAAATCGTTATGTGACGTTGGCCTGTAAGCTCTCTCTTTCTCTCTGTGTTCGGATGCTTTGTTTTTCGAAACAGGAATAGGCGAGAGTAAACTCATGTAATGTTTAAAAGAATAAACCATTAAAACCATGACCCCATTGAGAAAATAAGTTGCTTGCGTTTTAATTTTTATTGTCTTACATTATTACATCTGCAAAGACAAGGAATGTCGCAAAAATGTTGGATATTATATAACTTTTACGCCTGTAGTAGTAGTAGTAGTAGTAGTAGTAGTAGTAGTAGTAGTAGTAGTAGTAGTAGTAGTAGTCACAACAATAAAACGATGTCTAAAATCATTTGATATTTTCTTGTATGATTGGATCAACTACTCAATTTCGATTGATAACCTATACCGGAATTTAACCAATTAAAAACATATTTCTCCTGAAGACAAACACATGTCCATAAATCTTATTCAAAGAAGCTTATCAACGCTTTTCAAGCAGTGAGCACAAAGACCGTTAGTAGCCTAATAGACATTCTGAATACAACCAAAATTCTTTCTTGGTGCGCACACTAAACCTGTCTTTAGCCTCTAGCTTTTGGCATCGGCATGTAGACTTAACTTACAAAGATGGCGATATTACAGCACATGAGCTTACTAATGATAATAATAATAACTGTGCTGATATCTCCAACTTCTTTACTTCAAATCTTCCTATTATAATAACCTCTTCCTATTATAAACTATTCCTCGCTTGGATTATTGGATTGATAATAAACATTTTATCGTCCTGATTTTACCATTTTCTTTGTCTTGACTCAAAAACTTTCAAAGTTACCCTTTTCCGTCAAGACACATGAATTTTCAATAACTTTTTTCATTGACTTCTTTCATAACAACATTTATTTACTTGTTTAAAAAATATGAAATAAAGTAGATACTATGTTAGCATAAGACCTAGTCACTTCACAATCACTTTTAGAAATAGACGTCACTGCCAACTTAGCCAACTATTTTCGTACCAACGAGAAATACACAGTTGTTTCTGTCGGGTAAAAAGATGACAATAAATCTGTGAACATAGATAAATTGCCTATACAGTGTTAAATCCTTACAAGGTATTCATAAAAGAAAAACAAAGAGAATTTCATCCGTTTTCAAATCACTTTATTAATTTATTCATTTATAAAAGAAACTAACAGTTTTAATACCGGATTTATAAGGAGTTGATTTGTTATTCGGAATCATATTTCGGATGCATGTTTAATTAAAAATAATCTAATAAAACTTTTAGCAACACCTTCGATGAGTGCTATTTTATTATTTTTACTGTTTTTCGCCAGTGAGTTGCGTTGACACTCTCTGTATAAAAAGTTCTAAATATATATTTTCAAATATTGTTAGTATGGAGAAAATTCATCGACAGAGTTACTTGCCCTTTGCATATACGCTTCGTTTATCAATTATGTTAAAAAATTATAATTAAATAAGGATTTACGCGGTAGTAGTTACGACTATGGACAGTGGAACCACCGTGTTAAGTGAAATCACCAACTACAAGCATTCTTCGATTACTAATAGTGTTTATATGCACATTAAGATCTTATTTACTTATAGCCTGTTGGCGACATCGTAATACAGTAGATGTGTTTAGATGTCGGCTTGAAGCACTAACCTATCAAGCTACAGTGAGGAGCTGTAATTCGGTAAAACTATATATATATATATATATATATATATATATATATATATATATATATATATATATATATATATATATAAGGAACTTTGTTTGTGTGTATGAGTTCATTCCCTGTATACGTGGCAACGGTTGGACCGATTTTTATGAAATTTCACACAAATGTACTTTATCTATTTGACAATATTCTCAGATAATCTATAATCAGAAAATCTTATGAAAGAAGAAACAGGCGATTTTGACAAAAGTTAATACCTTATACAGTTTAACATCATAAATGCATTTGAGAAGTTTTATTATCACACAAGCAGAAAGGTGCGGCATATAAAGTCAACAGTAAGTTTTATGATAACAGGAGTGCGTTCGATATGAATGTTTCTGTTTAAGTTCGGCTTGAAAGTCAACACCAAAGTGTACCTGGATGTACTGAAGAGTATGGTGATCCGCTGGTGCAATCATGTGGCCGCTGGCAGAGCCTGGGTGTGGAAGAAGGACTCGGCGCCGGTCCACAAGCCCAAAGAGACCCAGGCTTTTCTTCAGAAGGAGTGCTACCACTTTGTACCCATCTCTCAATGGACCCCCTCTCCTCCGTCGACATGAACCCGCTGGACTACTTAGCTTTGTCATACGTCGAGAAAATAGATTCTCCCGTCGATTTGACGTATTAGGTTCTGCCACAACAAACTAAATTGTTCCGAAATCCAGACAGATGATTTGTTTATAGTGGTGAAGGTTTGTGTAGAACCAACAACTTTTTGGGGTATTACTGTTAATCTTTGCCGGTGAAAATGATTGCCAGAATACAGAGCATATACTTGACTGCAGGTTTTTACATCAGTTTTCGTTCTCCTAGATGCATGTCAACGAAGACCAGGGGTGCATCTCTCCCAATGAATTAATGCGCCTCCGGATACCAACTTCGAAATTTCTACGACTCGGCGCGGTATATACAGCGGCTAGTCTTCCCAGACGGTTATGCATCTGGTACTGGCCAGGCTCATCGTTGCTTAACTTCGTGATATATATATATATATATATATATATATATATATATATATATATATATATATATATATATATATGCAGCAAAAAAAAGTCCGTACTTGTAATATTTTCAAAAATTGTAAATGTAAGCTAAATTTAATGTAGCTGTTTAAACAAACTATACCTCATTTGATTGACCTTTTATCATCTATAATTTGACCTGTTCGTATTTTACTTTTAATTGAAATATTCTAGTGTTCACGTCAATTTAAAACAAATAACTTCAAATTGAGGAGGTAAAAAGAAAGTCCGCAAAATGTTATTATTATTGCAAATTGTTATTTAAATGTAACTTTACGACATTAATGCAACACAAATACAACAGGAACACAATGAACTAGTTAATATTTAGTAGCATAGCCCTTCTGCAATTTGACAGCCTTCAATCTTTTGGGAATTTCTTGCCTTGGACCATTGGTATTACTAATGGCCCACACCAAAAGTGAACCTCCACCACCTTGCAGCGTTGAAACTGAGCACCTAGGATTAAATTTTTCGTCTTTCCTCTGACGGTCGTACTACCTACCATCACTGCCTTGCCTATTGAACGCGCTTTCGGCGCTAAAAAGCACTTTTGACCAATATGAAGAGGCATGATCTTCATTGCATCTGACGAAGTCCAGACGACGCTTTCTGTTATGTACAGAAATCATTGGCTTGTATATTGCAGCATATCTTTGCAAATTAAATTGTTTTAATCTGTTCTTGACAGTAGAAAGAGAGCACTTTTTTAACAAGATTGCACTGTTGGTGGATTTGGGGAGCCGTTTCAAATCTGTTCCTTAGGCTGCGGATCTTCATAGCATTGTCTTCCCTGTTAGAAGTAACTCTAGTACGACAAGATTTGAGAGCATCACGAACACTGCCGGTGTTTTTGTGTTTTTGCACAGTCTTTCGTATCGTTTTCTCATCAAATTTCAATCTGCGGCCGATTTCTCGATTGGTTAAACCAGAAAGGATTAGGATTAAGGAGCTACTGAAGATCAATACTAATAGTCGCGGCATATGGACTAAATGTTACGTTGTATAACCTGGAACAACAACAATTACGATTAGAGATGCTTTGTTGCCTGTTGATGGATATTTTAAACTGATTAAGGGGCGATAATTTAAGCTGGTTTTAAGCGAATTTGTTGCTGCGGACTTTTTTTTTTTTGGCTCCTCAATTTGAAGTTATTTTTTTTTAATTGACGTGAACACTAGAATATTTCAATTAAAAGTCAGATATGAACAGGGAAAATTATAGAGGCATAAAAGGCGAATCAACTGGGGTATAGGTTGGTTAAACAGTTACCTTAAAATTAGCTTAAATTTACAGTTTTTGAAAAAAGTGCGGATTTTCTTTTTGCCGGCACTGTATATTCATTTTGTGTTGGATTTACATTGAAAACATGTCAGTACAATAACAGAGACAAAGTAATGATCTTCATCTCAATTTAAATAACATAAAAAAATATTTTCATTTTATTTGAAGGGAGCGGCTTTGTTTTATGGCATATCAACCTTTTTTATTTAATGCACTTTTATTTATTTTATTTTTTTAATTTTATTCTTTTATTTTATTTATTTTATTTTTTACAAATATCATAAGAAGATGCATACATTGGGTTCGAAATCAACTCGTCGATTTCATTGCCAGCATGCATTGCACCAATAATGACAGATTGTCAGGTTCTACGAGATGCCATTTTCATCGCAGATTTCTCAACTTTTGCGCGATTTTGCACGTGAAAACCGTGTAATATTTCTTGTTTGCTTTTGTGAAAATGAGGTTCGAAAGCATTCGAAAATGTGCATGAGAAATATGAGACAGTATACAAAAAGTCCTTGATTAAAATCTATAGGTCGGCATTATCACAGGTTGGAGTATCACATGATATACCCCTACGTAATAAGTAAAAGATTAGTTATGAGATATTCGTTACAATACGAGGTAACTATTTTAGAATATGACACTGCAAAACAATAAATAAATCGATAGATCAAAAGAAAGAAAGAACAAAAGATAGGTAGACGCAGATTAAAGACTGGAATAGATAGATAGATAGATAGATACATACATACATACATAGATACATACATAAAAGACTGGGATGTATATATAGATAAATTATAAGGAAATATACGCATGAGGAGAGGGGGTAAACACAGAATCAGTTATGCAAAAAAAGTCATATATATATATAAATATATATATATATATAAATATATATATATAAAAATATATATATAAATATATAAATATAAATATGTATATATAGATATATATATAACAATATATATATTTAAATATATATATATAAATATATATATAAATATATATATTTAAATATATATATGTATAAATATAATTATAGAACTATAATTATATAAATAAATATATATATATATATTGAGAGAGAATATGTATATATAGATATATATATAACAATATATATATTTAAATATATATATATAAATATATATATAAATATATATTTAAATATATATATGTATAAATATAATTATAGAACTATAATTATATAAATATATATATATATATATATATATATATATATATATATATATATATATATATATATATTGAGAGAGAATGATTAGAGTAGAGAAATACATAAAGGATTAATGAAGTCAATGAAATAAATACAGAGGAAGAAATAAAAAAAAATACACGAACGACAGGAACAAAAATAGAATAAGAAAGGGAAAGAGAATATGTGGCAATATAGAAAGGGGAAAGAAGAGAGGAATACAATAAATCGAAGAAAGGATTTTTAAAATTATGATCAAATAAAAAATTATGATCAAATAAAAAATTATGATCAAATAAAAAATTATGATCAAATAAAGCACAAAATTTTAGAATTGTTAAACGAGCGAAAATGTATTTCAATATTAATATTTGTTTTTTATTGCGATGGGATTGAGCGTCGTCAGTTGTCAATGCGTGATGGCAGGTAGTTAAGCTGTATTTGTTTTTCTTGTTTTCATATAAAAATTTATCCCTTTCGATTTTTGATAGTATTTCCATTTTTCTTCTTTTTGTCCCCAGGATCAGATTTTAAAATTAATTAAAATTAATAAATAAAATAATTAAAAAAAAATCTAAAAACAATTTTTTTTATTATTTTTTACTTCGACGAATTTAAAATCCAAAAATCCAATTGAAACTTTTTTTCGTGTGAAGGTCTTGACAGTCTGCAATATAGAAAAAAAACAATGTATATACTTTGGGAAAATTGTTGCTTTTAAAATACACTCTCTTTTTTAGATATAAAAAAGTATTTCTTTTTACAAATATATTCAATGTTATTCTTTTGTATTTTGTAATAATCAGTTATAAGTTAGCTGCGTTATAAGTTATCTCCCCTTATGAAAACAACCAACACGCCAGAAAAAGAAATTATTCCTTTTCTCTTTATCAAACAATGCAGACATGTAAAATCTAGCAAACGAAAGCCACTCATGAGCATCTTGCTTATTTAAAACTTCATTTGACTATATTAAAATATCATTATGTAATAATTACTTTTTCTCCATTTCTTGTTTTTTGGGGATTTTTTTTTTCAAGGTTAATATTTATATTTTTACAAAGTTTCCACTCATGTTCCATACGCCCTTTTTCGAGGATAATTGTTGGGTTTTTTTTACATGGGGGTCACCATTTATCAAGGCCCAGGAGGCACTCAGGGATAAGGGTTAATGGGTATACATTTATCATTGTGATTTTAGCGTAGTAAACATTAGGGGAAATTTTATAACTTGGATTACTTAGTGGATGGTTCAATAAAAACTTGTTCACGTTGGACTTGAAGACAATCAGATTGTAGTCAGCTGGAAAGCAGGCAAATTGAATAGAGTTCCGCAGGCGAGCAGTTCTAAGAAAGAAGCCTGTTCATGGAATCTACGTTTAGGTGTAGGCACAGATAAAGAATGTGGGAAATTGTTGATAGTGGTTCTGGCTAGACGAGTGTTTTCCGTGAAAGTTTGGTGAAGGGGCACCATAGATTGAAGTTCAGATGAGCACCTACCATGAAAGTAACGACAATGCAGGGATATGCCCGCTACGTCTCTTCTGTGGGAAAGAGGTTGCAGGGAAGAGAATAGGGACGCCACCACTAAGCTAAGAAGTCTATTTTGAACTCTGTCAAGACAGGATAAGCTGCTTCTAGCAGCTCCTGCCCAGATGTGGCAACAGTACTCCATCGTTGGCCGAACCTGACTTTTATATAGGTAGAGAATTCCATCAGAAGTGAGATATCTACTGGCGCGGTAGAAGGATCACACCATTTTTCCAGCGACTTTCGCAATGGATTTGATATGTTCCATTTCAGATCAGGAGTAAAGGTCAAGCTCAGAAGTCAAAACATGAAGCCTCCCCAAGACGAAAGTCATTCATTCCAATTGATACCAGATGGGCAGCAGAGCGTTCATGATGTAAGGATATAAGCTTCGTTTTAGATGTATTAAAGTAACCAGCCACTGTTTCCCCATTTTACCACGTGTTCAAGATCAGAGAAGAGAGAGTCAGAAAGAACTTGGTCGTTTACGGTCTTCGAAGTACTATCATAGATGGTAGTTTCGTCAGCATAAATGTCTACGAATGATCTAAGGATGTGGTTTGAAAGATCATTGAGGTAGATCAGGAAGAGAGTTGGACCCAGGATGGACCCCTGAGGGACTCCAGCATTAATACTGAGAGCTTTTGATTTCTTCCCATCAACCACTACTCTTAAGAACCTATCAGAAAGAAAAGATTTAATAGTTGAGAAGACATTTCCAGCTATAACATGACTGAAGATCCTGTGAAGTAGACCTTTATGACATACCGTATCAAAGGCATTTGATATGCCAAGAGCTTGAGATTAAGCCTCCGTCGAGAGATTCGCTAATCTTATGATATAAATGTAAGCACATCAGCTGTAGATCTAGCAGAACAGAAACCATATTGCGTGTCACTAAGAAGCTTATTTTTGCTGAGATGGTTGACTACTTCTTTATTTAACACAGATTCCAGCAGCTTATTCATTATGCATAGAAGACTTGTTTGTCTGTACTGAGAGGAAGATGAGCGATCACCTAAATTCTTAAATACAGGACATACTGATTAGATTTTGCAAGGTGTTGGGAAGCATTTCTCCTTAAGACAACGCTTAAATAACTTTGTAAGTATGGGCGCTAGTTCCGGTTGAGGCCTTTTGAGCACTATAATTGGAATGCCGTCAGGGCCCGTTGCCTTACTGGAATCAATGTTTTTGCTTAGCTTGGCAAAATCACATACAGATATTTGTATGTCACATAGCATTTTTCCTGATATACAAGGAAATACTAGGGGTTGGTGGCCTTTGTCGTAAAGATAATATTACCTGCAAAGTTCTTGGCAAAGAGATTGACTTTGTCTGATGCTGACGAGATTACCTAAGGTCCATTGCTGATAGTTGGGATAGAGCACACACTTCTCTTGAGGATTCTGTTTGCTACTTACCAAAACTGGTGGGAACCAAGTCGCTGCTAAGCTACCTTGGACTTGAAGGACTGAGCATACAACTCTCTTGCTTTCTGTATTTCTTTAAATAACACTAGTTTCTGTATTATACTAGACAACCCCTGACCCATTGAATAATAATTTATCTATCTATCTATCTATCTATCTCTCTCTCTCTCTCTCTATATATATATATATATATATATATATATATAGAGAGAGAGAGAGAGAGAGAGAGAAAGTTCACTCTTTTAAAAGCACTGTATATGGTAATTTATATTTAAATGTTTTTTTAAGACTGGATAAGTGCAAGAATTCTTTTTAATAAACATATTTGTTGTTCAATAAAATTAAATTCTTTCGAATTCTTATAATGAGGGATTCTTTTTCAAGAAGTGTGTTTTTGAGATCTTTCGTGCCATGCTGGTGTTAAGACTTGACGCCTCTTCAGATGGATTTCGAGGTTGAGGTTTTAAAGTCCAATACATTCTAGGCGCCGGTTGTGCACATGTACGAAAATATATAGAAAATCTACTGTTTAAAAGCAGTTTATATGGTAATTTAAATTTTTAGGGTTTTTTTAAGATCAGACAGGTCTAAGACATTTTTAACAGATATATTTGTTCATTAAAATTGAATTATTTCGAATTTGAATTGTAGAAAAGTTATACCGCCTTGTAAATATCTTGCTATGGGAGAAAGCCCTTACAAAAAATCCGGTTTGGAGTCCCGATACGCGGATAATGAAGCACTGCAACACCTTTCTGACAACTCTTACAACTGCGCTGGGTCCGACCGTATTAACTTCTCTTTCCGTCAGACTTTGTCTGCAACACCGAGAGTTGGGGACCCTGGTAACTGGGCAAATAAAAAGCCTCCTAATAACCCGCCTAGACCTGTCTCAGGAGATGCAACTCTAGCTTCAACTTTACAGCCACTGCAGACGCGGCAGTGCACCAGACTAGTGCCATCTAGATTAAATGTTTTTGTGTATGTTTTTTTTAAATTAAACTGGGGGAGAAATTACGTTGTGTTTGTTTTTTTAAGTGAAATTTGGAAAACAGACATATTTTTGTGTTTGTTTTTTTCTTAAGTGAAATATGGAAAAAATAAAATGACATGTTTTGTGTTTGCTTTTTAATTGAATTATAGAAAAAAATAAAATTACATGTTTTTGCGTTTGTTTTTTTTTAAGTGAAATTGGGAAAAAAATGACATGTTTTTGTGAAATTTGGAAAAAAATGACATGCTTTTGTGTTTGTTTTTTTAAATAAAATTGGGAAAAAATAAAATAACATGTGTTTGTGCTTGTTTTTTTAAGTTAAATTGGAAAAAATGACATGTTTTGGTTTGTTTGTTTTTTAAGTGAAGTTTTTGTGTTTATTTTTTAAGTGCAATTGTGAAAAAATGACATGTTTTTGTGTTTGTTTTCTTAAATGAAATTAGGAAAAAATGAAATATTTCGCGTTAGTTTTTTAAGTGAAATTAGGAAAAATGACATGTTCTTGTGTTTGTTTTTTAAGTGAAATCGGGGGAAAATTACATGTTTTGTATTCGTTTTTTTAAGTGAATTTGGAAAAAATGACATGTTTTGTATTCGTTTTTTTAAGTGAAATTAAAAAAAATGGCATGTTTTTGTATTAGTTTTTGAAGTAAAATTGGAAACAATAAAATGATATGTTTTGTGTTTGTTTTTTAAGTGGAATTGGGGAAAAATGACATGTTTTTGTTTGTTTTTTTAAGTAGATAGGGATAAATGATATATTTTTGTGTTGTTTCTTGAAGTAAAATTGGGAGAAAAAATCATATGTCTTTGTGTTTGTTTTTAAGGGAAATCAGGGGAATGAATGACATGTTTTGTGTTTGTTTTTTAAGTAAAATTGGAAAAAAATAAAATGTTTTTATGATTTTTTAAGTGAAATTGGAAAAAATGACATGTTTTGTGCGTGTTTTAAGTCTAAAAAATAAAATGATATGTTTTGTGTTTGTTTTTAATTGAAACTGTGAAATTTATGACAAGTTTTTGTGTTTGTTTCTTGGGGAAAAATGGCACGATATTGTGTGTCTTTTTTAAGTGAAATTGGAAAAAAATAAAATGACCTGTTTTATGTTTATTTTTTTTTTAAGTTAATTAAGGAAAACATCACATTTGTTTGTTTTTAGAAGTGAAATTGGGAAGAAAATGACGTGTTTTATGTTTGTTTTTTTAGTGAAATTGGTTTTTTCAAGTGAAATTGGGAAAAAATGACATGTTTTTGTGTTTGTTTTTTAAGTTAAATTTGGAAAAGAAATGACATGATTTGTGTTTGTTTTTGGAAGTGAAATTGGGAACAAATGAAATGCGTTTATTTTTTTTTTTAGTGAAATTTGAAAAAAAATGACTTGTTTTGGATTGTTTTTTTACGTGAAATTGGGAAAAAAATTATATGTTTTTGTGTGTGTTTTAAGTCTAATTAGAATAAAATAATGTTTTTTAAGTGAAATTGGGAAATTAATGACATGTTTTTGTGCTTGTTTTTTCAAGTAAAATTGGAGGTGGGGAAATGACATGATATTATGTTTGATTTTTTAAGTGACATTGGGAAAAAATAAAATGACGTGTTTTATGTTTGTTTTTTTTAAGTTAAATAAGGAAAACATCACATATTTTAGTGTTTTGTTTTTGAAGTGAAATTGGGAAGAAAATGACGTTTTGTGTTTGTTTTTTAGCGAAATTGGTTTGTTTTTTCAAGTGAAATTGGGAAAAATGACATGTTTTGTATTTGTTTTTAAGTTAAATTTGGAAAAAATAACATGATTTGTGTTTGTTTTTTGAAGTTAAATTGGGGAAAAAATAAAATGTTTTTATTGTTTTTTAAGTGAAATTGGGAAAAATGACCTGTTTTTTTGTTTTTTAAATGAAATAGGGAAAAATGACCTGTTTTTTTGTTTTTTAAATGAAATAGGGAAAAATGACACGTTTTGGGGTGTGTTTTAAGTCTAATTAGAAAAAAATAAAATGAAATGTTTTTGTTTGTTTTTAAGTGAAATTGGGAAATTAATGATATGTTTTTGTGTTTGTTTTTTAAGTAAAATTTTGGGGAAAACGACATGATATTGTGCTTGTTTTTTAAGTAAAATTGGGAAAAAAATAAAATGACGTGTTTTTATGTTTGTTTGTTTTTTAAGTTAAGTAAGGAAAAAAATCACATATTTTGGTGTTTGTTTTTTGAAGTGATATTGGAAAGAAAATGACGTGTTTTGTGTTAATTTCTTTGTGAAATTGGTTTGTTTTTTTAAGTGAAATTTGGGAAAAAAATAGCATGTTTTTGTGTTTGTTTTTTAAGTGTAATAGGGAAAAATAAAATGACATGCTTTGTGTGTTTATTTTTGAAGTGATATGTGGGAAAATGACGTTTTTGTGGGGGGTTTTAGGGAAATTGGGGAAAAATAAAATGACATGTTTTTGTGTTTTTTTAAGTGAAATTGGGAAAAATAAAATGACATGTTTTTGTGTTCGTTTTTTTAAGTTAAATTGGGAAAAATAACATGTTTTTGTGTTTTTTCGAAGTGAAATGAGAAAAAATAAAATATCATGTTTTGTGTTTGTTTTTCAAGTGAAATTGGAAAAAATTACATACTTTCTGTTTGTTTTTTAAGTAATTGGTAAAAAATAAAATGACATGTTTTTGTGTTTGTTTTTGAAGTAAAATTGGAAACAATAAAATGAAATGTTTTTGTGTTTGTTTTTAAGTGAAATTCGGAAAAAATGACATGATATTGTATTTGTTTTTTTGAAGTATAAATGAAAAAAATGAAATGTTTTATTGTTTATGTTTAAAAATGAAATTGGGAAAAATTACATATTTTGTGTTTGTTTTTGTAAGTGAAATTGGAAAAAATAAAATGACATGTTTTTGTTTTTGTTTTTTGAAGTAAAATTGGGAAAAAATGAAATGACATGTTTTTAAGTTTGTTTTGTAAAGTAAAGTTGGGTAAAATAAAATGACATGTTTCGTGCTTGTTTTTTTAATTGAGATTGGGGAAAATGAAATATTTTTCTGTTTATTTTTAAGTGGAATTGGAAAAAATAACACAGTTTTGTGTCTGTTTTTTTAATTGTAATTGGGATAAAACTGACATATGTTTGTGTTTGTTTTTGTTAAAGTGAAATTGGAAAAAATGCCATGTTTTGTGTTTGTATTTTTAAGTTACATTTAGAAAAAATAAAATTACATGTTTTTGTGTTTGTTTTTTTAAGTGAAAGTGGGAAGAAATGACGTTTTAGTGATTGTTTTTTTTTAAGGAAAATTGTGGGAAAAATAAAATGATATGTTTTTGTGTTTGATTTTTGAAGTGAAATTGAGAAAAAAATTACATGTTTTTCTGTTTGTTTGTTTTTTCTGTGAAATTATGACAGAATGACATGTTTTTATGTTAGTTTTAAAGTAAAATTGGAACAAAATAACATGTTTTGTGTTAATTTTTCGAAGTGAAATGAGAAAAAAATGTCATGTTTTTGTTTTTTAAGTGAAATTTGGAAAACATTGGCATGCTTTCTGTTTGGTTTTTGAGGTGTAATTGGGAAAAAATAAAATGACATGATTTGTGTTTGTTAGTTTAAGTGAAAGTGGGGGAAAATGAGATGTTTTTGTGGTTGTTTATTTTTAGGGGAAATTGGAAAACATAAAATGACATGTTTTTGTGTTTGTTTTGTAAGGTAAAATTGGAAAAAATAAAATGACATGTTTTTGTATTTGTTTTTTGAAGTAAAATTGGAAACAATAAAAGAACATATTTTTGTGTTTGTTATTTTAAGTGAAATTAGGAAGAACGCCATGATATTGTGTTTGCTTTTTAGTGAAACTGAAAACAGTGAAATGTTTTTGTGTTTGTGTTTAGAAATGAAATTGGGACAAAATTACATGTTTTTGTGTTTGTTTTGTAGAGTAAAATTGGGAAAAAATAAAATGATATATTTTTGTGTTTATTTTTTAAGTGAAACAGGGGAAAAATAAAAGGATGTGTTTTCGTGTTTGTTTTTTAAATGAAATTAGGAAAAAAATGACATGTTTTGTGTTTGTTTTTAAGTGAAATTGGAAAAAGTTGCATGTGTTTGTGTTTGTTTATTTTTAAGAAAAATGGGGAAAAATTAAATGACATATTTTGTATTTGTTTTTTTAAATGAAATTGGGGAAAAATAAAATTCTCTGTTTTCATTTTTTTGTTTTTAAGTGACATTGTGAAAATGACATGTTTTTTTAATTGGAACTGGGAAAGAATGGCGTTTTTGTGTTTGTTTTTTAAGTAAGATTGAAAAAAAATTAAATGACATGTTTTTGCGTTTTTTTAAGTGCAATTGATAAAAAATAAAAGTATATGTTTTTTGTTTGTTTTTTTCAAGGGAAATTGGGAAAAAATAAAATGACATATTTTTGTGTTTGTTTTATCAAGGCAAATTGGGGCAAAACGGCATATTTTTGTGTGGATTTTTGAAGTAAAATTGGAAAAAAATACATGTTTTTCTGTTTGCTTATTAAGTTAAAATAGGAAAAACTAAAATAACATATTTTGGTGTTCGTTTCAGACGTGAAATTAGAAAAAAATGACATATTTTTGTGTTTGTGTTTTTTAAGGCAAATATGGAAAAAATGATGTTTTTGTGTTTGTATTTTGCAGTGAAATTTGGGAAAAATGACATATTTTTGTGTTTGTTTTTTTACATGAAATTAGGGAAAAATTTCATGGGTTTGTGTTTGTTTTGTTAAAGTCAAATTGGGAAAAATGGCCGGGTTTTGTATTTGTTTTTAGTGACATTTAGAAAAAATAAAATGACAGGTTTTTGTGTTTGGTTTTAGAAGTGAAATTGGTAAAAAATGACATGTTCTTGTGTTTGTTTTTCCAGTGAAATTGGGAAAAAATGACAGGTTTTTGTGCTTGTTTTTTTTCAAGGGAAATTGGTAAAAATAAAATGACATGTTTTTGTGTTTGTTTTTTTATGTGAAATTGGGAAAAAATGTCCTGTTTTTGTGGTTGTCTTTTAAGTGAAATAGGAAAAAATAAAATGACATGGTTTTGTGTGTGTGTGTGTGTGTGTTTAAGTAAAATTAGGAAAAAGTGAGATGTTTTTGTGTTTTGTTCAGTGAAATTAGAGAAAATGACATATTTTCTGTTTATTTTTTAAGTGAAATTTGCTAAAATAAAATGATATATTTTTGTGTTTGTTTTTTAAGTAAAATGTTGAAAAAGTAAAATTGGAAAAAATAAAACGACATGTTTTTGTGTGTGTTTCCTTAAGTGAATTTGGGAAAAAATGACATGATATTCTGTTTGTTTTTTTAAGTGAAACTGAAAAAAAATGAAATGTTTTTGTGTTTGTTTTTGGAAATGAAATTTGGAAAAAATGACATGCTTTTGTGTTGTTTTTTTTAGTGCGATTGGGAAAAAATTATATCTTTTCGGGTTTGTTTTTTTAAGTGAAATTGGGGAAAAATGACATGTTTTGGTATTTGTTTTTAAGTAATATTGGGACAAAAGCGACATGTTTTGTATTTTCTTTTTTAATTTAAATTGAGAAAAGAAATGCCATGTTTTTCGTTTTGCTTTTTTAAGTAAAGTTGGGAAAAAATAAATGACATGTTTCTGTGTTTGTTTTTAAGTGACATTGGGAAGAAATGACATGTTGTTTGTTTTTTAAGTAAAATTGGGAAAAAAATAAAATTCCCTGTATTTTTTTTATAAGTGCCTTTGGGTAAAATGACATGTTTTTATGTTTGTTTTTTTAATTGAAATTGGGGAAAAATGACATGTTTTTGTATTTTTTAAGTGCAATTGGGAGAAAATAAAATCACATGTTTTGTGTTTGTTTTTCAAGGAAAAGTAGGACAATTTAAAATCACATGTTTTGTGTTTGTATTTCGAAGAGAAATTTAGGTAAAAAAGACGTGTTTTGTGCTTTTTAAGTGAAATTGGGAAAAATGGCACGTTTTTGTGTTTGTTTTTGCAAGTGAAATTGGGAAAAATGCCATGTTTTGTGTTTGTTTTTTAAAGTTAAATATGGGAAAATAAAATGTTTTTTGTTGCTTTTTAAGTGTAATTGGGAAAAAGACGTTTTTGTGTTTGTTTTTTTGTAAGTGTAATTTGAAAAGAATGACATTTTTTGTGTTTGTTACTTAAGTGAAATTAAGAAAAAATTGACATGTTTTTGTGTTTGTTTTTAAGTAAAATTGGGGAAAAAATAACATGTTTTTGTATTTTTTTCCGAAGTGAAATTAGCAAAAATAAAATGACATGTTTTTATGTTTGTTTTTTAAAGTAACATTGGGATAAAAATGAAATGTTTTTCCGTTTGTTTTTTAAGTGTAACTAAAAAAAATAAGATGACATGTTTTTGTGTTTGTTTTTTTAAGTGAAATTGGAGAAAATGACATGTTTATCTGTCTGTTTTTATGTGTAATTTGGAAAAATAAAATGACACGTTTTGTGTTTGTCTTTTGAAGATAAATTGGGAAAAATGAAAGGTTTTTGTGTTTGTTTTTTAAGTGAAATTGGAAAAAATGAAATGGCCTTATTTTTGTGTGTTTTTAAGCGAAATTGGAAAAAATGAAATGACATGTTTTTGTGTTTGTTTTTTAAGTAAAGTTAGGAAAAAGTGACATGTTTTTCTTTTTTTTTTCTTCAGTGAAATTGGGAGAAAAGTATACGTTTTGTGTTTGTTTTTTGAAGTGTAACTTGGAAAAATAAAATGAAATGTCTTGAAGTAAAATTGGAAAAAATAAAATAATGTTTTCGCGTTTGCTTTTGTTAAGTGAAATTGGGAAAAATGACAGGATATCTTGTTTGTTTTTTGAAGTGAAATCGACAAAAATGAAATGTTTTTGTGTTTGATTTTAGAAATGAAATTGGGAAAAAATTACATGTTTTTGTGTTTGTTTTTTAAGGGAAATTGGGGAAAATGAGATCTGTTTGTGTTTGTTTTTTTTTTTAAGTGAAATTGAGAAAAAATAAAATGACATGTTTTTGTGTTTGGGAAATTTGGGAAAAATAAAGTGACATGTTTTCGTGATGGTTTTATTAAGTGAAATTAGGAAAAAATAAAATGACATGTTTTATGTTTGTTTTTTGAAGTGAAATTGGGAAAAAATTATACGTTTTTGTTTTGTTTTTTTAAATGAAATTGGGAAAAAATGACATGTGTTCTGTTTTTTAACTTTAATTAGGGAAAAATGCCATCTTTTTCTGTTTACTTTTTAGGTAAAATTGGGAAATAATAAATGGCATGTTTTGTGTTTGTTTTTAAGTACAATTGGAAAAAATAAAATGACATGTTTTGTGGTTGTTTTTTTAAAGTGAAATTGGAGAAAAATTACGTTTTGTGTTTATTTTTTAGGTGAAATTGGGAAAAAATGACATGTTCTGTGTTTTTTTATTTGAATTGGGGAAAATACCATGTTTTCTGTTTGCTTTTTAGGTGTAATTGGGGAAAAAATAAATGACGTGCTTTCGTGTTTGTTTTTTAAGTGACATTGGGAGAAAATAATATGACATGTTTTTGTTTTTGCTTTCTTTAAGTGACATTGGGAAACAATAAAATTCATGTTTTTCTTTTTTTGTTTTTAAAGTGACATTGGGAAAAAATTATATATTTTTGTGTTTGTTTTTAAGTGAAATTAAGAAATAAAAATTACATGTTTTGTGTTTGTTTTTTAAGGGAAATTGGGAAAAATAAAATGCCATGTTTTTGTTTTTTGAAGTAAAATTTAGACAAATTTATGTTTGTTCTTTTAAGTGAAATTGGGGAAAAATTATATGTTTTTGTGTGTGTGTTTTTGAGTGAAGTTTGGATAAAATGAAATTATATGTTTTTGTGTTTGTTTTTTAAGTGAAATATGGAAAAATGACATGTTTTTATTTGTTTTTAAGTGAAATTAGGTAGAAAATGACATGCTTTTCTGTTTGTTTTTTAAGTGAAATTGGGAAAAATTACGTATTTGTGGTTGTTTTTGTTAAATCAAAATTGGAAAAATGTGACATATTTTGTGTTTGTTTTTTGTAAGTGAAAATGTGAAAATAATGTTTTTGTGTTAGTTTTTACGTAAAATTGGGAAAAATAATATGTTTTTTGTTTTTTGTTTTTTGAAGTGAAATCGGAAAAAATTAAATGATATGCTTTATATTTTTTAAGTGAAATTGAGAAAAAATAAAATGACATGTTTCTGATTTTTTTTTTTTAAGTGAAACTTGAAAAAATAAATTACATTCTTTTTAATCACTTTATATTTTAATTATTTTCACCTAAAATTGAATTACTAGTACTCATATTTTTATATTTACCAGCGGTCCATGTGATATCTGTTTGTATTTTTTAAGTGCATTTTTATGGATGTTTTCATCGAGGTTAGATTCCTCTAGCTCAGCAGTGTTCTGACTATACCATTGCATATTACGAAAATTAAGGAATAATTTCTCGGTAATTGACCTGTTAAATATTTAGTCGAGCATTTTTTCAAGTCCAAATTTTAAAATAGTTCTTTTCTGACAAAATAATTAATCTATTGTATTATTAAATTGATCGCAATTCTTAAGAGCTTTATTTCATTTTGTTATGCTTTTACTTTTTTAAACTATGCTTTTCTCTAATCGACAATTTATTGTAGTAATTTGAAATACCTTGATGTGATCGATCTGTTGCATAACAAGGGTCGTGTTTAAATGGGAAAAATTTGAGTGACACCTTAAATGGCAGAGGTGACTTTATATGGAAGTAGCGAAATCATGTGATTTTCGGGGAGGGATTTTCTGTCTCTAAGCTAACGAGATTTCAAGGATTCAGACGTGTCTTGAGCGTTGTCCACAATGATGTAACGAGATGAGCTAACTGTCTATTTATATGACATCTTTTCTCTCTCCCATTCGCACAAGTAACGCGTTACTCTCATATTTTCAGTCCCTTTTTTTAATAAACTCGGTGTCCGAGTTCTTTTGTATCCACAGACAGGCAAGAACCTGGTTTCACGACGACGACAACATGATTGTATGGTGCATTAAACTTCAATCTGTAAAATATAATACGAGTTTTTTTGGGGGGAAGGTCGACCTTTCTTGGGAAAATTGAGCAAAAATATAATTTTGGTTTTAAATGGAAGATTCAAAATTTAACGTTATATTTGTGTGTTGTTTTTGTTCCTTTTTAAGGGGAACGGTAAATATTTTTCTACATTTATCGAAAGAAAAATGTCTAGACCGACTGAGTAAAATGGATGATAAAAACTTATTTGAAAAGCTCACTTATTCATGATTAAGAAACGGCCATACACATAATTGAAAATCTATACAGGATAAATTATCGACATTTTATGCGTTATTTCATAGAAGTATTAGTTTGAAGGAGAATAAACTTACCTATTATTGTGTGACATAAGTAGTTTTAGTAAGTAAATAATTTACTATGCATTCTGAACAAATATAGGTATGTAGAAATTTCTTTTTATTAATTGTGTGACTGAGGTTGTACAGGTCATAAACCAAAAATGTCGCCATTTAAACAATCATCCTATTCAAAATAAATATTTTCTGAAATGCATAATGCGAAATGCATTATTCTGTTGCAAAAATATGTAGTTGAATGAAGAAAAGAACAAATTTACTAAGCAGAAGCAAATATTTGTTTGTCAGATTAAAAACTATAAAAAAATTTTGAGAAACAAAGTTTATTATATATTGGATTAAAAGAATATAAATATTCAATTACTTACATCTGAAGTTGCTTAGTGATATATTCTCAATGTTGTATGTTTAATCGGCAACTTCAATAATGAAAGGCGTCGTATAAGGTGAATGGCGGATACCAAAACTGTAGCCTGGGGCTGCTCTTTTATGAGGCCAAAACTGTAAATACCGAAAAGAATGACAGCATTAAACTAGAAACAAAATGTGAAACAACGAATCAATTATTGTTAAATCAATTATAGTTAAATTGTTTGCAAATTCGGCTTAGTATTTTTGTAATTAAAGGACAAAATGCAATATTAGTTCTTTTCAGCTGTCGCCACTAGATGGCCCTTTTCTCTCACTCTCTTTCTCCAGACAAGGCCTAACTATTATTATTATTCCATTTTCTGATATATCTTTTATTTCGAGTAAATGATGGAGTATTGTTGTCTGGAATTTTATAGTTAATTTTATTATCTTTGAGAGTTATTATCAAAGTGAGTGACAGAAGCGAGAGTAAGACATATTCTATAAAATAAGGAAGGGTGCCAATATATACGTATATTGAAAGAGGGTGATTACGATTGATAGAAGATTGATGAGAAATGAGTCATTAATTAGCTGTATATTAGAGCTAATTTGAAACATTAATTGGAATTTTTAAATCATAATTCAATTCCAAAAGCATGAAAAAATTTAACGTATATTTCATGTTATTACAAAATATGAGAAAAAACAACCAGGTTTGTCATAATAATGAATAAATAAACACACACACACACACACACACACACACACACACACATATATATATATATATATATATATATATATATATATATATATATATATATATATATATATATAAAATAAAGAAAATGATATTCCGGAGAGATGAAAAAGGAACAAGCCAAGTTATATGCTCATGAGTTGAATGCGAGTTGAATTATGTCTAGCAAGGATTAATTTGAATATATACAAGCAAAGTTAGGGGGTTATGAACAGAGACAGAGCTAGAGAGAAAGACCTAGACGGACGATAGTTGGAGGTTGGAGACAGGAGCTCTAGTTGCCATGTACGGAGAAAACGCCGGATCTAAAGACGCCTGCAATCTTGCAACAGGAAAACATTTGGAATAAAAGCTGTTCGAAAATATAACCGCAAACTTTGGGTCGCTTCTTTGGAAGGAATGTTCATTTCAGCTTTGGTTGGTTTGTCATCCCTGGATGCATGAAGGTAATATAATTCCTGGATGAATGAAGGTAAGATATAATTCCCCAGAGAGATGTTCCGTCCCTTTGTTGTTAAGGAAAGTGTTGTTGATAAACTGGTATATGTCCTGTTTGTTGAACTGTTGTTGAAGGCATATATACATCTTTTTTTATTATATGTGCTATAAATGTACACACACACGAAACGAACACTACATAGACGACTATATAAGATATACACGATTTGGTCACCTCGTTTATACATCCCTGTTTTATATAAACTCGCGACACACACCTCCGAGTTATACAGAACCCGGCATTAAAACATGTTTATAATTTTAATTTGTGTCTAAAGAGTACATTAGAAATATCTCCTAATTTGTGTTCATAAATACATTTGTCAATCACTCAACGCATTTCGCCTTTGTAGACTAAAAGTTTGATAGATTTTTACATGAGTGTCAGTGTTTAGTAACTATATGTCTAGAATGGCTTTTTATATTATATTAGCATGGTTACTTGGTAAAGCCCAGAATACCAAATTAGAAAATAGGAAAGTTAAATAAAATCTTTATCATCTTTCTTTCTTACTCTACACACATCTTCGTCTGTCTGTTCATCTCTATTGACTCGTTCAATATAATAGAAAGAAAGACAAGATAAAGTAAACAGAGACCGAGTCATTGCTAATCAGCCTGAAAAACCGAAAATATCATGATTTTTTCAGCAGAATTTGAAATCGATTGTGGAATTCAAACCACGAAGCTAAGCTATTCTAACGAATTTTACTAGTCAGGCTGTAAAATAAGTATAAATTTTTCTAAAAGTTATCTTCTGCGAAAATTTTCAACGTATATATAACATTAAAGACATAAATTTCATGGCAAGAAATATGAGACGTATACGAAAGATTTGTAATATGAACCTTAAAGAAAGGAAAGGATCTGATGAGCTTAAAGGAAAATTAAATTTGGACAGTATACTAAAGTATGGAAAAATGTGTGTGCAGAACAAGAGAAATGATGCGTGTAAATTCTGAGGCGCTTCATATGGCGTGTTTGTTTTCAGTTGTTTTGTACACAATCAGATTGAGTTTGTTTTTTGTTTTGTTTTATTTGCAAAATTGTATACTCCTCACTTTCAAGCCCTCTGCTATAATTTCTTTCACAGCGAAGCGAATAAATACCAACTTTAATTTCCAATAATATTTCAAATAAATTAAACGAAAAGAAAAACGTGCGCTGTAAAATGCATTCAAATAACCATTTATTTAAAATTGCATAAGAACACTTGAAAAATATAAACATAGAAAAGCAAAGACATTGAAAATCTGCGCATGTTTTTATAATTGAAAGTGAATTCATCTAAATGATGCCACTTGTCCATAATTGCTAAAAAAAATGTTTACAATTATTAACTATTAGGTTGGTGTAAAAATATGTTTTTTACGTTCAACTTCATGTAAAAAAAACATTGTTTTTGCATCAACCTAATAGTTAAGAAAATTATCTAAGTATTTGTTATTTATGGTTCAGCTTTTATGTAAGTGCTATAAATTCTGTGCGATGGTATTCTTCATATGTTGTGCTAGTTTTTTAACATCCAAGAAGATTATTTTCAGGTCTAGCAGATTTAGTTGTGCAAATCAGTTGTGTGGCCGTTTTATCCAATTCACCAACCCAGGATTCATTCTACACAAATACGTGGCACCCTCACCACTTGTTGTAAAAATTGACTATTAGTTGTTTTTAATTCACTTTTCCGTATTGCTCAAATTAATTTTCTCTTAATGTAAAATGTCTACTTTTTCATCTATCGAATGGACATTTTATCTTTTTCGAACAATGGATCATCGATCACAATCAAGTTTTAGTTATAAGGGAGATGAATACTTTATTATTCAGATGCATAAACAATTATAATTACGAATTAATCTCCCTGTCTGTGAGATGTTTCTGAATTCTATCGTCAGAACATACACCAGAATTCTTAATAATCCTATCTATCCGCATTCATGAAGATCTGTCTTTACCAAGTAAAGCTTAACACGGTGTAACGCAAGAAAATCGTTTCAGAACTAGTGTTGTGAGATACGTGTGTTGTGCCATGTGTCATGGTGTTGTGAGATACGTGTGTTGTGCCATGTGTCACGGTGTTGTGAGATACGCGTGTTGTGCCATGTGTCACGGTGTTGTGAGATACGTGTGTTGTGCCATGTGTCACGGTGTTGTGAGATACGTGTGTTGTGCCATGTGTCACGGTGTTGTGAGATACGTGTGTTGTGCCATGTGTCACGGTGTGGCGTCCGGATACTTTTCTCTCGCACGATTTGCATGACAATCACAGAAAAAGGATGATTAAGGTAACTTTTTTTATTTTTACAATTTAACTTAAAATATATATTAATGTTCTTTTCATCAAACGCTTTCGTTTTTACGTCATTTACGGAGAGCGACCTTTTCTTTTTTGAATCCCGTCTCTCTCATGATTTTCACCGTAATTAAACTTAACAAATTCACTATCTGCTTTTATCTAGCAATCGGTGAAATTTCTCATTAAAATTTAATAATTATATCTTTACTGAAAGAAAATAATACATATAAGCTGAAAAAAGTTGACCTTCTCTGGTGAGTGTGCGCCAGGTCCTGGTTTAACTGTAGTGTCTCCAGGGGGAGCATTTCGAGACAGCATGCTGTATTCGGGGGCCTTCATGCGGTACTTGCCTGGGTTACTAATATTGTAGGCACACGGTCCAGGAGTCTAGAATAAGAAAAATAAAATGTAAGATTAAATTATTATAATGGAAAACCCCGTGTCAAAAAACTCGTGGGCAAGGTATTCGCTTTCTTACAATCCCGTCATTTATATTTTCCAGCCCTTTATATCTTTTTTCTCCATCTTCCCTTTTCACTCAGTTTATCCCCCATCTCTCTTGAGTATGATCCAAATATGGATCTGATTTGAGATTTGTGGAAATTTGAAGTCACCCCTCAATTACCCCTGTTTTCCAGTCAACTTTGACCGGAAGAAGTAGAAGTACGCATCACGATCTCATCTACCGTTTACAGACTATTTGTTCACAAAATAAACGCCTTGCTAACAAATTAATCTACAAACTAATAAGTGGAAGAATAAAAGTGAAAATAATTTTTCAACAAAACAAAAATACTGAAATAAACCAGTTAAAAATTAGAGAATTATATAATCTTCATTCATTTTTTAGTGTTTTGTAATAAATAAATGAATGTTAATGCAAAGTATTTATTTCATTAAAAATAAAACATAAATCTTCTGCTCACTTAAATTACCTTAATCCTATACATTTCAATTGTTATACTCATAGCTGAAACACCATGAACGCGTTTACAAAAAGATAACACACTGAAGATGCGAATCGATTTCTAAATCAACCCTCAGCAGATCATTATACAAAAATCGAAAATTTTAATTTAAAAATGATTAAATATCTTCACAACTTTTAATACTAACTACCTAAACGTTGTTTGCCTCAAGTCTTTCTTTAGAAAGGTGCTCATCGAGTTTGGACTATGAGTATCATAAAATTTATTTCGTGCTTGAAATAAACGGAGGCGTAGACTAATACATGAGATCTAAAAAGCTATAAGCTTGTGTATTTGTTTTTACTAAAATAAATATTTTATATTAGTATTTATGTATGCGTGGATAAGCGTGGAAGGCTACATCCTAGGATTGACTTGAATTTAATTGTATAAGTTTATCAGTATGGCTGACTGATCATGGAAATGTTGAAAAATGTATGTACTGATAATGTTAAATCTTCATGGTAGAATTTAATTCCTCCAAATTGACATCACACAATCCGTGATTTAAAAAGGTAATGGAAATGTCATTATGATATTAATTTAAAACATGTTTTAAAAACATTTAAATTTGTTTTATTTGAACTACAGTTTCCATCTATGATATTGTTTTTACAACATTTTGATGCAGTGTCCGGCCCTTTTAGTGTTTATCTAGTCGAACTCGGGAATCTTTCTGTTGAATTCTTGAATCGGTATGGAGTTTCGAACGGCACCCATTATTTAATCAAATATGCATAAAATAAACCAAAATGGTTTAAAATTCTTCTTCAACCAACCGGCAAAACCTTTTGCACCAATCTGATATGATCCGATTCAGAAGTATTTTACCAATAGACATATTTTGTATGGTCATAAGTTTATTTTCTTCAAACGTATTAGGTATCTAATACGTTTTGAAGAAATAATACTTATGACCATACAAAATGCAAATGATCAAGTGACTGTCACACTTGATATTTTGCAAATCTAAGTATGAACGAAGAGAACTGAGGGAGCATAGCTTCACAACGATTGGCTCGGCGAAAGCGTTTTGATAACGACTATGTGAGATTGGAGGCAAAGTGAATAGAGTTTTCCAACTTTAAATGTGTTTTGTGGAAACGATTTGTGTCGAACATGTCAGATACATTTCGGTCTGGTGAAGCTTCTGTCTGTCGAGAGCTGGGTTAATAAACCACAGTATAACTCACGACAGTAAGAAACTACGCGTGTGCCAACCAGTAAACAACCTGACACTATTAATTTATTCTGTCATATCTGAATAGAAATCATAAAAAGTAAAACGGGGCTAGATAACTATTTGCGTGCTCACCACACGATCTTGTATGAATAGCCTTCTTCGATAAAAAAAAGTAGTACTCATTGTATGTGCGTGTATATAGTCTTGGAAGTTTTTAACCTTTAAAACTATATAAAAAATATTATTTTTCATCATTCGTTAGAAAATTATTTAGTCAGTAAGTCATTCAATCACCGGCAATCACTGAATCAACTTGCTCTCTCAAATTCACTATAGTACCAGTAATAATTTATGTTTAAGGGATCATCAGTCGTTTACCATGAACCACTGTTTCGGGGATTTAACAACAAAACAGTACATTACATCATGGCTCCCCAGCAGTGTTGATCAAATGCCACCTCCCTTAATGTTAGGAAAAAAACATGTTACAAATATTAGATATAGTTTCGTATTCTTAATTACTTTATATAACCTATTCATGTTATAAAAATGAATTTCTTACCAGTGAGATTCATCTTTTTCCAAATTCAAAATGGATATATTTTTTAATTTACCAGTCTTGTATTTATAAGATGAGGATTAATCTATTTGACTACTTATCACTCCTACTATGATTAGTAGTTTGTATATTTACATTCTTATTTATTGAAAATTAAAAATATATAAAGGTTAAAAATATTTATAAATATATACATTTTTTTTTTTTTTTTATAAATACATTTTATACATTACTAACATAGTTTTGGATTTCTTTTATTAATATATTCTGGTTAATTTTAAACCATTCAAAAGCATCAGGATAACAAACAAATGCTTTATTTAACTGTTTGAATATTTTAGTTTTATCCCCACTTTGTTTTATCATCCTTATTACTAAGCTAGAAACTGGTGGTATAAAATCTATTAATTTTAAAGTAACGCGAGCTATTCGCAAAAACTCTGACATAATGGTTCAATAAAACATAAAACAGGGCAGGTACTATCTTTATGCGGCATACGTACTATTTGAAAGGGGAAAGAGTTTCTTTCATCAAATATTTTATAAAGAAAAATCCCATCCTCAATTTTTATATCTAAATCCAGAAATGTAGCCTGTTGTCCTCTATGTTTACAATTCAATTCTAACTCCTTTGGATATATAAGATGCTTATTTTTTTCGAATTCATCGTTATCGTTTATACATATAAGCCATCTATAAATCTCCTACACCCATGAAAATTATATGTTATATATATATATATATATATATATATATATATATATATATATATATATGTATATATATATACTCGAGTCTATGTAAATACAGATTTGTCAAAATGGTGCAGGATCCAATCGCAGTGGGATACCTATCGTTTTGAGTAATATTTTATTTCCTATTTGAAAAATAACATTCTTCAATAAGATGACTTATAAGTATTTTTAAATACCTTTAGAAACACGAGTTTTGCTATTTTTATTTTAAAGCCCGAAAGCTTTACAGTTTGAAAAGTCTATATATTTACTTTTGCCACCTTCAAAAGCTAAATCCACAGTATCATTTAATTCTTTTATAAGCTTTTCGTGCGGAATTTTAGTATATAGCGTACTAAAATCATAGATTTAGCTTTTCTTCTGGAATTTATTTTATCCAATTTTTCTTTCACTGGTTGCGAATTATTTACTACCCAAAATAGATTAATATTACTATAGAATATTCTTTTCTGATGGAAATTATCTATTTTATTTATAATTAATTTAAATATTTTAGATATAGCTTTACTTAAAGGTTTAGTCATGCACGCCTTTGAACCTACAATAAACTTAGCGCTAACTGGATTTTTGTACATTTTAGGTATCCAATACATACATGAAAGATTTTTGTTTTTTTTTCTTTTAACTTTAATCCTACTTTTTTCACTAATAATGCTATTATTTATAATAATTCTATCTAAATTAATATTACTAACTTTATAGGTATCTGAAACGTTACATGTAATTCCTACTTCTATCAATAAACCTTGTATATAATATTTTTTACATATAAAAGCTATATTGTTTGCCGATTTATCAATAGGAACTATTACAAACTTATCTTGAAGTATTTCTGAATTTTTTAGAAGAGGATTAGTTTTTTTAGAGTGGTTAAAATTTTTATACGTTTAACCTTTTCTTTTACGCATTCAAGTATATTATTTTTCCATGCATCAAACGTAGACTGTGCTAATTTATATTTATTTACCATGGACATAATAAAACCTTCTAGTGCTTTCGTTACTTCTTTAACGCATTTAGTGTAATTTAGGCATTTAGGCTCTCTAAAATTCGGACCATTACAAAGTAGTTTTCTTAATTTAGAATTATTTACTATATTTAAATCTCCTGTAATTACATGTTTTATCTCATTATTACAGAAAGGAGAGGAATTAGATTCACATTCTGGAATATTTATATTATCATTTATATTTATATGTTCTACCGTTTTTTTTTTTATAATTGAAAACTTTATTACGTATTGTTGGCCCTAGTTTATATGTAACTATTGGTTTGTAATCTTTTGCCTGTAGCTCATTTGGTAGTAATTGTATAGTTTTTTTGTTTATTTAATATTTTTGGTAAATTTATATCATCAAAACCTATATTTTCATAAAAAAAATACACAAACATTTCTAGGTTTCTTTTTTATACCTTCCACAGGTGGCTTATATAATTTAATGTCGATTATATCCAGAATATAATCGTACCATTGAATGAAATAGTCTTTCCTATGTATCGTATCCGGTTGTAATAATATTTTCGATTCTATTTCCTTCAAAACCTTCTTTTTTGTTTGATTAAGTAGTTTTCTAATATAATTGAAATACTCAAATTTGATTAATCATAGTATCTTCAGTTTTACTAAAAAATATCCTCCCATGAAATAGCTGATTCTCTATTATTTCTATTAACAAAAGTTCTATCTCTGATACCGTAGGGGGTACTTTTAATTTATTATTTTTTGATTTTTTGATTAAAACGTTTTGATTACAGTGAGTACTTTTAAGTTGTTTTTATATTGAACAGTTTAAAATGCAAAAGTCAAGTATCGTGGTTTAATTGTTCTTTAAAAAGAAATATTATTTCAAATATTATTTCAAACGCGCCCCTCTTATATCAGGGACACGTTTGAAATCAAAGTAACTACTGTTAAAATCAACAATAGTTACTTTGATATAACAGATGCGCATTTGAAATAAATATTTCTTTTAAAATCACAATTGAACCACGATACTTGACTTTTGCACTTTTAACTTTAATTCAAATCATTATGACCGCACAAGCAGAAAAGCCAGGCATGTAAAATCAACAATATGTTCTTTGATATGACAGGGGCGCGTTCAAAATGGCTGTTTCTGTTTAAAGCACAATTGGCCCGTGATACTTGACTTTTGCATTTTAAACTTTAATTCAAACCATTATATATAGAAATAGGTTTATATAATCAAGAATAGGTTTCATTACAGTGCTTTGTAGACTGCAATGTATTGTGGACTAATTCATTGCATAAGGAGATATGAAGCTTTCTCCCAATGCACCGCGATTGGGCCCCAAACTAGAGCAGCCAATCGATCGATTTGATCGAAAAATAGTCGAGTACACCGATTTCGATGACAATAAAACTATAGGATTGTGAAGCATTTGTTAATCATCATTCCATCCCTGGCAACATCGGATCTCCCTGCTAGTATATATATATATATATATATATATATATATATATATATATATATATATATATATATTAATAGAAAGTCCAGTTTATAGTAAGCGCTATTGCTATGAATGCAAAATCCAAAATTTAACGGTTTAAAGTCAAACAAGTGCAAAATCTCTCTCGATAAATAAACGTATTTATTTATTAAAATTTAATTAGATATATCGATTCACAATAAAATTTTCATTTGGAAAATGCAGTTTTTTTTTTTCTTTTTTATACATCATGGCGATAGTAAGGCTTGTCACGTCTTCCTTCAGATGTTGGTGAAGTACAAGGTTTAATATAAATGCCCAATACTGTAGAAAGCGCCGGTAAGCGCATATGTGTTAAATAATAGAAAGTTCATCCATGTAAGCACTGTTTATGTAGAATGCAAAATTCAAAAGTTTAACAGTTTAAAGCCAAACAAGTGGAGAATATCTTTCAATAAATAAACATATTTATGTCTTAAAATTAAGTTTTATATATGTATATATATGTGTGTGTGTGTGTGTGTGTGTGTGCAAGTGTGTGTGTGTGTAAGAAAATATAGTTTTCTTAAAGCATTGCTGGTAAACAGATATATAAGTTTATAAGGAACGTGCACATGATAAGTAAAATATTGCTTACTTTAGCTAAATCCTCGTGGAAACTGCCTATGTTTTTCCGTCCAAGAACCGTGTACGATGGTGCCTGAACCTTTCCACCTTGAATAGTTTTTCCTAGTAATCCGGGTAGACTGTAGCTGTTTGGCGCTGAAATGATCAACAAAGATATTTTAGTTTGTTTTAACAGATATTTGCCTTGAATATCAAGAATAACAGTGATTAGATGCGTGTGTTTGTGTGTGTCTATGCTTTCTCTGCTTGTACGATTATTACCGAACATGATGGAAGAGGTGATTCAGGACATGATGAGAGATGAGGAAAAAAAGGTACTATAGTCACAAGTTTTAACCTAAATACGTTATTCAGTGTAATACATTTTTTCTTCGATTAACTTTCCTTGTAAAAAGCATCTATTCGGGGAGAAATGTTGATGCTCATAGTTCTAATTTGAATGTAAACAAATGCTCTCTCTCTCTCTCTCTCTCTCTTTCTCTCTCTCTCTCTCTCTCTCTCTCTCTCTCTCTCTCTCTCTGTATATATATATATATATATAGAGGGAGGGAGGGAGGGAGAAAAATAGATAGATAAATATAATCTCTTAAACGAATGAACTATCATTATGAATTTTGGAATACATATTCTAGGTAACGCGTTACGTAACATGAGCATATCATTTTTAAAATAGTTAACATTTAGAGACTGCATAAAGTTAGGTAATATATTTTGTTGTATGTTTTCTTCTAAATAGTAAACTTATTATAAATTTTAGAACATATATATTCTCGGCAACAGTGAATAATATGAGTTTACTATAAGATGGATTAGATCTTGCTATGCAGTGAAAAACGTAAAAGTTTAATCACTCTTTTTGTGTATTAGCAATATCTCTTATGTATTTATTCTCATTTAAGTTGCCTGTGGATGATAGGAGGGTGAAATGTTTGAATCTTCAAATGTTTCTTATAATTACAAATGGAATTACTTCTTTCATGTTTCTTACAATTACAAATTCATTATATCTTTCATGAATTTTAAAATATTATTCTTTTAAAATGCTACGCGTATCTGATAATAGCAAAGAAATATGATGCGAGTCTGTATTTTTAATTGCGAGGCCCATGGAAATTCCACAGTTTTATCTTTCATCTGTCATAGATTGTTGCTATGGTTTAAAATATTTCAATTCTATGGACATCTGGTGCGAACACAGACCCCGCAAGATTATCGCAACACTATAGTTCAATGCAGTTTTAGAACATAATTTCTTGTTATGGGTGTTAGCGTTCTATTTGCGAAACATTTGTAGGAGATTATGACTTACTTATAATAATGTCATATTTAAACAGAAAATGTACTACAGAGATTCTATATATTATTTATATTGTGCCCACAGCGTATACGATAGCGTCCTGAACACCATGTTCAGAGGCTGTTAGTTTAATTCCTATTACGAATACTACATCTTTGATGCCGAAATATAAAAACAAACTAACATTGAGTAGTAGGAGTAGTAGTAGCAGCAGTAGTGGTAATATGCTGTATGGAACGTTGTAAGAAATTTCGACATATGTATCTACAATATTATTATCTATTAATTCTACCTACCTAGCGTTGTCCAGGATAAAGTAAAGTCATTTTCGTTTTTAGTTTTCTGCACAGTTTAAACTTAAAGTAGATTTTTCGCATTACATTGTCGAAGTTAAGAAGTAGTTATCTCCTTTGCTGGTTTTAGCTTTAGGTTATTAATTAAAAATGTTTCATACTAGTAGTCGTCTTGGCCGAAATAACTATTTTCTTAATAAACCTCAGCTAGTATGTATACTATAGTATTGCCAATAACTAGATACAGCAATAACAAATACAAAATGGCTAGACAAGTTGTATTTGTTAACTTAGACGTTATTTGAGTCTTACTTTGAAAATCCGACACGATAACTTAATGTATGTGACATTCTACATTACCATTGTTTTCAGAATTCTTACCTAAAAATCACGTATCAAACTCAAGTAAGGAATAAAAGTTAAAACTTACCTGGTGTTAAATCTGTAGTTCGGTGTTTGTGCCTCTGTCCGAAACTATGGATCGGGGCGGCAGTGAATGCCACATTCGTTGTGTTCTCGGGAGAGTAGCTCCCCGGGCCGGGAGTTTTAAAAATTGTTGAATCTTTTGGACGACTATAAAGGGAATAGTGCGGAGTGCCATCTTTACCGTCGCGGTAAACGTGAAATTCATTGAAGTTGTATTTGGGCCCGGGGCTGCAGTTATCGGTCCTAGCTCCGTGTCGAATCCCGAACTGAAAGCTCGGTGCCCTTTGATGAGTACTCCTGGAATCATGACCTTGTTGTCCTACGAGTGTTGGTAATTGATAACATGGGCCTGGACTGCTATACATTGCTGCGATTGGCCCCTTTGGGACCGTGAGTTTAAATGACATTTTCTATGGAAGCACAGACCTAAAAAAAAAATAATAATAATAATATATATAATATAAAGCTGAATGTGTGTGTGTGTTTGTGTGTGTGTGTGTGGTCACAAATAGGCTCCTATATGGTTGACTATTTTAAAAAACTGATTACATATAATGATAGATGTATCGATACACAGGAATGGGTATGTTTGTATCTGACAGAACGGTGGTTCATTAAAATATGGAAATAAAAACTTTAAGAATTAAAAAAAAAACGTTTACAAGTGTTTTTGCTATAGATGTACATAATAATAATTTGATAAGTATGTTGTTTTAACTTAAATAGGGATGGTATAATAAAATTGTGGGGTCTGCATTCGCGCCTGGCCTCCATAGAATGGAAATAGGCACAAACTTTAATAAAGACTTTTCTTATCTATATGCATAAGTATACTTTGATAATTATGTTTCAGTTTGAAGAAATATGGTATAATAAAATTGTGGGGTGTTCGTTCGCACCTGAACTCCATAGAATGGAAATATATCACAAAGTTTAACAAGGTTTTTTAATATAGATCCACAGAATATTGTGCAAAGTATTTCAGTGTAAACAGGTATAGTATAATAAATTATAGGGTTTATCTATTTTATTTTTACTTTCATCATATTTTGCTTTGGTTTTGATATCCCAAATTCGAAGCTATCTCTTTACAGCCCTTCCTTTTCATAACCTATCATACTTTCATAAATCAGAGTCCATTTTCTGTAGGCTGTTTTTGAACCGAGTCAACGACGGGTACTTTTGCTAGTATATATATATATATATATATATATATATATATATATATATATATATATATATATATATGTACATATATATATATATAATAAAATAAAGATTACAATTAAATTCACCAAAATGATCCAAGATGGTAAAATTAAAGTATATTATAAATATTAAAAAAATTAATATTTATAAAATTATCGCAGCCAGATGTAAAAGCTCGATAAAACCAAATAGGAAATAGAGCTTATAATACGAGCAAACAGTTAATAAAAATGTTTAAAAAAACACTTTGAAATGAGTTAAAAACATATTTATCTAGTGTTTCCTTTTCAGATTAAATATGTTTTTAACTCATTTCAAAGTGTTTTTATATATATATACTCTTGTATTGATGCTGTTTTAGCAGTAAAACTTTGGGACTGGGGAGGTATAACGAATCCGCTGAATGGGGACGAGGTCCAAAGCCTAAATAATGGAGATTGTTGAGTTGCTTACGAAATTTTGATCACATGACCTCCTTGATTTTGTATTTGATGATATATGATCATTATTTTTTATTTAACACAAATATACATTTGTGTAGTAAGGCTAATGATCTTTTAGTTGAATTTAAAGTGGAGTAGCTGTTGTTATACTATACATTATTTGTGCCGTCCTTACATAGATGAACAGATAACCTTCTAGAGTTACAGCACTTTTTTCTTCATAATCCAGGGTGCACTCTTTTGGATAAGTTGTATTTGTCCATTAAAAACCTTTTAAATCTGCACAGAAGCAAATAACTGATGATGTTTGCATCAAAAAAAATATGCTAACCAAACATACGATTGTGCATATTATTAATCAGAGTAATCTTCAGTGGAGGGTTTAACAAAGGGAGTTGAACAAAATAAAAAGAAACAGATTAAAATTTTATATTTATTATGATATGGGATAAGACCAGTTTGGCAGTAATTACAGCTTGAATAAACTCGTACCATCTTTGAAAGAAAGGTATGCTTATTTTTTAACAGTCTTCACTTCTAGTAGTAATGATGGCAAGCAATATAGAAGCCTTCCTTGTTTGTTCTAAATCGCGCCATAAATTCTCAATAATATTGAGATCTGGCGACTGTGGTAGGCGAATGAAATGATCAAATTTATTATCTCGTGTTATTCAGTAACAACATAGTTGTGTGCTTTGATGCAGAAAGATTGCCTTTCCTTCCGGAAACAATGATTAAATACTTGTGCTTAAGAATGGCGGATTCGCAAGGAATAGACCTTCCTCAGATCACATTAGATTCTCCTGCGTGAATGGTTTGTTGTTGTCGAAGACTTAGCTTTTGCTGTCTCCACACATATCTTCGGTCGGTAGTCGACAATCATATAAAGATGACTTTTAAAAGAATAAATAACATTCTTACATTCTTAACCCAGGTATCAATTTTGTGTGTATCTATATCCAAATTTTACTTTTGGGTTTCCTCGTTTTGTGGGCACTGGGTTAAATTATGATTACTTTTATTGAAATTTTTACTATATGTTTTCTATTTGACTGGAAAGGATTTAGTCCAATGCTATTTACCACGATGGTCTGGGCGGTTTTTTTAACCAATTCGTGTTTTGTTTATTGCAGGATTTAGAACATGTAATTTCCCTTTTGTCTTTTTGAGAGAAATATATAGTTGAATTGTTTCCGCTTTTTCTGATCTGAACAAAACCTAAACCGCCAATTTTTTTAATAACACTTAGAAATTACTCTTTGACAGTCATCTACCAATTTTTTTGAAGGTCAATTCTCGTTCCTTTTCAAGCTAGGTCAGTACTCATCGTTTGACTTCGGCGTCTTCTCCATTATCCTTTTCCAATTATCGGCAGTCAGCTCGGCTAGTTTGAAATAATTACATAGCTTGTTCACCAATACTGCCAACATTAGAAAATCTTGCTGGTAATCCTTGACTGTGTTCAGGCATTTACAACGTTTATGCAACAAGGTTGTGTTTGGCCCGAATAGTTCCGATAGGAGCTTAATAGTCCCCGAAAAATCCAAATCTGTGGCTTTCCTGGGTAATATAAAGTCCACGAACCTACTAAGTTCGTTAGTTACCAGTTTTCTTAACAGATGACGTACATTTTTTCGCTGAACCATTGTTAACAATCTGCGTTGAAAATATCTTCTGTAAAAGGCCTCGAATGTTTTGTCGTTCTCTCCTACGTACTTAAATGTTTCAATCGACTTGTAGATTGTACTGTGGGAAAAACTCAGGTCTTTTTCATAGTTTTAAAACGGTTTCATGAATTTACAAGTAATTCTAAGTTGATTTTGCTGTAGTTCAGTTTTCTGAAATATAAATTGTTGGAATTCTAGTTTTTATGTAACTCCATAAACAATTGTTGCTGTCTTGTATATGATTCTGTTGGTGGAGCAGCTGCCTTTCTTCGAATTTTTGTTGCTGATCCATGTGTACCTTTAGAATTTGCAAGATTAATTCATTGAAAATGTATTATATTTAGATATGAAAAAATATGACAGCAGTTTTATAATATGCAGAATAAGGGGATAAACAATGACATACATAGGCCCTTAACGTCGAGGACGACGATTGGCAAGGCGCTTCAGTCTTCTACAGTTCAGGAAGTCTGTGTATTGCTGGCAGGATCTTTTGGCACCAGATCTTATAGCAGCTTGCCACTTTACTCGGTTGCCGGCAGAGGTTTCCCAAGTGTTGTGAGGGATGCCGAAGACCTGGAGGTCACGTTTCAGGACATCCCCATAGTAGTTGCCTGAAACGTCAAGCGCCGGGGCAGGGAAGTAGTGGATGAGTGCATGCCCAGAACAGAACATCCACCTCTGGACCCAACATTGCGGACCCCAGCGGAGCACAGGAGTGCGACAGCTGGAGCAGTGGTAGGTTGCCCCGCAGTACCCGCTAACTGGGTGTTGATCCCTGACCGTTGATCGTTCTTGATTCATCCGCTCAGTGATCCGCCATGGGAGACCGGTGGTTGAAAAATATATCAGCTGCGCTCATACCATGACTGCCAACTCCTGCTGCCGAGATGACATTTTGCTATTTGACCACATACAAGAAAAAAGGAGATGAATTACTGTTGCTTTGAAGACCCGTGTACCAAAGGGAAAATATAGACATATTTTTTTTGCAAACAAAAAATAAATGGACAGACTAAACTGAACTACGTACTGGTTTAGCTTATTTCGAGATATCGTTGTTCCGTTAAATTTAATTTCTTTCATTTCAATTTTCTCCACACTTATTATTTTATTTCTTTTGCAAGACAAAAAAATTCAGCCAGGAATAAAAAAGAAAAATTATTTTGGTGAGCGCTCAACAGTTTCTTTGTGCTAAAGTGTTTGCAAGTAAGCAGGTTTTCTCTGTTCTTCGTTGGGAGATTTTTATAACTGCAGACAACTTTTTTCTTTTGTCTATGTATTTGCAAAAAACCCATGTGTTTTTCTGTTCTTTGCTGGGGAATTTTTGTAATTGTAGACAACTGTTTTTAGAAGTGTGGTAGGGAAAGAAAAGAAAAAAAGCTGTGTGATTAAACAGGTCCTCTTTCGTGACGATGAGCACGAAATTATCAATGAAATTCTCAAATCTTTCTTTCTCTAAAAGCAAATTTTCATGGAATTTATTTTAGTAGGTTAGATACTGATTTGAAATGAAGTTGATAGGTCGGTGTCGTCGAATGTTTTCGCTGAGGATTAATGGATGGAATGATATCGGGGAAGGTTAAAAATTAGTCTGTTTATTATAAGTAATGCATTACAATATGATTCTGTCCAGTCTATTCAATACGGTAAAGTTACATTTAATAATTGAAAGTTAATGTTTGAATGAAATTTAAAGAGTTTGATAAATGTGTAAACTGCATATCTGGTCCTCCGTAGATCTGAGAAAAGGTTTTGAAGATGATGTTAGGGATTAAGTGTAGTACAGAATTAATTCTGTGTTTCAGTTCGATCTTTTGTTAAATGAATGTGTATGTAATATTAGTCTGGTTAATACAATCTACGTGTACGTCGTGTTGTAAGGAAATGTAAAGCTTTTGATTAGTATATTTATAGCAATACATGTCTACTGTAGTTTGGCGACGAAGGGATACAATGAAAATAATGATACGTATTAAAAATAATTCTTGCAGCGTAACTGGGTGAGTGAAAGTAGTTGATGAATAGAAGTGAAAAGATTTCTTACCGTCTTTTTGTGAACACGTATTTGAGCGAGGTGTGTAAAGCTGAATAAATGTAACAATTTGTGCTTGGAAAAGAATTGTATTACAGTTTCACAGAATCATTATAAGAAAACTATGTTCTGATTGGAAGTGTTCGTTTCTTTTGCTAATGGAACTATAGAGACAGTAGAAACATTAAAATTACTTTATATATATATATATATATTTATATATATATATATATATATATATATATATATATATATATATATGATTTTCAGAATGTGAGAGAGTGTATATAATAAATTCCACAGCCAAACAACGTCGCAGCCCACAAGAGCCATGACAGTCAAAGAACCGGAAGTCCAAGACTCGAGTTTCGCCCTCATTTGGGCTCATCAGTTAGACACATCCGAACTCAGGATTCGAAACCCGAGCCTCTTGGCTGCGACGTTGTTTGGCTGTGGAATTTATTATATACACTCTCTCACATTCTGAAAATCCTATCATAAGTTGCTCGCTTGGTTAGTATTGCTGGATGGCATCGTCCTTTCGAGTTAAAACTCCTACTTGTGAGACATCAGCTTGGGGTTATTGGCTGGTTGGATGACCGCGTCCCTTGTTGAGACGAAGTAGGTTCATTTCACAGTCGGATTTCAGCGCGGTTTGCTTGATCTGTGTTGGTTAATAGAAATTCTTGTGTGCATGGCGTTTGCTCAGTTGGTAGAGTGCTTGCCTTGCATGCAAGAGGCTCGGGTTTCGAATCCTGAGTTCCGATTTGTCTAACTGATGAGCCCAAATGAGGGCGAAACTCGAGTCTTGGACTTCCGGTTCTTTGACTGTCATGGCTCTTGTGGGCTGCGACGTTGTTTGGCTGTGGAATTTATTATATATATATATATATATATATATATATATATATATATATATATATATATATATAATCTCTTCTATTTTCTTGGGGATGCCGGTAGTTTTATTGAAGAAGATGACAGCACTATCGAGGGAGAACCATGGATTCAGATGATTTTCTTCTCTGCTGACATGATCAGTCATTTTAAAAGTTGGTTGTGCGTGCATGTGTGTATACATAAGATTTGAACTTTTTTTCTTTTTGTTGTTTTTTGTTGTTGTTGTTGTTATGGTTTGATTCCATGCCAGGGTTGCGAAAGTATTGTCTAAACTACTAGCCTAATTTATCAAAGTATACCTGTGTGCATAATAACATTTGATTAAAAACAAACTCTGTAATACCATTATATGATTTAATATTGTTTTAGCTTTAACAGTTGCTTCATACACAACAGATTTTACTTTACAACTTTCGTTTAAAGGTCAGTCAAGCAGTTTCCTAAAGGAACATGTTGGGTTTACATGTGCCTTCAGTTTGAGGTTATTATGTAACGCATGCATAGAGTACAGGAATAAACACGGAGGACACCACGGGAATAAACGACCCGTTGCTAACCAGACCGGTCTTCCTGACAAGTCTATGCGTGTTGATATACTTGCGTACAATTACTTTATGGGGATTCTCCTCATCAGCTCATGACAACACAAACACCTTTGCTTCGTTTTTAACTTGGATATACTCGAATACGTTCGTAATAAGTCATCAGTGGCAATATATGAAACTCATGAAAATATATGCTTACTATAAATAAATATCTAAATTACATTTCCTTTAATTTGTGTCTGTCTGTCAGTTCCAATCGTTCTCACAAATTATTACACTGATGAAGCTGAAATTTTGTATGGATCTTTGCTATGATAAGATGCAGCGAAATAAGTAGTGTGGTATCTATTTTATGCGCACTTAGGGGTTATTAACGATTAATAAAAATTATTATGCAAAAATGAGCACAAATTGTACACACGCACGCACGCACGCGCGCGCGCACACACACACACACACACACACACACACATATATATATATATATATATATATATATATATATATATATATATATAAGTGAAATTGTTTGCGTGTGTCTGTGTGTGTACATTTCCCTACCGCACTACTATGTCAATTTTCAGTCTACAGACTCCAGATTTGACATGGGAAAATCTTTTTTAATCGGTTTTCGCCCAGAAATTGTCTGTCAAGTGGTCAAAGTTCAGCGATTTGAACTTTACCAAATTCTTCCGCCAATTTTAGGTCTAAACATTTTAAATTTTAGTTGTAGGTTACTTGAACATGGATCAAAATTTTTAACTTCATTTGAGTCGAAAATCTTAAGGGGTCAAAATTGAGGTCAATTTTTTTAAAATGTTGACCTCTGCAGTTTCTACCAAATTACTGAGCCAATTTTTGATCTAAACATTTAAGATTTTACATAAAGGGTATTGAGACATATGGCAAGCTTTTTAATCGTTTTTTGGACGAAAATTTGGCTGGCAAAAGATCAAAGTTGAAAGAGTTTATTTTTGCAGCCTCTACCAAAATCCTTCGCCAATTTTGGGTCTAAACACTTGAAATTTTAGATGTAGGTTACCTGGGCATGAGTCAAACTTTTAATACATATATACACATATGCACATAAAGTTATGAACAGTACATAGGGCCTGAGCAAAGCCGGGCTGAACTGCTAGTATATATATATAGTATTATTATAATTTGTTAAATTGAATCACCCACTGAATACAGATTGTTTGAGTCCGGATAAAGTGAGTTTTTAAAGATAGTTAAATTGTTAAAAAAATTTAAACAAGCAAAACTCAAAATTTGCTTGTCGGCTTGCTTTATCTTTCTCTATCATATCTGTCTTTCTCTTTATGGTTAAAACTATATTGAATCATTAGAGTTGTTTTGTTCGAAATCGTTAAAACATAGAAAAGGGTAACGATACATCCACTCCTACGAATAAGAGATCTCTTCTGACGTGAACCGCCCGAATGAAGAACCCCTAATGTTCTAACTACAGGCACAGAATCATGAACTTACCTTAAGTAGTGTCGCACCTGATTCTAAAGTCTGCTGGCAAAATGACGCCGTTGCTATGTAGCATCCTGGTCACAGATCGCAATACCTTCGACGTCTAGAGGAGCGGTTAGTTTTACAGCCCTATAAAAAAAACTGCGCCAAAATTGGGGCCTTTCCTTTGTATTCTGGCCAAAATGCATCCTGTGTCATTTTTAAGTTTTGTTTCCGGTATGAAACCTTCAGCGGCTTTGAATATTTGCGACCAGCTGGCAGCGTGCGAATGTGGTTTGGGGAAGGTATCCGGGAAATTGGTGAGCTCCTCTGTGCCCCTAACGGAAATTTGTGATTGGTTTCAAATTTTTTCTCTGGCGAAAGTTTTAAATTCTGTCACCAGACAAGAATCAATTCTATAAAAGTCTTTTATCGATCTAAAGAGAAAGTTTGTTTTTTTTTACTACGAGAAGACATGGAATTTTTTCACCCGGCTCGACTTGATCTCGTTTAGAGAATTCGGAGTGGAGAGGATTGCGTGCGTGTGTATGTATGTGTGTGTGTGTGTGTGTGTGTGTGGGTGTGTGTGTGTGTGTGTGTGTGTGTGGGTGTGTGTGTACAAGTATTCGTTTTAGTAGATGCAGTGTGAGGGATGATATTTTTTAACGTGCTGATGGTGTTTTTCCGGTATTCTGGGGGTGGAAGTTGTCCGTGTGGGTGTAGATTTTAGTGTTGTTACATATGATATATATTCCATTTAGACTAGACAATCTTTTCCTAGCTCTTGCTACTTAACCTCATTTTCTCTTTCTTCTTCTGAGTCAGGATGAGGCAGGGGGGGCAAGTTTATATGAGCCTCGTCCTCGATAGCTCTCTCTTCTCATCAGGTGAGTATTTCTTTGTTCTTTTTTATCTACTGCGTATGAGCATTCTGCTTTTTCTGTTGCTGTTGCTTCTGCTATTGCTGCTGCTCTCGCTGCGGCCGTAATGACGGAGGCAGTTGCTTTTTCTGTTTTCCTCTAATTTACACTTCTCCTCTACTCTTCTCAAGGACTCCATTAGCCTTGAAGCTCGTGTTGGCATAGCAGTAGCAACTGGAGCTAGCATCCGGTCAGGGGCTGAGGCTATGGCCGTTAATGGTTTGCTGGACACTATGTTTGCCATGTACACTTGCCTTTGGCAAAACAAATCGTGCAGATGACGGATTTCACCCACCATCGTCATATTCATACCCTTGTGTGTTTTTGTAAGGAGCTGATACAGTATTCGTTTGTTATGCTAGGCTCCTCTCAGTCATTACCTCCTCATTTGGACGTCAGATAGTAAATGTTCGTTCATCATAATGACGTCACTCAGGTAAGCATGGATTTGAGTTAAAAATGATTCTTTTATAGAGGTTCGAATCGTGCAGCTGAACAGTTATCTTTCACACTGATGATTCCATCAGGATGAAACATATATGTGGATAATAATTGTCATATTTATTAAATATTTATAGCCCTCTTTCGGATTGTTACCTATGAGAAAAATAATATAAACTGTCTACTCTGTTAAAATTTTATTCTTGCTTAATCTTTCTTCCTTTCTTTTTCCTCTTCTTCTTTCTTACTCCTTCTCTTTATTTCTGATGATGATGATTGTTGTATCAGGTGACTGAATTGTATTTGCTGATTGGTTTGAGAAATTACCGCTTGTTTTTTTTAAGATTGCATTATGTTCGTCAGTTAGAGATTCGCAGTCCGATGGTGCGGCTGTGTGAACTTTGTCTCCGTCAATACAGACGTAAAAATAAGAACAGTCTTAATTGGACTTTAAAGCAGTTGGTAATCAGGAAATTTGGCGAAGCTAACCAAGTGAAAGCTATGTTCATCCTGGTGTCGTGACACGACTATAACAATGTCGAAGAAGAAGACTTAGTAAAGACATAAAAATCTGAAATATTCCAATATCGGAAGATAAAGACAATACATTAGAAGTTATTTATGGCCTTAAAACGAGGTCGAAATGCAGGATGGCTAATGTATAGCCAGATTATAATGGAGAATTGCTTGCTGTGTGGACGATAGAGGAAAATTCTGCCGAGCTAGTAGGTGATGATTCTGTTGTCGAAGAGACAAATCTAAGGGCATTCGTGGTTATTTTTTATCATCTACAAGAACACCCAAGAATTTTTACCATGATAAAAAAGATATTTTGGACAGTTGAGGGGAAGTAACTCTGTTGATTTACACAAGTAAAAAAGATAAAAATAGTCCATCATTATAAGAAGTGTCTCGGTGTTTGCTTTCTGTCTTTCTCTTTCATCCTTCTTTCTGTATTTTTTATAGTTACTTAACGTCTGTTAGACATTGGTAATGGAACAAATTTGGCAGTTGTGATGCAAGTGAACATTTTACATCTTCTTATTTTTTAAGCTTTTTTTACTTTTTTAAAACTTTTTCCAATAAATTATTATATCTTCTATACGGTTGTTTCTTGCTTCTTTCTTGTTTTTGTTGTATTTTTTAGTACCTTGATAACTATGATCCGCGTGATAACCGTTGTTAGACATAGCGGCACATTTTCCGCATAAATTTAACTAAATAGCGAAGTTCTTGTCCATATGATCTTTTGAACACTTAAGTTTTGAACTGTTAAGTTATTGTTCGCTTATATAAGTATATGACATAAATAGCATATATTTCACTGCTTATCGCATATCAATTCAAGTTACACATTGGTTATTGCCCTCAGATTTTAGTTAAAAGTGATTCTTGCCTGAGAGTTCGCATAGTGCGACCAGCTAAACAGTAAATTTCCACATTAAATTAGAATGTATACGAATGTGGATAATAATTTTAAAAATATTATTAATAAATCGTTTTATATATATATATATATATATATATATATATATATATATATATATATATATATTCTGTGTAGCTTAATCTTCTGTGTAGTTTAATCGCCATATATATTTTATAACTTACTACCTAGCTCTACCTACGTATTGAGCACTGTTTAAGTAAATACTTAAAGTTTACGCATGAATTTATACTTTCGTATATTAATTTATGTGGTTAAATGAAGTAGTCATATATATATATATATATATATATATATATATATATATATATATAATAAAAATTACAATTAAATTTACCAAAATGATCCAAGATGGTAAAATTAAAGTAAATATAAATATTAAAGAATTAATATTTATAAAGTTATCTCAGCCAGATGTAAAAGCTCGATAAAACCAAATAGAAGATAGAGCTTATAATAAGAGCAAACAGTTAATAAAACATGTTAAAAAACATCTTGAAAAAGAGTTAAAAACATATTTAATCTGAAAAGGAAACACTTGATAAGTGGATAGTCCTTAATCCGCGGAGTTTGGAAGAAATACTTTCCTTCTCATCAGAGGGTAGGAATTAGCAAAATGCGGGATCGGATTTTGCATACAAAAGTATTTGATGAAACAGCAAGTAAGTCAAAGATCTTACTTGATAACAAAAAAGTGAAGCAGAGGGAATATGGTGAAGAAAAAGGTGATTACACGTGAATGGATAGTCTGGTGAAAGATAAATAATCCAATGACGGTAAAATCCAAAAATATAACTTCAAGAAAGTTAAAAGAATTTCCATTTGCACAAGTAAAATCCAAGAAAATCCCGTAATTGGAAGATGGTCCAAAATAATCCAAAGGCCGAAATCCATTGAATAATTATGTACAAGGGAAAAGGGGAAAATTCCAATAATATTAATAAAAGAAAAATAATATATGCTTTTCACACTGCTGCCGAGACATAAATATAAATAAGAAAGATCAGGAAAGAAGAAGAGGAAAAAATTAAATGGTGATAGAATTAAATAGAAAATAGAAAAACAAATGTCAATATGACCCAGACAAGAAATGTTAAAAGGCGCGAAAAAATATATAGGGCAAAATAATATAGGTCAACTGAAATGTACAGGTTATTACTTAAGAAAATGTCATCAAGAGTTGTTAAAAGACACTAAATGGAAAATAAATAAATAAAGTAATTAATTAATTAATTAATCAATAAATAAATAGAATTTTTTGCTAATTCCTACCCTCTGATGAGAAGGAAAGTATTTGTTTGAAACTCCGCGGATTAAGGACTATCCACTTATCAAGAGTTTCCTTTTCAGATTAAATATTTTTTAACTCTTTTTCAAAGTGTTTTTTAACATGTTTTATTAACTGTTTGCTCATATATATATATATATATATATATATATATATATATATATATATATATATATTATTATTATTATTATTATTATTATTATTATTATAAAAGTCACTTTGTGTGTGAGGGTTCCTTCGGAATAGGTTCCGAAGCAGCTGAGCCTATCTTTTGCAAACTTCACACAAAGGTGATTAATATATCTGGCAGTGTTCTTAGATAATTTTTGTACAGAAATTCACCCAATAAATATTGCAAATCGAAAAAATCCAATCTTGAAAATAGTCTTTCTTCTCTTATAGGCAAAAAAGAAGAATTGTATAAGAGAATATTTTACGTGACATAGACCAAAGGAAATAATAAAATCTCAGCAAGTCATTTTCGAAAAGCAAAAAAATCCGATCTTAAAACTAGTCTTTCTCTTTTATAGATAAAAAAGAATTTTTGCAAGTGAATATTTTACGTTACACCGGCCAAGGGAAATAATAAAATCTCAGCATATCATTTCTTCTTAGCATTCAGATTTATTGTAATTTGTAGATATAGCTGTTCAAGCCAGAGTGTACCTCATAATTTTATTTTGATTTTTTCTTATTAATGATAAAAGAAATTTATTTATTATTTACGATAAAAGAAAGGATACCATTTAAGGTCGCCGCAAATTATTTCTTCGTTTGCATATTTTAAAACTAAACATTAATCAGATTTAAATTTTCCAGGGCATTCATCGTCAAGCTCAAATATCAGCTGACATGATCTTGTAAACAAACACGGGCGGAATTTGATGAATGACATTATCATTATTATTATTTACTAGTTGGGACCATTACGGATGTTGTCTGTGAAAATTTAAGAACTCAAGAAGCTCTCTCTCTCTCTCTCTCTCTCTCTCTCTCTCATATTTGAACTCGACATAATTATTGTTACTCGATTTTTAAACTAAATATTAATTCTTGTGTTCATAATGATTAGATTTAGAAATGAAAATGATCCGCTAAACGTTTATATTATTTAATAACTACAAAATAGCATGATTGTAGTAACACACTAAAGTAGAAAGTGTAAGTTTTAATGTTTTCTGTTACAGTGGAGAGGGTAATGGTAGATGCAACAGACTTTGATTTGAATAATACGCAAAATCTCGAATAAAATAGAAAAAAGTAGAATCTTAATGAAAACAACTATGTGGATCAAATATAAAATACAGAATCTTAGAAACAAAGGTGTTACTTTTTGGAAAGTAAAGAACATATTTGGACTTTTGTTGAATAATGCAACTCACTTGAAGAGCATCCGCCACGACATCTACTCGAATCTGCATTGTTTGACACTACTAATTGTATCATTAGTTGCGGTTGGTGTCTTTCTGAACTGCACCTCGCACATAATTGTCTAATTGGTTGCAATTTTGCAAGTTGGGGTCAGATTTTAGTGAAAATAATGCTGTGGAAGTTATTAAATAGATATTTCTGGGAATTCCCAGAAGTGTGACACGCAGTTAAGTGCTGCTGCCATAGCTATAACCTTTCAGGAGCTATTTATCCACCTAGTGTTTGGCACCAATACACTGCCAGTCAATATAGGTATCTTAATTGAGTCTGGCCCCCTCTGGAAAGTGACTTTCGCTGAAAACATGCACAAAAACAGACACAGTTTTAGATAACTTGCTTTTCATGACATACGTGCGAAGTATCACGTGTTGCTATGTGCATTTGAGTGAGTGTTTGACTTTCTTAGGCAGTTACTTGGATTTCGTAAAGCAATTCTCTTGGACCTTGGTGATGAGAATATTCTTATCATTGTTTTGATTCTGATGTTAAATGATTCTGATGTTAAACGATTCTGATGTTAAATGATTCTGATGTTAAACGATTCCGATGTTAAACGATTCTGATGTTAAATGATTCTGATGCCTATCATAAACTTTTCTAAATTGCCTTTCGAACACCTTGCATGTTTAAATTGCAGAAAGGATTGTAAATTGTGCTAAAGATTTCATATTATTTTGTTCAAGCTTTTAGAGAATTTGATAAAATGCACGCTAATTACTATATTTGTTTTTACTTCTTTACTTCGGGATGGGCTCAGTTGTCTTCAGTGAAAGTAATTTGTCATGTTTCCTGCGAACCAACACGCGTTGTGTCCAGTTTCAGTCGCAAAAGAGACCAAGACAAAGAATAGGAAATCTCTGATTTGATTTTTGGTTCTGTACAACGACATTTATTTCCTCCTCGTTACGGTCGTTACGTCACCCACGTGATCTAGAACATTTTCCATGTCTCTCACCAGATCTTGAACGTTATATCGTCTCTTACGAGATCTTTGTCTTTCTCTTTTTATAGTCCCTTTTCCCCCACCGGTAACGTCACTTCTCGTGTAATTTACATACGCACATCCGCAATACACAAATAGTTTTTGCTGAAGTCTAAAATCAAGACAGTCAATACAAGGACTGTAGCTTGGTAGAAAATGCGGACTTATTATTTTAGAGACGTGTTTTACGGCGTATACAAGTTGAAAAGACTGGAGGTTGATGAGTCAGCGCAGGTATGAACGAGAGAAATATTGACACATCTTCACAATTGTCGAACCAAAGCCACATTCCAAGTGGTTGTTTACATCTTTGAAAACTTTCACCTGAAGGTTAAATTTCAAACTTTTTACATTCTTTCCAATGCTATAATTTCAGATGATATTTCTTGGTTTGAAGACTTGTCAACAACATTTGCGTGTGTGCACCCCTCCATGTGCGTGGGTTTACAACCAGCAATAATTCCGGCTTTGACTAGAATAATATGCAATATTGCTTATTCAAATCCATGCTGTTTGTGAATGTTAGATCGATAAGTTGAATGCTGTTCTTTCGGAAAGTGTCATCACTCGTGTCAATTGGTGATTTGTGTATAAGTTCCTTTGATTCCTCATTTATTGTCACTATCAATTAGACAAAGCTTCTTTTACATAAGCATGAACGTATCTAAAACGACATTTAAATATTTATTTGCATCTAATATGGTAAAGTGCGTCCATTTCATCTGTGCGTTTATCGATGAAAATGCTAATTAAGGTTCACGGACCAATCGCAAACTAACCTACTGACCGAAGCCCTTATACAAAACACGTGGTCGCACGTAAAATAGCGCTGTCTCTTTACCATCATAACAAGTTCTGACCGGCAATTGACTATCTTAAGCCGCCATAATCTGATCTAATCTCTAAATTGTTTAAATCTAATGATCTCATACCAATGACAGCTTTAACAAACGGAGCCATAACAGAAAGACACAGCATCATTCATTTAAAGTTAGCGGAGATAATTACGTAACCCCACCTTCTGCCACATAGTTACTTCTATTAGCAACAATAATCTAAATATTTATTTCTTCTTTGTACGTCCAGTGTCACAAAAACATCATCGCAAATAATAAATAATGAGAAACGAATTACCTCTCTTTATAAGCCGCTCTTTATCAGTTCAAAATCATTAAATCTATTTCCTCGCCAAAAATTAAAAAAAAACATGGCTGTCTGTTTACGATTTAAAATTTATTTTATAATTTTTTAAAGTCATGTTGAGAGGAGTCTAAGTTTTTTTTATTAAAGTTTCTTTTTAAAAGTTTTAAAAATGTGCACGTGAATTGATATCTGTTCCTTTATAATTTATATAAAAAATTATTCAGAAAAAACAAAACTGTTGTGTTTAATTTCCATTGAAAAAGAATCTACGCTTTTAAAATCAATTCTTTTTAGATTTAAAAAGTTAAAAAAGAATTTGCTAAAAATTGTTTTAAATTCGTCATTATTTTTTTTTTATTCTTATTAATTAAAAAAAATTCAACTACCGTGAAATTTCCACTGGTTTTGCTAGTCTATATATTTATACTGTAGTACTTTTAATGTGCGTGCGTGTGTCATGCTTTCCAGATTATAAATTATTAGATCGACCGACCATTTTTATTAAAAAGGAAGAGAGAAAGTGATAACATGCTACAAGCATTAAATTAGTACATAGATACGCTAATTTAATGTTCGTAGTATGTTATCACCTGCTTTTCTCCTTTTTTAATAAATAGGATCTCCCGATCATCAAAGATGCAATTTAAAAAAATAATAATTAGAGTTCCCATTCGCTCCAAGCGTCAATACAATGGAAATATGCTACAGATTCCTATAAGTATAATGGAAAAAAACTGTAATACTGTAATAACCATATATATATATATATATATATATATATATATATATATATATATATATATATAACCACATATATATAACCACATATATAACCATATATATTCTGACACTACATTGACCAGATTACTGAGATAAATGCTTTGACGGTTTTAACATCGCAACAGCCGCTTACAATTGATTTCTCGCTGGTAGTGGCCATTGGTTTATACTGGAATTTGAGTGGCACTCAGCCTCCCCAAGGTCCCAGTTTTCTTTGCGCTTGTCTGTTCCTCGGTCTTTCAGTCCTTCTTGACCCTTCTCGGCCCTTTAGTATCACTTTTTTATTGGAGGGAACGGTGATGAAACAATGGGGGGAGAATGCATGAGGGGGTGTAGAACTTGTAGGTATGCAGCTTCGGTGTTCTTCATTTCCTGTAACGCTTATTCGTTATATTGTCTTCTTGTATTATTCTACGCATTCAAGGGTTTTCCTTAATATTTCAGTCGTTTTCTTTATCGTTAGTCGTTGTACTTTTGCCGTTATTTCTCTGATTCCAATTTCTGGCATTCTTCTTTCGAAGTTTTTCGGAATTGTTCCTAGTGCTCCTACTATTATCGGTACTATTTTGATTTTCTTCATCATTCAAATCCCTGGCTAGCTCTGTTTATTTGCTTCGTTTCTCCTTTTCTTTCATACTCACCCTGGGGTCAGCTGGGACAGCAAAGTCTACGATTGGACAGAATTTTCTTTCTTGTTAATTATTACGACATCTGGTCTTCTTGCTTGGATGGGTTTGTCCGTCTGTATGTCCCTGTCCCATAGGATTTTGTGGTTCTCGTTTTCAAGTGCTGTTGCGGGTTTATGCTTGTACCATTTATTTGTACGCTCAAAATGCAGTCGTTTGCACAATTCCCAGTGTACTGCCCTCCCCACTTGGTCATGCCTGTTTTTGTATTCCTTTTGGGCCAATTTGCTGCATTCACTTACTATATGGTTTATCGTTTCGTCTCTTTGTCCACGTAGTCTGCATTTTCTGTTTTCTTGTGGTTTATCGATCCTTGCTTTGATATGGTTGGTTCTTATCGAGTTATCTTGTGCCGCAGTTATTAGAGATTCAGTTTCTCGGTTATACGTCCTTTTCGCATCCATGTCACGGTGTTTTCGTTATTCTCCTCTTTTGTCATTCTTATGAATCTTCCGTGGAGTTGTTTCTCTTCCCATTTCTCTTTTCTCGTTTTGTCGTTTGCCTCTCTGTTTTCTGTTTTTTTTTTTTGTTTTTTTTTTGTCTCTCGCTGCCATAATTATCCTTTCAGTGCTTTGCATTATGTATTTTTCTAGTCCTGTTTTCGTGTCCTTCACACAGTCTTCTATACAGATCAGTCCTCTCCCGCCGTCTTCCCTTTTCACGTAGAGTCTGTCAGTATCGTCCTTTGGGTGTAGTGCATTATGCATGGTCATGAGTTTCCTGGTTTTCTGGTCGAGTTGTCTCCGTTCTTCTTTTGTCCACCCTATAAACGGTCCAGAGTATCTTACTAGCGATACTACCCATGTATTTATAGTTTTTATTAGGTTTTTGCTATATAATTTCGTTTCCAGGAGTTTTCTTGTTCTTCTGGTGTATTTCTTTCCAATTGTCTCTTTCATTTCTGTTGCTCTGATGGTGTCCGCTTCCAGAATTCCCAAGTATTTATAGTCATCTTGTTTCCCTAGTGCCATCATTTCTGTTTGGTTGGGTAGTTCCATGCCTTCTGTCGTTTCCAGTTTTCCCTTTCTTATAATTAGTTGTGCGCACTTTTCCATTTCAAATTCCGTTGGGATATCTTGGCTAAAGATCCTGATAGTGTTAATTAGTGTCTCTAGCTCTTTTTCGGTCATTGCAAAAAGTTTCAGATCGTCCATGTACATCAGGAGGTTCATTTTTTCCTCTGTATTGGAGAACTTGTATCCGATTTGGCATTTTCTTAGAATACTGTTCAAGGGCATCATGGCTATGATGAATAGTAATGAGTCTCCTTGGAAGATGCCTTTTTGTATGTTAATTTCTGTTATGTGTTGTCCATCAGCTGTCAATTCCAGTCTCCATTTTTTCATTGCATTTTCTATTATGTTGTTGATCCTGCTTGGTATTTTATACATTTTTAGGCATTCTATTATCCATGCTTGGGGGATCCTGTCGTACGCATTTTTGTAGTCGATCCATGCCATGGCTAAATTTTTTCCCCTCCTTTTTACCTCCTTTAGGATCTTTTGATCTATATATTACAGGTCATGTGCTCCTCTTTTTCCTTTTTGGCATCCTTTCTGCTCCTCGGGGATGAGTCCACGGTTATTGAGGGTGTGGTAGATTTGTTCCCTCAGGTGTGCTGTCAGTATCTTCCACATAGTTGGTAAGCACGTGATTGGCCTATAGTTGCTAGGGACGGTTCCTTTCTCCGTGTCCTTCTGTAGCAATGTGGTTCTAACTTTTGTCATCCAGTCTGGCACGTTTGCTTCCTGTATACAACTTCTCGGGTTTTGGGCTAGCCTTTCGTGTAAGATTGTGAATTTTTTGAACCAGTATGCATGTATCCCGTCATGCCCTGGTGTTCTCCAGTTTGCCATTTTTCCTGTGGTTTTCTTTAGGGTTTCCTTGTTGATTTCATTCACTGTTCCTTCTTCTATTTGTTGTAACTCTTCTTTCATGTCTTTCAGCCACTCGGCATTTCTATTGTGATCTCGTCGCACTTCCCATATTTTACTCCAGTAGAGTTTTGTTTCTGTCGGATTTGGTTGTTCTGTTTTTGTTTTTCCTCCGTTCACATTTTGGTAGAATTGGCTTTCATTAGTTTTAAATGTTATGTTTTGTTTGCATTGTTCAGATTTATATCTATATCATCTCAATCTCGCTTCTTTTGCTTTTATTTTTTGGCCCAGTTCTTCATGTTTCTTGTTTAGCCTCTCCCTGTCAGTTACATTTCCAATATTTCGTTTCCTCCATATTGCTTTCTTCTTGTTGATCATTTTGGTTTCTTTTTTATGTTTGTGTATTTGAGTTTCTAGTTTTATTTCCCATCCAGGTTGTGTCAGTCCGCTTGTCCCCGATTGTTTTTCTGATTTGAGTTTCATACTTACCATTTTGGCGCCTGCGTAAATGAGGTTGTTTAAGTCTGTGATTGTATTTGTTGGGATATGTGGGAGGAGTTTGTTAACCTTCTCTGATTCTGTTTTTAATTTCTTCTGCTCTTGGTTCCCTAACGATGGAAGCTTTGCTTTTCCTTCGTTCATCAGATGTATTATTTAATTTATTTCATTTGCTTCATTCTCTGTTAGTTCTGTTTCATTGTTCTCGGTTTCCATGTTTGTAGACTTCGTTCTTTTATTGGTCCTCGACCTTTGGTGTTTTTACTTGTGAGGCTTCAACTTGTACGGTTGCTCTACGTGCGGTTCCGTTGGGGAATTCTTCTTATTCAGTTTCCTCATTTATTTTTCGCTGAATTTCTGTTAGTTTTAGTTTAGAGAGCCAACCTTTCTTGAGCATCAGTCTTGCTTGGTCCGCAATTCTTTGTTCTGTCGTATGGTAGTCACTGGATAGATCCCATAGTTCTTTCATTCGTTTCCGATAACCTCCATATCTATATTTAGGATGGCTTCTATAATAGCATTCCATTACGAGTTTATTCTCTTTTGTTGTCCATTTCTTTCTTCGCTTTTTTTTTTTCCTTTTGATGGTTATCATGGATGTGCTGTGTTTGTTCGGTATCATTTTGTTTCCTGAAATTAGAGGTCATACTTACCTTTTCAGCGTTTATGTTATTTGAGTTTCTGAAACTAGAAAGTGGGCCAACATTCGCAGGATGACGACCGGGTCCCCCATGCTGGCTACCGAAGGAGCACCTGCCGATCATGACACCCAGATCTTTCTTCTGGATCCCATGGTTTGGATTATTTGTAATTGACATTTTTCATATTTTGGTGTTTGTGGCAACACCGAGCCCAGAATTGTTTTACTTGTGGTTCTGATGCAGGGATAGTGTAAAACTCCTGTGTATCCAAGAGGTATCGTGCACTATCACACATATATATGGGACATAAAAAATAAATAAAATAAATAAATAAATACATTTTTAAAAATATATAAATAAATAATTAAGTATTCTACTTAGTAAAAGTCGAAAGTAATGCTCTGAAAGAGGGCGTTTGAAGATAGGTCTACCTTACACCATACTGCTTAGCCGCTGGAAATGTTGGATAGGAAAAGAGGAGGAAGGCAATTTTCCCCGCCGCTTTGGTAGTATTTAGTTCCCTCGCTCAAAGACGGGGCAAATTTCTACGTCAATATCGGTAAATGTCTGGTTTCTGTTATAAATTCGAACTAACATTTAACTAGATAATTCGCCTGTCCCCCGTCTGGATATTTTTGTATTCATTTTTAGAGGATTTTCATTAAATTTGAATTGACAAACAGACGTTTATATCGAAACAAAGACTGCTTTCTGAAATGGATTCGAAGTAACATTTAACTTTTTTTGTTGTTTAAAAAAACAAAAGACATAAACTCACATTTCGTTGGTTTCTTTAAAAGAGTTGTCTGTCACGAGTGTACTAATCCCTTCCCTCTATGGGCTCCAGTCTTAAGTTAAATGCTAGGTCGTCGGTCAGTAGAGGGTAAGGGTTAGGAGGGGGTGGGGTTAGAAACAGTCCTTTCTAGTACAAACATACGCACATGTATATATGTATCCACATACCCACATACGCAAACATTCTGCCTGTCTTTGCCAAAAAAGAATAAAGAAGAGTTTATTTTTTTCCGCCAAGTATTATTATTATTATTATTATTATTTTTATTATTATTATTATTATTATTATTATTATTATTATTATCATTATTATTATTATCATTATTATTATTATTATCATTATTATTATTATCATTTTTATTATCATTATTATTATTATTATTATTATTATTATTATCATTATTATTATTATTATTATTATTATTATTATTATCATCATTATTATTATCATTATTATTATTATCATTTTTATTATCATTATTATTATTATTATCATTATTATTATTATTATCATTATTATTATTATCATTATTATTATTATCATTTTTATTATCATTATTATTATTATTATCATTATTATTATTATCATTATTATTATTATCATTTTTATTATCATTATTATTATTATTATCATTATTATTATTATTATTATTATTATCATTATTATTATTAATAATAATAATAATAATAATGATAATAATAATAATAATAATACATCAGCCTTTGATGATACCACATTAAATAGCTATAAAGATTTAAGAGGGATGGAAAGTTGAGGAGGAAGAGCACAAACTAGACCGCCACTAATAAAAAGTACACAAAGTACTAGGATCTTGGGAAACTTATTGCCTCCAAAATCTCAGTGCAGACTAAATGGTGGTTGCTAGCGTTAAGTCAATGGTTAGCATTTATCGAAAGTGGTGCAAAGTACTTGAAATATGGGGACACTTGTGGGGCAATCAAACTCCGAGAAGCACCACTAGTTATTATCAGTGAGTAATCTCTTATGGTGGACTGTGTGAGCACTCTTTGTACTACTACTACTACTACTACTACTAATAATAATAATAATAATAATAATAATAATAATAATAATATATATATATATAAATAATAATATATATATATATATATATATATATATAAATAATAATTAATTTATAAAAGGCTATATGTCAGTCTGTCTGTCTCCATATTTTCAAACTTTATCTCCTCCGAAACTAAAAGGTGCAAAGCGGCGGGCCTCACATGATCGGATTTTTTATGGACCGTTTTTTAAGGAGCCAAAAATTGGTAAAAATTTTAAAAATCGTTATACATTTAGTACACTTAGCTTATTTTTTAATTTTTAATCAGTTGTTATGGATGTCACGTGGGTAACGTCAGCAGCTATGAATGCTACAGTTTTGCTTTCGGTTTGGATTCATGGTGATGGCACCCAAATACGTTTTTTTTTTTTTTTTACTTTTTAAATCATGACTCTATAATAAAATATACAAAATTTGAACAAATTTAAATATCTTATTTAAGCGTATTTTACGACCGGGCAAAGTAATAATAACATTAATAAATAAAAGCAATAAAAATATAGAAAGAATACACACGAATTCAAGGGAACTGAAACTGCCAAAAATCTCCCGAGAAGTAATGGTATAAACATCAGTTAGTACCATCCGGGTTATGGTAGGGTTAGGGTTAGGGTTATGGTAGGGTTAGGGTTAGGCTTAGGGTAGAAAGAACAACGAAAGAAGGGCACTAATCAGACTTCCACTAGAAGTGCGCAAAAACTACTTATTCTCGCTCAAATTCAGGAGAAAGTCATTGTCAACGAGAAACCAATGGTAAACGATTGTTGCGATAAGAAAAAATGATTTACAATGATCATCAAAAGAGACGTAGAATGAACGAAATTTGTGGGGAATAGTAGTTACTCGATTATACTTGCCCACTTTAGTTGTTTTAATATGTTTTGGCACTAGAAATTCAAAGAGTTGATTTGTCGAAGAGACCAAATCAAACCTACTTTCCTTCTTTATCATTTGCCTTATTCTCAGCCTCCTCTTTGCGGGTACTCTTACTAGTAGTAGTAGTAGTAGTAGTAGTAGTAGTAGTAGTAGTAGTGAAGACGAAGAGGAATTGACTGAGATGCGTGGGGAAAACTGGGATCATGAGTATGCTTATTGTCACTAGGAAAAGTGCTATTGTGCTAGGAAAGCCTGTTGATCATTATGCGAATAAACAAGATAGTAAACGTATGATGCAAGAATACCTAGTTAATTGTAATGGTTTTAGAAAGAAGCTGAGCATACTGAAAATCTTGTCATTCAGAAACTAATTGTTAATCACTTGTATATAATAATAATAATAATAATAATAATAATAATAATAAGAAGAAGAAGAAGAAGAAGAAGAAGAAGAAGAAGAAGAAGAAGAAGAAGAAGAAGAAGAAGAAGAAGAAGAAGAAGAAGAAGATGAAAAAGAAGAAAATAAACACTCCGAATAATCTAAAATAAATAAATAAATTATCAATCCCAATTAAAAAAAAATCCGAAACTGAATTTTTCTACTCTGTTTATCGTCTTGGTAAATTCATATCACCTCCTGAAAGCTTAATCCCATATAAAAGCGAATGCGATTTTAATTGATTCAAATAAAAAAATGGTCAATATTTTTTTATTTTACCGGACCTTGCGCATAGCCACATACGCACAAATTATTTTCCGCATTTTTTATTTAAACGTTGCAGAGTGCGGAGCCGGAGCGCGGCGGAGCGTATGTTAACAATTTGAAGCTGTTCTATGTACTATCATCCTCTTCTTGCTGTAGCACGAGTCAATCACGAAGTCGTATTTAGATCGTAACTTGATTATTCTTTTTATGAGCTTCCCTTATGAGTGTCTCACTTTCTCTCTCTTTCTTCCTTTCACTATCTCTATCTCTTCTCTGTTGTGATCTATCAGAGATGAGTGGATAACTGAGTTCTCGCTACAGCGAATGTAGATCTGGCAAATAGGTGTGTAGATTTAATTGCTGTCTGAAATCTTCATTTAAGGAATAATGAGAAATACTTTTTGAACTTGGGATGGTGAGTAGGTGTAGGGTGGAGAGCTGCTATAATGTTTAGCGAGTTTTTTTTGTGGTTTTTTTTTTCAAAGATGGCGCCTTGGTTTGTAGGTGAGCGGTTGAAGCGGGGGCGGAGTGAAGAACGTGTTTGACGTCAGGTTGTTAAAATCAATTACTGAAATTATATACGTTTTTATAGTCTTGGTAAATTCCTAGTTATTATTTTACCTTGTTTTCTTCTTACTCACTTGAAAGCATTTTCTTCTGGGAGATTTAAAAAAAATAGCGTGTTTCTTCAATCTTCTCAAGTTCATAAATATTGTATTCTTTTGATTCGAGCAAAAATAGTTTTCACTTCCGCTATACGAAGATACAACCTTTGTGTGTCTATATCTTTTTTTTTTTTTTTTTTTATATAACTAACGAAAGGACTGGCAGTTTTTTCGTTGAAGCCGCAAACTACCAAATCCAACACGAGAGTATGTTGCAAAAATTAAATGGAAGCTGTGAATCCCACGAAATTTGTAACTATGGCTAAACAAATCGACAGCGAACTACCTTTGCTGTTACACTTGGCGCTGAATCCTTCCATTCGGTGGGCCGAGGCGAGCTATCATTAATTATCGTCAATTTGCAGCCTCTCGATTTAATGAGCCAGATTGTGAAACAGATGTGAATATATTGGCTCAGGTAATAATTTTACTTGATTATATGCATCTATACGGTGTTTGTATTGTGTGTATTTCTTATTTGTTATTTTTTGTTACTAGTGATGGGACGATTCCAATATTTTCTGGATTCCATGTAATATGCCATATATTTTTCGCATATGCAACAATATACTTGTGAGAGGATCTGTAGATTTTAGTTTTACTAATAGTTTATAATCAATAAATATTTATCACTTTATTATTAGTATTAACAATGGAAAATGAAGATTTAAATATAAACTAACAAAAACATAATCGTTTTTGGCATACGAAAATAGGCACAATTTCTCTGAATCCGATACCAATTCTAATACCTCAAAATATTTTGATTTCTATTCTAACTAATCGTCGCCACGTTTGTTGTTATATGGATTAATACATATCGAATAAATATTAAATGTTATATTGCCAGCTTGTACGAAGAAATAACATGTTTAACATAGTTTTACACTAATAAAGTGGGTTTTTATTGTTTGTCCGATGTATTTAAATAAAAAGTACTTTCTTGTTTGTAATCATTTTGTTAAATTGAATTGAAACTATTCTTCCGACATAATATCAAACAGGGTGTTCCAGTTTTTTTTTTATTGTCTCAACATAACATAAAAAATAATCACATTTTGTTCATTCAATTCTCTAATAATTTCAATTCTCTAATAATATTATTAATCATAAAACCGATAACCAAGCTATTACATTAACTTTATTCTTGGATAGCTTTTGGGTTTGATAAGTGGTGACTCATAATTAAAAAGAAATCCATAAAAGTAATGAGGGTTGGCATATTGACAGTGTGATATATTATAGGGAAGAACTTGTGTTATATCATCATCTATGTTGATGTTCGGCCTCTTTGCTTCAGTGCTCACCAATCGACTCTCTGTAACTTCTAATCTCCGATGTGTTTATTTTGATTTGCTTTATTGACAATCAATATATTACAAAAAAAATATTATTTAAAACTTAAATTTAATATATTGCGCCAATGCAATCGTTCTTCGTCAGTTGTATTTGGTGGAGCTCATTCTTTCCCAAAATATTTCAGAAGAATAAGATAAGTAACGCTATTTAAGTCATGGATAGTAAGAAATACAACCTTTCTTTCGAGTATTTTCCAGAAGGTTAAATAAAAGTTCATACTTTATATTGAACCCAGTCGTAGTTAGAACCATTATATCAAGAAACCGCGCTCCACCCATTAATCCCCCTCCCCCAAAAATGTAGACTGGCAATTAACAACGAACTGATATAGAGACGCAGCCTGATTTCTCAGTCGTTCGTCCATCATCCTACCCTTGAACTTGTGAGCTTAAACTATAAAAAGTCTGCTTTATGTCTTCATCGAGACTATTCCGCGAGTTTGTTGGCGTATGTGGGTCGGGCCGTTTCTTTGTTGCTAATTTCTTTACTATAAACAAATATTGATTCCTCGCACCCTTCTGTGGGACAGGTCTTCGCATGTTCAAAATGAAAGTTTCAAAAATAAATCCTATTCACGAACATCTGCTTTTCAGCAATTTTATTTCAATAAATAATAAAAGATTAGTATTCCACGATACTTCTCAAGTTACCCCTTACCCTAAGTCTAACATTAATGCAATGTACGTTGTTTTAATCTTTATTCGAATACTTGTCCGTCAAACGATCAGTCAATCTGTTCCCCTACAGTTTAAATATAATCTTTATCGTTAAACGGATAAACTTGGTCGACTATGTTATTTTATATATATATATATATATATATATATATATATATATATATATATAAAGAGAGAGAGAGAGATGGAGATAGAGGGGATAATGTTAGGCATTACAAGACGGAAAGACAAACATCTGGATCCGCCAAAAAAACAGAGTTATTGACATCAATACTGCCATCAAAAAATACAAACACATTTGGGTAGAGCACGTAGCCAGACAACATGACAACAGATGGTTCATAAGTACAACGGAATGGGCACCTCGTGAATATAAGAAGCTAAAAGGAAGACCAAGAACGAAATGGAGGAATGTCCTGATACAACGTATGGATCCCACATGGCATCAGATAGCTCAGGACAGAGTCAGATGGTTGAAGTCTAGGAAGGGGTTTCCCATTGAGTGATAAAACTCGTATTGATATATGTATGCATATATGTATGTATGTATGTATGTATGTATGTTTATCAATAAGAGTTTTATCACTAATATATATATTAAATTCTAATAAAAATCAGTGACCATTTTTAACAACTTACATAGTTCATACAACTGACACATTCTGTCATTTTAAGATGCACATTTGGTTGCTAAAATGCAGCAAATATGTAATTTTGCAGACTTTTTTAGTCGTGCACGAAACAATATATCAATGGTTACCTTTTGGAAAGCAATAACTTACCTACTAAGAAAGCTTGATATTTTGAACTTAGAGGACTAGTATAATACAATACACACACACACACACACACACACACACACACACACATATATATATATATATATATATATATATATATATATATATATATATATATTAAAAAGAACTATCACCTCTCGTCGTGGGTCAATAATTAGTAATATGCTCAAAAATAGAAAGTTAAATCATTCAAACGATGACAGTTAAAAAGCTAACCTAAATTAACACACCATTTATAGTATGGGCGACTCCTAACCCTACCCCAACACAAATATGAAGCGCACGTAAAGTTTAACGCTACCTTCTCCACTACGCTCTCTTATATCTACAACCTTCTTCCTAGCCCACAAACGTAAGCATATTTGTTTCTATAACAAATAATTTAAATTGACTACAGATTTATTTGCATGCATCTTTCAGACATAAGTAAAACTCAAACTTTACTCACTATTCAACATGTATTAAATATTTATATACACATGCATACAACCACACAGTTTGCATACAACCACACATTCTCTCGCGTTTATATTACTGGATTAAAAACAAATTTATAATAATAAAGAAAATAGATAAAAAAAAAAACTTTATATTAATTAGATTTTAATTTACCACAAGATTATCATATCTCTTATCTCTACAGCTAAAACATCTGTCAGGCATTTGTCAAAAAATATGGGCATTCATTTGAAAATAAAAAATAGTTTAAAATGATACTAAAGTAAACAAAGGCTGCTTCTGTTGTTTTGTCTGTCACCATCATATGTGCTCTTGTGGTCGAAGTAGACCTTCATTGGGATTATAATTTATAACACTTGAACTATATTAGGAACATTTACCTGTAGAAATACATATTTTGTACATAAACAAAAAATATATATGTGTGTGTGTGCATTTCTTAAACCAAATAGATTTCACGAAACATTATCTTAAAAATATCACATCGTTTATTTTAATGACCAGATGTTTGAGTGAACCCTGATATTTTGAGGTCAGATAAATAAATAAAACTTGGCTCGTAATATTTTAAGATGATTTGAATTGATTACATGCTTGACATAGTAGTTCTTTGCGTCGTTCAAAATATTAAAATATTATTTTCAGTTCGAGTTATTATTCTTAGGTATGATTTCTCAAATTTCTCAAACATATATGTAAGATATTGTTTGTAAATATGTTTTCATATACTTCGAGATGGATGAACGCTTCTCAAATATAAGTTACCGAGACATACTCCATGTCATACGTATGGATTGACGTTGTTGAGGACATGTGTAAGTTAATTTCGTCTTGTCGACCAAAGGCGACCTTACCCTTCCACTAATTTAGACGTCAACTTGTTTGCACGTCTGTATCAAATTCTGTCTACCATTACACGCCTGTTATAGAAACGCACCTGTTTACTTAAAGGTTATTTGATTTCAAACATCATAGTTATCATCCGCCAGCTGGTTTGTAAATAAGAATGGATCCATTCTTAAGGTACGTCCGTTCAATCTGCGCGTTTAGCGATGAAAATGCCATTCTAAACTGAAGCGTGACGAACAGACAAACGTACAAATATAGTCTTTTATAGGCATACGAGGATGCATCTAACCAAAACGACTAAACATAAAATTCATTGATTTTTTTTTCTAGGCATTTAATGACGAATATGCCATTTCAAACTTTAGTGTGGCGGATCGATGTATGGGGCGATTAAAATGATATTTAAAACTTAAGCGTATCAGACCAATAGACGAACTGGCCGACCACGTGTGGATCTGGATAAAAGGATATTTAAAGACGCATGGACGTATCTAACAAAGATGTTTCTGAGATGCATCTATTTAATCTGCGATTAAAATATTATTTAAACTTAAACGCGACAGACAACAGACCAACCTCATAGAAATACGTGAACGTTATTTCAAACTTAAACGTGATAGAACAGTGAAAATGCTATTTCAAATTTAAGCGCGTGGCAAATTGACGAAAATGTTATTTTGACTTAAGCGTCACAGACCAAGCGACGAATATTTGAGTATACAGTATTAGAAAGAACGCTAATTTGCCATCTCAGAAACCGCCTGGCACACAAATTAAAGAACCTACTTGAAAGCAAATCAATTGCGGCTTTACATCAATTCTACTTAAGCGCGTTTAACAAACCACGTTGACCTTTTGTCGATAATCGTTGAATTAATAAAGTATTAAGTAAAATATTCATCGTCGATTGCAGTCATTAATTCATGTCGGGGCAGTCTTGCGATCTTGCCATCTTGCCATCACAACGAATGAAATTATTTACGGTTTCATGTTGAATACGGTTGAATTCAGATAAACTCACTCCACCCTTGACGAGAGGAAGAATACCAAACACCCTGTTCTATGCAATTTGGCTCCTGTTGCGTAATTTTCATTTACTAATGTTGTACCCATTTTTAACGGATGGAAGGTGATAACGTACGTACAAATGCGTTACGTGCGTTTCTTAGCGTTTCTTATAATAATTCCTGTCGTAAAACATTTTTTTCATTTTATTCATTCTTACTTATAAAATAGTTTTTCTTTTATTTGAATATTTTCAGAGTGACTTAACATGCTTATCCACGTTCGTAAAATTCAATTTTCCGTAATGCAACCATATTTGATGTGGATAAACTTCAGTCTATGCTGGACTTGTCCACTAAATTTCAGGCATGGATGACCAAAGTCTCTGTTTTATCGTCCGTCAATGATATGCTCCAAATATGCACCTCTGCCTTGTACGTTTAGATAGTTTTGTTATGATGATACTTTTCAGTTCTGGGGATTTTTGTGATAAATATTATGTGTAATATAAAAACAGGGTTGAGTGAAGGTTCGATAAGTTTTAAACACATTCTGGGTCGCATCTCTTACTGATGATACGATCATCAAAGTGTTCCCACATAAAAGCAAAATTGTCGGATGTTCGTGATGGCGAAATCAGACATAGATTGTGGTTTTGGTTTTTACGTTTAATATTGTCACGCGTCAGTACTGCAGGTACATACGCTGCGACCTAAACTCATGACTCCAAAAATATCACTTTTTCTCTAAAAGAGGGCATTTTATCCTCATCTATTTTATTTACATATGAATTACCTGATTTCACGTTACTTTACGAGACCCGGAAATATATAATAAGGCGCGGCTTTCATTTTGCTTTTCTTTCATTTTTTGCCCTACCCAGGCTTTATGCTCCACTTCTTACACGGATCTCTAAAGCTTCTTCTACTGCCCTTCTTGTCTTTCTCTTTTTCTGTCCTGTCTGTTTTCTACACATCCTTACTTTCTCAGGTCCGCAGCTAATGCTTAGTATAAATGCTTAGTATAAATGCTTGGTATAAATGCTTAGTATAAATGCTTGGTATAAATGCTTAGTATAAATGCTTGGTATAAATGCTTAGTATAAATGCTTGGTATAAATGCTTAGTATAAATGCTTGGTATAAATGCTTAGTATAAATGCTTGGTATAAATTCTTTGCATAAATGCTTAGTATAAATGCCTAGTATAAATGCTTAGTATAAATGCTTAGTATAAATGCTTGGTATAAATGCTTGGTATAAATTCTTTGCATAAATTCTTTGCATAAATGCTTGGTATAAATGCTTAGTATAAATGCTTAGTATAAATGCTTGGTATAAATGCTTGGTATAAATTCTTTGCATAAATTCTTAGCATAAATGCTTAGCATAAATGCTTAGTATAAATCGTCAGTCGCCTTCAATTTTCTATTATATGCAGTTCCGATTTTTCGTGCCTTGTCGGCGCAGATTCAATGAATTGACCTTCCCTACATTGCTCCACCACCTTTTAAACATTTTCCATTGTGATGTTCGAATTTAATTTCCTCGCCAGTTACAAACTTTATGCAATTTCTTCAGATCTTATTCTGCATAGCGGAGTCACATCTTTCTCCCATACATTCACATTGGTCAGTAAGCCTGCCTTCTTTTTCTATGATGGAACTATGCAACGGAATTTACTTTGAGTCCGAATTTCTGATCAAATCTCCATGTAACATTTTAAAAGTTAAACAAGTAGTTCGCACGTAAACTTTTGCGCTTTTTGTAAGCGATCAAGAAACCAAATCAAATAAAAGTATTTTTATACGGTGCACATTTACATGCTAATCTTGCTTTCATACTCACTTCTGTCGTTCATGGCTAACCGTAATCCACCTCGTGGTTGTTGACTTTCTGTTTAACATGCTGATTGTCTTACTTCACCTGGCCAATTATAGCTCCACTCAGTCAGTCTGTAACACTCACGCGACGAGTACAATTACTCGGATTCGTAGTGGTGTATTGTTTTTGCTTGGAAGGCTTTAAAGAGATGTGTGAAAAGCGAAGTATTAGGCAATATTTTCAATTTGCGTACCGCCCAAGTGTCAAAGGAATCATAGAGAGGTACCATCGTACTATAAAGGCTGTGGCTGAAAAAAAAACTAATTTTCACCCAAGAAAAGTTTCTTTTCACATAACATGACGCCGAAGGTTAACCAAAACGAAACGTTGTAAATAGTCCAATGCCGAAATAGCTTCTGGTTTTTGTTTTTTCCTGTTAAAATTGTCACTACTCAGTACTGTATGCACACACACACTGCGGTCCAGACTCAGGATTCCAAAATTTCGCCCTGTCTCTGAAAACAGGCTTTTTATACAAGCCGGCGCCATCTAATTTGTATATGATTAACGAGATTTCGCGTTACTTTGCGAGACCCGCTAGTATATAATCAGAATCAGCCGCCATTTTGTTTTTCGTTTTTACCCGTAACCTAACTTTGCACGCTAAACTAACGCATCCAAAATTCCTCACTGTTATTGGTTTATATTATTTAAATGCAGAAGTATTGGAAATTTGATTCACGATTTCATGGGTGGAATTTTAGGGGAAGTGGCATCACCCTGTTTTACGTGATCGCATCTTGGCTATTTTATTTCATATGCACAATATTTACAGAAATCATTTAAAACTGTCTCATTTCTTTTTTATTAGCCCAGATATAGTTTAATGTTTTTATTTTGTTCTTGAAATAATTCACATATTCAGAAATGAAACGAAAGAAAAAGAGATTAATTCGTGCAGTGTAACATACTTTTCTTGGTACATTATTTATAAGCATGATACATCTTTTGCCAGTGGTCATACTACATTTTGGAAGTAAAATTTTGTGAATCCATAATTTTCCCAACTATAGATAATGTAGCAATTTGTCTCCAGCAAATCGTATACAACGAATCCTAAATAATTTAGAAAACCTTATTTATTTTAAAAGTCGTAAAATGTTGTACATTTCACTTCATTGCCCTAAAAAGTGTAGGATTTGAAAATCCTATGCACTTTTATACCAATGCCACTAGTTTTGTCGCTTGTACTGTAAAACCTTTGCCACACTTGTTGGTCTAATCTCCAGCGGCCAGTTGTCATTAGATACTAGCAAGCTATTCGATCCTACAATGTCGCCATATATTTATTTATATACAAAAATTGGTGAAAAGTTATACCCCGTTTGATTGAGAATAGCATCTTAAGTTTAATCTCCGACTAAATAGGGTTGATTCGCCGTCAATTTTAACCTTAGACGTCTTGGTTTATTTTGCTATAGCTAGGTGATTATGTCACACGTATACCACTAAAATTTCTTCCCAATGAAAGTGTATAAACATTTTAGAAATTTAAATTGCTAGACGCAATATATATCTAAACTCTTTAGCAAATATTCTTAATGCTAGTATACTGTATCCATTCGTTTTCCTTCTCAATTTCGGCATTATAGAACATAATTCTATATAAGAGTTTCAAGGCACTTCCACGAGATTAGGTGTTCGTCGTGCTTTCATCTATGATACGAAGGCTTCATAAATTAAAACCTCCAATTAATCTATTTATAACAGTGTCTTAACTGTTCAGCCATTATTCATAATCAGCTGTCATCAATTCATTTCTAATGACTAGCATCATTTATTTTAATTCTTTTTGATGAATCATCCCAGCCAGTCAGGTATCCAGCATTAATCACTAATAAAATAAACTTTACTTAATTTTTAATGAATGATTCAGGTAGAAATTGTCGTGTCTAACCAGTTTGATTACCAACGGTATTATGATCAGAGTACTTGGACTCATATGAGTGTTGCAAAACGATGCGTATTTATAGTCGGGGAGCCCCTGAATGAACGTGGTGGAAGCATTGGTTTGATTTTAATCAACTTTAATGAAACAAAAGCAGCGTTGACATATTTGAGCATGGTGACATATATTTATCCGCATTGGGGATGATGGCTGAAAATGATTTATTTTCAAGTATTAAGTTTAAAATAATTCAAATTTACTAAAAAAAAATTTATTGATTCTTGAAAATGGCTCAGGAAGGTCAAAAGATTGAATCTGGGAATTTCACAGCTAGCAATTTAAATTTCTAAAAATGTTTAATGTGAATGCACCTAGCAATTTAAATTTCTAAAAATGTTTAATGTGAATGCACCTAGCAATTTAAATTTCTAAAAATGTTTACACACTTTCATTGGGAAGAAATTTTAGTGGTAAACATAATCGCCTAGCTATAGCAAAATAGACCAAGAATTCGCGGGCTGAAGTTAAAATTGACGGCGAACTAACCCTATTTGGTCGGAGATTAAACCTATTCAATCAAACGGAGTACAACTTTTCACTATTTTTTTTTTTTTTTTTTTTGCTTTTTTTATATACATTGTTGGTCGGTTCAAGTTCCTATGTATCATGGGTGAGGACCTACTGTTGCTTTTGGATTCGCCAAATCTTAAATCCAGGTGCAGACGGGGTTATTATTGTTAAAACCAGTCGTACTGACAGGCTGGTGTCAAGGGGTTGTGTCAAAAATGGCCGCTAAGTTGAACCATGTTCTGTTTCCATGAGAATCTATGAATTTCACAGCGAATGTAAATGCACCTATTCGATTAGGATTGACCAATGTTTGAGGATCGAAGATGAAGTGAAATTCTCTGATTAGTTCTGAAAAGGGAGATTTCGCCCAAAACAGCCCACTTACTTTAGTATAAAAGATCACCAGAATAGAAAAGAGAACAGGATGAAAACAAAAAGATGCTGGCGAAAGAACGAGCGAGAGACTCGAAGCGTCTAACTGAGGCCTCACTCACGAGAGATAACTAACACGTCAGAATATTTCGGCCGAGTAACTAATTCTCGTCGAAACCGAATCGCGATTGTGTGTGAGAAAGATATTTTAAAAAGAGCTTACTGAAGTGAAATCAATAGCCCTACCCACAACTTAGATGCGAAGACGCGAACATTACTGAATGTGAACATTAGAGTTTTCCTCTTCATTCCTCCTAATAGCGGCAGCGGCGACTGCTGAGAAAGAAAAACTATTAGCCCACTGACATCCCACAAGAAAGAAAGAGATAATAAATGTGACAAATAATGTACGGATTATTGTGCAGAGCGAGGATTATTATACCTAAATATTTTCTTTCTTTTTTTTTTTTTTTGCTTTTTTTTAAATTGCATTTATATAAATTTTTCAAAGTTCTAAAAATATACTTACGTTGCATACATTAATCACTTGTCGTGTCGTTGTGATTTTTTTTTTAACGTTTGAAAGAAAAGTTTATTCTACAGCGACAAGCCCGAACTGACTTACCAAGTGAAAGTTAACCCACTCTTTTGGACAGCAGAAGCGCAGCCGAACCAAGTGAAGGTTAATCTATTCTTTTGTATAGCAGAGGCGCCGCTGGACCAAATAAAGAGGAATCCACTATTTTTGACAACAGAGTTGCGCTGTGGAGCACCAGACGTTGACAAGATTTCACTCGGAATTACCTGAGTTATGAACTTTGAGTCTTATTAGGACTCGGCGACCCGTGAAGAACATAATAACTATCTGCGTTCGATCTCTGAAGGCCTAACTTTATCTGTGCCTAAACCTAAACGTAGATTCCATGAACAAAGCTTCTTTCTTAGAACTGCACGCCTGTGGAATTTGGAATTGTCTTCCTGCTTTCCAGCTGACTACAATATGGTTGTCTTCAAGCCTAACGTAAACAAGTGTTTGATGATTCGTTCCATATAAGTAAACAAATTTATCGAATTTCCATTACTAACAATTACTATATTGTCCAATTTCTATTGTACACTCTTTAACCCTTATCCTCGAGTGGCCTCTTGGCCTTGATAAGTGGTGACGCCTATGGAAAGAAAAACAAAAAGAAACAAATAAAGCAAATGCCATGACTAGAAATCGAAACTTAACCTTGAGATTTTCAGTTTGACTGACTTACTTAGAAGTTCTTATAAATAGAGAAGTATAGCCATAGTTAGTAAAGGCATTACATATCCAAGACTACAACAAAATAAACATCTTTTTTCTGGTAAAGTTATATCGCCTTTCTTTTCTAACAGCATATCAGCATTTGCTTTGGGGTTTTTTATACCAAAATACATCGTAATCTTTTTTTAACGATTACTACTAAACGTCTACTATAAATCAATTGGTTTGCCGGTTATTGTGTATTATTATTCTAGATACCCACTGTGAACTATCAAGTCTAGATGGTTAATGTAATCGACTTATTCTAGACAGCTTTTGTCCATAATTCAGTTTAGACACGTATAGCACATGAATATAAAGTTATTGTGAACTATTCATTCTAACATGTTAATCTAAGCAATTTATTCTAGATAATTATATTACATTACATTTACATTTACATATTTACATTAGCCGTCTTCATACGAAGATTCGAATTGAACGGTTATTAAAAATGACTCATTTTAATCAGCTATGTTAAAGAATTTCTTTTACTAAAGAGTCACAGATTGTCACTAGCAAAAGTCTATGACGAGGGTTTAAAAGGGGGATGTATTGTAGGTTTAATTATGAATAATAGTATGAGGCGATTGAAAATAATGAATGAAATGAATAAAGTTTGATTATTGATAGGAACGGCTTTTGACCATAGACTCATATTGAATTTGAAACTTTGTAATCTGCATGGAAATAATCCAGTGATAATGAGTTCCATAGATGTGATTTTCTTGGAAATAAACTATGTTTATAGAAGTTCTGTGTGGCTTTAGTCAGACAGGGAGATGGGTGGAAAGTTATTTCTCGGTTGGAGTAGGAAGACGAGTTCTTGCTGTGAATATCTTACAAAAAGGAACCGTGTTTTATCCTGAATTATCCGTTGACGAATTTTGTTACCGTTTGTGATCTCTTCCTTCTCTGTATTTAAGATCCGATATATTTTAGATCCGATATGATACGACAATAAAGGTCGTTATTCTGTCATTCGATTATAAGCGTGGCTACCGTAATATGATGGCCTAACGACAACTATAATTTAGTTAGGCGACGTCATGAACATAGGTCTGTTGAAATTTGGTCACGTGTCTCATGACTAAACCGGAAGTTGGTTTAAAGTTTTGGAGGGTTAAATAAATTTAAACATGCCGTCGAGATGTATAGTTCCAAAATGCCGAGGTAGCTACGAAAATGGACCAAAAGTTACCGTGTTTTCATTTCCAAAAAAAAGGAAATAATTTACCAGTGGATTACTGCAATAAAAAGAAAGGATTTTACTCCATCTAGATATAGCAAAGTAAGTGTTAAAATGTTTGAGATATTTTAAAAAAAACAAAAAAAAAACGCGGCTTTTTTATTTTTATTTATTTATTTTTTTAGAACATATTTTAAAATAAAAATGAAAGTATGTATATAAAAATGAATTTTACATGTAATTTAAGTTATGTGCTGAAATAATAAATTATTATTTAGAAACTTATTTAAAATGGGGAGTATGGTGAAAATATTATGTACTTTCACCTAACAATTTACTAAAAGCGATATCGTAAAAACGGAATCCCTTGTTTAAATAATTCTAAATAAGAAAAATCATTTATCTTTTTAGTTCAACTATTTTACTGTGCAATATTTATATCAGCGTGAAATAAATTAAACTTTTTAAGTTTATGACCGTTTTTGTTATCCCAAAAGCTTATTAATAATTATTTGTGGTAAATGTCGGGGCCCTGTAGGTGTCAGAATTTTGGAGAATATACTTCCAAAATAAACTATTAAAATTGTTTAAAAAAATAATAGAAATATTATTTTTTATTTTTAAAAAAAGTGTTTACAAAATGCCGGCAATAAAAAAATAATATTTCTATTATTTTTTAAACAATTGTAATAGTTTATTTTGGGAGTATATTCCATAAAGAAAATAAACAACCCACTTTAAACGGAGAAATTACGAGTTTTGTATATGTTATTCGCAGTTTTGTATTAGGGTCGTCAAAAATTCCCCCAAAATTCTGATACTGCTAGTGGCGCTGTAAACGAAAATAACGTTTAAGATTACGGCAAACGAGTAGTTTCCAAGGTAATGAAGAAATGTTAGTTTTAACAAATGGGGGACCACTTTTCTATAAAAATTCAACGTAAAATGATCACCCACTTTATGACCATCGTTTTTTTTTAGGGAGCTTTCTGTTTAACAAATAAAAGCGAAGAAAAATGAGTATGGCCACCTTTATGTTGGGGGTTGGGAGTCAACGTGCAATGAATACAGTTTAACGTAAAATGAGCAACCCCTTTCAAAAAGTGTAAACAGAATTTTTGTCGGGGAGAGGGGGTCAACTGTAAGTGCTCATTTTACGTTTAGTTGTGTTCATTCCTACATCAAAGAGGCACTTCGCCTTGTTTGAGGCGAAAATGTAATTTTAAAAAAAAATTGCTCGTTGCCCATGTAAAAAAAAAAAAATGGCCATAAAGTGGGTAGTCGTTTTAGGTTAAATTATTCTCCCCCCCCCCTTTTTTTTAACTAGCATCTCTTTATATCTTGGAAACTACTAGTTTGCCGTAATTTTAAACGTTATTTTCGTTTTCAGCACCCCCGAAAACCTATAAAAGTGGTAATTTAAAAGGATTTTTCGAGGGTGGACTAATTTTGCACATTTACCTTATTTTTTTATTTTATCGTTTTTTGTCATGTAATTTTCTTTTCTTTTTTTGTTAAGTCAAACATGGTATGATTTTCTTTTAAATTATTTCTTTAGGTATGTGAACTTCATTTTCGGCCTGAAGACATACAGCGAGAGGCATCAGCATTTGATGAAAGGACTGGAAAGACAATTAATGTTAAATTAAAAAATCCCTATCTAAAGCATGGTGCTATTCCTCGAATATTACTAAACTGTCCCTCCTATTTATCGTCATCAACCACTTTTAGAGAGTCTCCTAACGCAAAGAAAATGCGTTTAGAAAATTCTGCTCTTAAGCGTGCATTATGTGAAAGTGTTGCTGACGAGTTAGAGTTACGGAAACGTAAAACTTTCCATAATATTGATGATTTAGAAAAAAATTAACGTTTATAGATAAAAATTATTGGACTTCTATTAGGCAAGACAATACCATCATTATATGCCATATAAAGAGATGCCCATGCCCAAAAATAAAAATGTCTATGGTGATTAAACCGGATTTGTCCGTTAGAGTATTCTGTAGTGATGTGGAAATGAGTGCTATAGGGGAGTATAGAATTCCTAAACATGTAACAGAGGAAAATACTCTGCAGATTTTGATGGAAACATGAAGAAAATGGACATCGAAGAACAAGAAATGAAAACTTCTAATATAAGTTCTTTATTAAAATTAATCTTATCATTTTTGCTATTAGTGAGATGAATCATTCAAATATTTTAATGTCATTAAATTCATATATGAACAAATTAACATAATGAAAATGAATAAGGTTAATTATTCAAGTGAAATGATGGTATTTTCTTCCTTATTATATAACTGCTCCCCTAGAGGGTAGAGACTGTTAAGAGACACTAAAAATGTCATTTTACCAGGCTATTCAACCATTCGAATATTAACCTTATCAACTTCTATGAATCCTGCCATTGAACAACACGATAACAATTTTCTCATGTATAATAAAAGTAAGTTCAAGTTACTAATGCAGAATGACATCACAGTATCTTTACTTGTTGATGAAATACATCTCAAACCTTATCTTGATTATAAAGGTGGTAATATTGTTGGCTTAGCTGACAACAGCAATGAACCTGCCACAAGTGCATTTGCTTTTATGCTTAGCAGTGTATTCTCACAATATAAGGATGTTGTGCATGTTATGCCAACTACATGTCTTCTAGCTGAGAACTTATTTGACATAATTAAACGTGTAATAATTGGCTTAGAAGATATAGGGTTTAAGGTATTATCCGTTATAACAGATAATAATGCAATAAATAAAAAAAGCTGTCTTTCTTTTGTAGCCCATCAAAGCTTTCAATTGTATATCCCCATCCAGTTAGAACGACAAGCCCTTTTTTCTTCTTATTCGACTCAGTGCATATATTAAAATGCATTAGAAACAATTGGCTTGGCCAAAAAGATGGACGTAAATGCATGATGTTCCCAAAGTTTTGTTATAATGGAAATCATGAATTGGATAACATCCAAAGTGCTCCATTTTCTAGTTTACATAAACTTTATGCCCTAGAATATCAATCACTTGTGAAATATTGCTATAAGTTGACTTCAAAAGCTCTTTCTCCGACTATTTTGAAAGGCAAAATGTTAATTTGGTTTTGCAAATTTTCAACGAATATAATATTTAAGGTTTGCTAACCTTAGGAAAACAGGAATGCTTGCCAAATTATGCAGAAATCGCAGAATACATTCAAATATTTTATATTTGGCAGACAATACTGAATGTGAAAACACCATATAAAGGTTGTCGACTTCGTAATAAATATGCTAATCCACTTACATTAAATAGTGATAATTATAGTTTCCTAAATGTGTTCTGTGACTGGTTAGAAACTTGGAATAGCATTCCTGGAAAAACTGGTAAGTTAACAAAGGAAACATATACTGCTTTGCGCCATACTACTTACGCAATTTTAGAATTGACTAAATTTTGTATAAATGTACTGAACATGGTGTATATATTGCCAGGAAAGTTTCAGACAGATAACCTTGAGGCAAAGTTTGGCCAGTATCGACGACTTAGTGGAGATCAGTATAATATATCGATACGTCAGGTGTATGAACGTGAAAAATACTCAGAATGTTGTCAGTTTTAAAATTGAGCTTACCCATTAATAACCGAACTATTGAATTTAAAATTTTAAAGAAACTAACTGGGATGAAATGATAAGGGATCAAGAGTTAGATGTTTATAAATCTAACATAGATGTAACAGAAGATGATGCTAATCAATGCAAGGAAGTACTTCCTGTTATATTATACTTAGCAGGTTATTGCTGTCATGCAGTTTTCAAAAAACTTAAATGCAATAGCTGCAAAAATTTAATATCCAGGAGAGAGGCTGTTGAAGAAATAGCTGAATTAAACAGCTACTTTCAGGGTATTAACAGAGGTTCTTTGCTATACCCAAATGATATAACTAATAATTGTGTCTTATATAATTATATAGTTATAAACAAACTTACAAAATGCGATTCTTTTTTACATTCGATTCATCAGAGAAAATTAGCCATGTACATAGCTTTAAATATTTTGGCTGATCAAAATCGATTATTTCATGTTGACTCTAGTGATGAGGGTCGCACTATTCAGCAAATTGAAAAAATGCTGATATCGAGTTCATCGAATTCCCTTATAAACAATTTTTGTCGCAAAGAGAATGACAATATTAGTAAAAAAAATATCAGAAAAACAAAAATTCAAACTTTTGATTAAATTCTACAACAGATTTTTGAAAAGTTTTAATATACAATGTTTGAAATATTTCTGCCTTAGTAATTTTGTTTATACTAACATTTGTTTGAATTTAATTTTTAACTTATTGTTTGTTATTTAGTTAAACTAATGGTTTGTTATTCAGTTAAACTAATTTATTGTTCGTTATTCAGTTAAACCAATTTATTGTTAGTTTTTAAGTTAAACTAATTTATTGTTCGTTTTTCAGTTAAACTAATTTATTGTTCGCATTTCCGTTAAACTAATTTATTGTTCGTATTTCCGTTAAACTAATTTATTGTTCGTATTTCATTTAAACTAATTTATCGTTTTTTTTTCAGTTTTGATTTTTAAAATATTGCTTTTTTTATTCAAAAAATATTTATTGTTCATTTTTTATTTATTTTTATTGAATAAACTTCACTTTCATACAAATCAAATCGTATTCCTTTTCTTTTTAAACTTTTTAACAACTTTTCTCCCTTTCAATTCGTTTTTTATTATTAATATTGGATGAGTTTCAGTACAAAGTATCATGTTTATCTTTTTTAATCCAATTTTGAAGTTTTCTAACGCTTTCTGTAAAAAATGTCTGCTCATTATCGACAGTCTGTGTTCCACTTATCTTGCGTGCTAGGACCTATGGCGATGATATCATTTTTCAGCTGACAGGCTATCTATGACAATGGTCACGTTATAAGTCGGAAATTTCAAAGATACATTGACCACTTTACAGCATCAGATTTAGTGTCACCCCGAGGTGATTATGGTTACAATAATGCTGTAATATCCATTTTTATGGATCACCAGAGACCAACTCAAGTTTTTTGTTTTATCCCAAGAACCGAGGAGGGGTTCAATCGACCCTTAAACATTACGTAGTATGGAATACAAGTTGAGAAACGCAAGAACTTTGTCTACCTTTGTGTAGCCCTGAATGGAAACTGATCAACTCCAAGTAAGAAATTAAAGCACGTGCACTAAATTGTACTTCATTGGCTTGGAGTTTGTCTACTTGGGAGAGATCATCGCATGGTATAAAGCTATTCAGCATTTGTCGCTTAATAACTAGCTGCCTGAAGTTTACCAATCTGAAAAAACTTGCATCTCCTCACTAGCATTGGCCCTTCAGATTTGAGACTGGAAGTTGCCATACGAGTAAAGATAATAGACGGATAAAGAATGCCCTCTCCTACTCACACGGGAATCTCCCCTTCTGGTAACCTCCATCCCGGTTCAGAAACACCCTGGCTCAAGTGGAAAAATAGTTACCGACCCGATAACGGATAACGGATAAAAATTTTTCAAAGTATAACAATAATTCAAAGGACGACGCAAAAAAAGTGAGAAAGTGTTGTGTGACCATATGCTTCAAATACACGTAAAGAAAAAGACCGGCGACTAAATTAGTGTATGGATATTAAATGAAAGTCCCTTTCTTTAAGATTATTCATAGTTTGCTCTAAAATTAACACTGAAATTAGATTAAATAGTCAGTCATCTTTCTTCTGGTTATTTTCATTACTTTCTCATTTTCTATTTATCTATTATATTGAACTAATTAACAAGAGTGGAAGGTGGGGGGAAAGATAGATTTTAAAAAGAGAGGTGTTAAACACACTTTAAATCTTCAATTTTATCATCCATTTACCCGGAAAACACCGGGTTAACCTCGCTGGTATATTAATAAGAATCAAGTATTAAATAGTGGAAATGTATAATCTCAGAACTTAATAGTGATGAAACTATTCATTATTATAAACATATGTATTAATGAAAGAACTTGATTATTGAAGTCTACTTAAAAACAACGTGGATATTAACTGTAGTGAAGGGCGATTCAGATCAATTAGGCCAAAAGTGTGATGGAAAGCCGCAACTGAAAAATTGGTTGGACAGAATCAAAAGGGGACATTTCTTTTGTTTAAATATTGCTGAGTTAGCAGCTCACGGTTTTGTCGTGAATCTCATAATTTTGGCTTTAATATCCAGATTCAGTGTTTATTTTTAACTTTAAAAATATTTTAATCCAAATTTTAACCCGTTTCTTTCTTTTTGAATTCAGCTTAGTATTATGTTGTAGGAAGGTTTAAATGAGGATTAATAATTTATATTATTTGGACTAATATATTTTTACTGTTATATTCACGGCGTTTTCAGCGATGTAACCTCTGACCGTTTTCAGATACATCTTTTATCCATTTCTTACTAATGAATCACCGCTTGTCAAGGCTCGAGCGTGAGGGTTAATATAAGGTGCATAGACTGAAAGGTGAATGGAAATGAACGAAATAATATGTGTGGGGTGTTAGAAGTGAACGAGAGATAAAACCTTCCCTGATTTGAACGCCATCTTTACTTGAGAAACTGATATTTTAGTTCACGCCAAAGATTTCCTAGATCGCTAGAAAGCTGCCGTTTAAAAAAGTGACCCTGAAGAAGTTTGTCGATAATATTTGCCGAAATTTAGTGAATAAAATAAGAAATCTGAAAAAATAATTGCCTGAATAATCTAAATAATCATAGTTTTTGTTATTATTAAAATTTTCTTCACTAACTGTCGAATACGCATTAACATAGTTGAATGTTCTCGAAGATTCGCCCATTTATATAAGTTGTTTTTGTTTGTTTTTTTGTTTGTTTTTTTGTTTTTGTCTACTTTTCGACCGGCTCTCGAAAGTCAAGTTAAAAAGAAAGAAGGCTTAGTTCGGGAAACATTACGACTGAACATAGATGTTATGTTAGTTTTGTAGAATCGTGTAAAAGATGTACCTGAAAGAGAAAAGTCAAGAGTAGTGCGTATTAGCTCAATAAAATTGGAATAAGTGTATAGTTGAATTATAACGTTTTTATAGCGGTGCACATGTTGATATACCGTTATAACACACGGTCGTCATATTGAATATGTTGTGTTATCTACGAAATGACACAAGGTCGGGATGAACAGAGAAAACGACAACGATAAAAAAAAAACTGTTTATTTCTCACAAGGACAAAATTACATAAATGTAAACATATATATAAAAAAGATGTAAATTCCTAGTGACAGAGAACATGTTAAAAGTTCATACACACAGTCGAAATAACATGGATTGCAAGGACAAAGAAGTACAAATCGATAATGAGTTATGTAACGTAAATATGATTAACTTCGTGTTATAACTATTAGTATTAGTAACTATTCTGATATCGAATTCTGGCACCAGTAGAAAAGTGTGATGCTG